>NW_005187513.1:1086173-1088496 GCF_000239375.1 Pundamilia nyererei | reverse complement strand
TGCCTTGGGCACAAAAAGAAAACGATTCTGAGCAACTGTCTCTACCCATACATTGTACCCGGCATATGAAAGCTTTATCTCCATAGCAACTTCATTACAGCATCCGCTACTGTAGTGTATCACAAGAAGGTATAAATCTTTCAATCTTTTAATAGAAGTGGTTTCACCTATTGCTGAAGTTCCATGGTTTGATCACACTTAATGTGGATCACGCCATCCAATTACAATTAAAAAATCTTGAGATTATTGCAGAAATATAACACGCTAATGAAAACAAAACCTATAATCAGAGCAAAACTGATAGAAAGCTGTCCCAGAGAGTAAATTATTGAAACCATTCTACCTTTTTCTTAGCACTCTGGGGGCGCGATCAGCTTGAGAAGAACTTCTTAGCAGATTCATCTGGTTTTATATGACCTATACAACAAGCAGCAGGATTCATACAAAAGCAGCGAGACAAGCCCAGTTGCATATATGCATGCGTTTACTTCATTTGCATCCCAACCCCCACTATTTTTACACACATATACAATCACAGATACATGCTAGCTGTTCCGACAGCCATGCTGCAGTCCCACGGGGGTAGCAGCCTGCACTGTTATCCTCCAGCTAACTGCCTAGCTGCTCCGTTTTTCTCTCTCTCTCCTTCAGTACCACCCACACACTGAACAGCCTGGCTCGCCCTCTGTCCTCCCAGCTTATATATGGAGCTCTGTCTACTTCTATATCTTTACCATCAGCTCTGAGGGGGAGGATAAAGCTTTGCACCATGACAGCCCATATGTAGCTCATTTCACTTGCCGCGATGCCACACTTTATTGTACACAGCGGCTCTTTTTGGCTGCAGGATGCGATGCGATCCCTTCACTTTTCTTCTTATTACACTGGACTCCGCAAACGCTCATTCATCTGCCAGCACTGCTCCTTTGGATGCAGTCTTGGTGAAAACTCCTCTGGCATTCACACATAGGAACATCACCACTTGAGATAGCGAAAATTAATGATAGCTTAAAATCCAATTTTCTTCCCTTGTGTGCTCCCTCTCCATTTACACAGATCAGAAGATGGGAGAGAGAGATCCTGACTTCAGTTACCTGAGACTGGCAGAAGTAATTACAGCATTCATCACAATCCTGAGGTACTGTGCACGGTGCACAGACACACACTTCCTCTTTTATTGTGTGTGTGAGCAAGACAGAAGTATAATCTTAAAGCTAGTCATTTGGCTACTTGTGAGAAGTTGGTATGTGAACACAGTTTGGGCACTTTTCCCACAGAAATCCAAGCATTCGTTAGAGTGGGTCCGAGTATTGAACTGTGAACTACTACAACAGGCTGGCTTCTCGGCGCATAGCCAATGATTGATGTGTGAGAGATACCCATCCCCCCACCGCTACGGTTCTGTCTGTACATCTGTCTCTCCTTGCTCCCCCCCCGCCGCCACCATCACCACAACCCACCCTCCTCGCTCCCTCAGTCTCTAGCACTGCGATGTTATCTCTGAGTCTGTGTGTCTGTAGGCAGGAGGTGACGCAGTGTCTGACTGAATCCAGACAAAGAGACAAACTCATCAGCCAAGAGACACACACAAGAGGGAGAGGGCTGGTTGGGGGGGGGGGCAGGCCGGGGGTGGTAGGGTGACGGAGGGGTAGCGCGCAAAACAAAACAGACAAAAGACAGAATGCCAAAACTCTACTCAAACACAGAGCAACGGGGGTCCTGTTGAATTCAAAGGCCCCTCCTTCTCCTTTTCAGCAGCCATCCCCTCCAAAAACGCACACATGCAGACACACAACACTGTCTGAATCTGCAGAAGTACTGGGGTCCCCCCCTCTTACGTCCACAGACTTTCTGGAGAACAAGGACGGTGGGCCAGACATCGGATCAGTTCTCACCACGAATAACCTACATGTTTAGATTAGGATTTTGCTTCAACTACAAGACTGACAAACACCTTGTAGCCACACGAGACTCAAAGTTGGATTCATAACAGCCCCCCCACCTGAGAACTCAATTTCATAGTTGGATCAACAATACATATATAATGTGAAATATTCTGAAATAACACCTTATTTGTTATAATTAATACTAATAAAGGTTTTCAGAACTTCTACATTTAGGTACAGAAAAATTATGAAACCAAAGCCTCACATATACTGTTACACAAATATACTGTACTTCCCTGACATGCATCCTCGAGGGTATGCACCACCACCTCCAAACAAAATACTTTTATGTAATGCATAAAAATCTTGAGTATTGTTGTACATCAAACTTAACAGCTAGACAGACACCGCTGTTGTATCATTGTCTGGAATTCCCT
>NW_005187513.1:1057032-1086142 GCF_000239375.1 Pundamilia nyererei | reverse complement strand
TGTGTGTGTGTGTGTGTGTGTGTGCGTGTGTGTCAGCCCGCCTGCCTGTCAGACTGTCTCCCTGCCTGTCTGGTCTGTCAGTCTGTCTGGTCTGACCCACTCAAAGGGGACAGCTCTTTGAATGCAATTCATACCTCACAAGAAAAGACAGGTAAAACAAATCATGGTGAGGAAGAATGAAAGTTTGTGTGCAAAAGGTGTCCTTCTGCACTCACAAGAATAAAAAAAACAACAACATATTATACAACAGTCTTGGGGCCTCCTGAGGCCTTTCGCTCACTCTCAAAGGTGTTTCAGAGCAACAAATGAGCTCATTAGCTCACAGGGATGACTGCGGTCTGCAGCAAGTGTGAGATGCATTTCTCCAGAAGTTTAAACAAACTCTTTAGAAAGGAGGGTCGCAGCATACTTCAGTAGATTACACTGGGCAATCCCCTTCAGTGGACAAAAACTAGCTTAAGATAAGAGGTCAGCAGGGTAAGCACTGACAAGAGCATCCTGGTAGAAGATGAGTCACCAACAAAATATCTACATTAGAGGGTCTCCCAAGAGCTCCTGAGATCTGCTTCAATACATTTATCTGTGCTTTATAAAAATATGACACTATTTTAAAATAGAATTTGGTCAACAAATGTCAGTAATCCAGTCAGTATGCATTACACTGTAAGCGACCAGTAAGCCCAAGGTCCCTTCTTTAAATGGAAGAAATTACTATTTAGCTAAAAAATTATTTAACAGATGAGCAGCAAACCATCACATATAAACAACAGAAACCAGATGTTTGTTTATTCAGATGACTGCTTACCATTAAAATAAAATCTTAATTAAAATCTGGGATGGAAAACTAAGATGTTGAACAGAATTAGAAAGTAAGCGTGAAAAGTGTTTGTGTAGTAGAAAAATATTAGACGTATCATTCAATAAGGGAAGAAAGGGGGAAATAACAGAGACACTCTTGCATACAACACAAGGGAAGTCTTGCTGCTTGTGTGCTCAGTAATGCTCTCCTGCAATCTTGTCCTAAATCTGAGCTGTCAGAGAAAACTGAATCAAGTGCACGCATAGCTACTGTTTGTACAAGCTGAAACCTCTGTCCCTTCTGTTCATGGTTTAGTCATAGGTGGGGGTTTTTTGTTTTGTTTTTTTAAATGCCTCATACTTTCTTTTTTTTTTAAAAGAGCAGATAACTGACAAAAATAACATCTCAAAACTGAAACCAGAAACATGGTTAGCCACAAGCCTTGATACCTAAATTAACTGAAAGATTCTTTCACACAACATTTCTAGTCAATATAAGCTTGTCGGCCTTAAAGGAGAGATATTTATAAAAAATATTTTAAGCCTGTAATCAGCACCAACAAGTAATAAGCTCCACTATTAAAATACAAGTGATAGTGGCTACTTAAATTATTTTTAAAAATGTACCAGGAGTGTGCTCTTTCACATATTATGTAACACATTCAGTTATTTGTCATTACATGCTGCAATAGTGTAGCTTGCATTGTTATAAGCTTGTGTACCTGTATGTGTGTGAGTACTTTGGCAGGTACCTCATATTCTTAGGTCTGTCTGTGGGTAGCTTGTTGTTGTGATTTGGCACTGTATAAATAAAATTGAACTGAAGTGAAAGACAGTGCCAACAACAGTACTAATCACACACACAAAACTTTACAGATGAGATCTAAATGAGGCCGAGTTTGAGATTGTGTGTGGTGCGGCGAGTATTTGCATTAAAGTGTAGTAATGCCTTCTGATCACCAGACAAGGTTTTTCCTGGCTCAAAATTGACCTTTTGGGGATGACGCCACATACAGGTAAGGTGAGAGTATTGGGTATCTTAGATATCTTAGTTATTTTTAAACAACTGATAAATGAAAAAGCGAGTCGGGTTAAAGACTAAATTTAACCCTACATAAAAACTGACTGATAGTTTTATCACTGTGCGAGTGGTTTTTCTGTGGTGTGGTAAACACTAAAATTATGCTGGAAAAACCTTGCAAGATGGTCACTATTGATTTTCTAGTCTGTTGAGTGCATCTGACCTGAGCTTGCTCTCACTGCATTTATTGCCCATTTTTTGCCCGTTTCTTTTGTTTTCATATACCTGTAAATATTAACTGTGGTCAAGTGGGACTGCACTAAGATTGGATCAAAGTGGCTGCATCACCCGTCAACACGCTGGCATTAAGTATGCATGGTAGTTATTACTGCATTATTACCAAGCATGATAGAGTAGCTATTATTGGTTTCTACTTGTGATTCTGTGTGTGTCATCATGGTAAAATGTACCATAGAGATACCTCAAACTGAATTTCGAAAATGCTGACAGTTGTTTGTATATGTGTCTGTGGGCAAATTTTGCCAGTGCAGTAATGTCACAAAAGCTGTAAGGCGCTGACACAAAACATTACATATCTGTATTCTTCAGCGAAATAACGGTTAAGTCAGGAGATGGGTGTGGTCCAACTCATGAGTGCTGAATACTTAGTACTAATGAGTCTAAATGTCAGTATTCTGGCATGTGTCACAACCTGTGTGATCCCACTGCAAGATGGTCTCTAGTTATAGGGCTCATGGGCTGGATCACACAAGTTTACCAGCTTGGCATCAACTACAAACCTGCCACATTTCATGGCTTTATCTGTTATTTTGGCAAAACCTGTTCCCAAATATACACATTTTGGCACATTCCAAAAAGGTTTTTACCTTCAATACAAAGAAAAGTCACCAGGACTGTAATATTTAAAAAAACAAAACAAAACCCAGTAGTCTTGGTAAATGGGGGTTGATTTACTCAAACTTAAAATACATGTTTGTTTATCAAATAATCAAATAATTCTGATAAGGAAGTTACCACTCTTTGCATTGGCTCTATGTGGACCAATCACACTTACAGCCACCTCACAAAATCCAACTTCCACCCATGAAAAAACAAACAAACCCAAAACTCAATGCATGCACAAAAGCACCTGCCAAAATACTCAAAACTAATTCTGTGGTAGTTCCTGCAACAGTAGGTGTCCTGGGACTGCATTTTTAAACTATGATACACATGCATATCTTTTTGGACAATCTTCATAGAGTTAAAATACTCCCTAACCCCTTACCCTCACATTAACCATCACAATTAAAGTGCTAACCCTAACCTACCTCTACCTCAAAAAATAAATAAATAAAAACAAAAAACAACTTTTGAACCCCAAACTGCCTTTTGCCTAATTCCTGGTTCTTTAAAAGCTGTCTGGCAACACAAATATCATTAGTTACGATGTTTATATCCTACAAATATAGATAAAACAAACAAACAAACACACACGGAGAGAGAGAAAACTCACAATGCTTGCCTCGCAGCGTGATCATGTCAACCGACCCTAGTATACACGGATAGCGCAAGTGTCATCAATAAAACTCGTGAAATAGTAAGAGAGACAATACCTGAAATACCTACAGTTAACTTTGAAGGGGTTGGTCTGTTTTCGCCTGGACATATTACTGCCCAAACCGGTTGGAAAAATTGAAAAAAAGAAAAGAAAAAAAGAATATCCTAACCCCGGACGGTCCAAGTATGTTCAGAGGGAGCAGATGATGAAGAAAATAATAATATAAAAAAATCAAATCGTTTAGATCAGAAACTGGGTCGTTTTCGGAGATTAAAAAATAAAAAAAACGGGCACATTTAAGAGTCACATTCTTGCGGTCTTTTTTGTTGTTGTCTTTTTTAAAAGCCCCTTCTTCAGCCGATTATCGGGTTAAGACGATGTCCAAGCCCGGACAGAGAGACTCCGAGCAGCTCCGAGCTGCTCCGATCCCGATCCGCTGGCACCCGCGCACAACTGCAGCGCAGCACGAGCTCAGCTGATATCTAAACGTAAAAGGAATGAAGCTAACGTCGAACAGCATTGTGGGATGTGTAGGGACGCAGGGGAGTTCAAGTGAAAGATACTATGCTGCATTCAGGTCGTGTGGGAGAAAAAAACCCGACCATGTTCAAATATCAATTTAAAGTAAGTAAATTTCTGTGGGCGGTTTTGACGAAGCAATGATTCCTATTTAACTTCATAAGATCTGTAACTATAACCTGACAATGACACCTCAACTAATAACTAATAAATATCCATCCAAGGACTACTCAGCACATCACATCCCCAATAAACACTATCATAAGAACTCACCCACGCATCTGAAATCTACCGAAAATAAATGAATAAATAGATAGATAAATAAAACATAAAAACAAACCCATAATCTGAAAGGACTTTGAAGGACTAATGTGTCAAATCATATTCTTAGGTTAAATTATTGTTCTAATCATATTCTTGTATTATGAATATTGTTATTAAATAGAAAGGGGAAATTAATGTTCAAGCAATTATTTTGCACTTACACATTTGATAAGTCAGTTACACTTTTGAGTTCATGTTGCCATTAGACAAAGAGTACAAACACAACATACAACGGGATGCTGCATCCTGTCACAGTGACAAAGTAAACTTTTTTTCCTGCTGTATGGCCAAATGAAGAAACTGACAACATACAGAAGCCTTCTAGAGTGATTCTGGACAACCAAATTAAAAAAAGAAAAGTACAGTATGCAACAAATAAATAGCACATCTTTAGATTTACAACAAACAAAAAACTAAACTGAAAACTGCAACGACTCAGTTCTGTTTAGTCACAGATATACACTCAGTATTTCTGTAACTTACATTATACAATATAAGTCTTTTGTTTTACACAATGAAATTATGTGAGAGCGGCAGTCCAGGGAGTGTGCTAGGGCCTCATAGGAGAATTTTTACAATAAATACACAATAAATACGATTAACAGGGATATATTTTTAAGATTACCACTAAAGTGTATAGATAAACCTATAGGATAGAGGTACTTTTATAGGCTAAATAAAATGATCATCCAGTCCTTCACTTTCCTTGAGTGAAGTGTGTGTGTGTGCCAATCTATTGCAGGGCTAACCCATAGAGACAACTATTCAAACTCATATTCACACTTGAAGCTAATTTAGGATCACCAGTTAATCTAACCCCATGCATGTCTTTGACCTGTGGGAGGAAGTTAAGAGTTTTCGGAGAGTGAACCCCCCATACAGATGTGGAAAGAACACCCAGAAAGGCCTCAGTCTGAATTTAAACCAAGAAGCTTCTTGCTGTGAGGCGACAGTGCTATTTCAAATAATTAAAAAAAATACATGAACATTTACTTTTTATTATGCATATATTTTTTATTCTAAAATGCACAGAGATGCCTCCACTGATTGGACACTGACAAAGCTGAGGGTATTTTTCTGTTACAAAAGCCTTACTATTTCTGAGCCTCTCGCATAGTTTGTGATACCTTTGTGCTCCCTCTAGCCATAATAGGAAGAAAAAGTAGTGCTACAATTGATCATGACACTTGTAATTTCATTTTCAACTCTCTTTCTAACTGCATATCCTACAGTCAACACTAGATGTCGCTACAAACCGTTGGACTGTCAATGTCATAACATTGCATGTAGTCGTCATCACTGACTGCCACGAGTAAACTGACCGCAGCACCACATTGACCGGGTGAAAATGTACTCTTCCGCACGCTCGAGCAAAAATATGCCATCTCAACAAAATAATCTCGTCAGGTCATGAAATCGCCTTTGTGAGGCAAGTGGCAGATGACACACATTCAGACGCAAACGGCACGTCACGTTATGCACAGTTATTTAGATATCCAGTCAGTGAGTACAACGGGATAACATCAGCTAGCTGGCTAATGATAACAAGCCTAACGTTAGCCCATTATAGTTACTGTGAGAACGATGGAAGCGAACAAGCCACACAGCAATTAGTAAATGATAAGAAAGGGTTGAGTACAGTCACCTACCTACATCTCCCATCATAATGAAGACATAATTCAACTATTACCCATGTTGTCCAGTGAACATATGAGGCAGGAGTCTCGAGTAAGGGGCACAGACTGTGATTAAGTCCTCCCGTACAGCTAACGTTACTGTACGCTGATGATAAACATGAGCTCTTCTTTCGCGAACCCCTTGCGATCTGTCAGTGTAACCCTCCGCCTGCGGTAGATGTGCTGAGGCTGGAGTAGCCACCATTTTGCATGTCTAGTGTGTTCCTCCCTCCATTGCTAATAGAGACGATTTCAGTCATTTTCTGGCATCATTACGGCTAGTAAGTACATCCTAGCAACAATATGTCGGCATAAATTTGGGGAAATGGCTTTGCCTGTGAGTAGTTGTCCGCGGTTTGACTGTATTTACGTTGACAACTGTCACTGTGGCGCTGCATAGGAAGTCGCAGCCCTTAGTGCACCGGGGCTGTGCTAAGTTAGCTAGCATGTTTAGCATAGTTATAGTCTTGCTGCACTAGGGATGTGTAGCTCAGCAGTATGCTGTGTCCACTAAATCAAAGTCATCAAGGCAACGCGCAGTGACAATGTATTATTTCCTGTCTTTCTAACTAGCGGGCACAAGTTGCATTTAATTCAGAGAGTATTCGGTTAAGGTAATGAAGAAGCAAGCTAATGGTCAGGTGGCTACGTTAGCTTGATAATCCAAATGCCTCAAGAAGGCCTAAACTGCATTATGTCCTGATCAATCGGCGATCAGAGTCAGGTGTAATGGCCTGCCTCTGATTGTATACAGCTGATGATGTAAACTTTAATGTAATACAGCGCCAGCTAAGATGAAGCTACTCCTGTAGTGTCATCATGATATCTTGCCCTTTTAAGATGCTACTAAATTAGCTAGTTGTTAGCTGGCTCTTCAGAGGTGTGATTTGCGTTTTCTAAGTCATATTAAACATGTGACACTTCACGGCGTGGTTATTAATACAGTTAGACTTTCCTAATATGTAACCAACTGTAAGCGTTTAATCCATAAGTTAGCGTTTAATTGAAATACCAAGGAAGCTAACGATAGCTAGCTTGGTGTTCTGAGGACGTGGACTTGGGTTTTTGTCCAGTTTCGTGAGATGGTTAATTAGTGTTGACAAGCTGTTAAATGAGAAGAAAATACCTAGACACGCGCTTTTTTTGTTTTTATAACTGCGTTATCAACGTCCAAGTTTAATTCATTTTCCAGGATCACTTTACATGTAAGTGTTAAGGAAGTCAGGTGCAAGTAGGAAGTGAGCAAATGAGGTGACGTACAGTATGGGTGATTTCTCTACGGGTTTTGACAGGAGCTGTAAATTACGCCTCCACAAGCTTAGGTCGAAGTAAGCTCTTCAGGTCCACTGTTTGTGGCACCGACACACAAAACCAGTCTTGATAAACTACAAGCCAAGTGTATTGCAACGCCTTTGACGCGCAGTTTACTTTATCTGTATTCTTGACGTGGGCTTTCGAGGGATTCCGGACCAACTGTACTGATACGTTTGAAGGCCTAATGAAAATCAACCTGTTAAGTGTATAATTTTACTTTCCTCACAGTCAAGTCACACGCAGTACTGTAGATTCCAGCCATATTCAGTTCCTACTGGCTTCACTTTATAAAACTAAATATGCAGTATGTTGTCCTGCATTACCTTTTCTGTTCACATGTATTGTCTGTTATATGGGGTAGATTATTATTATTGTTATTAGCTGTAGTTAGGTGAGAGTTAATGATTAAAAAGTCATATTTAGTTGTAGCAAAGGAATAGCCAGGATGCATTATTATAGAACGGCGCATAATGTTGTGCTTGAAACATGCAGTTATGACCTTAATTAAAAACATTTAACCTTTACCTCTAATGGCAGTGATGCCATGCATAAAATGTACTCGAGCAGGTGCATTATAAGCAGGGTTAGCGTGCATTAATCACACAGCACTGAAACAACTTAACATGATCACTGTGTCTGCATATCAGTGCCCCACACAATGTGAAATCAGATAGCTCCAGGCTTTGCCTCAGGGCTATTTAAGATCTTTTGGTTTGGTTTCCAGTTTAGGATTCATTTTGACTCCACATCAATGTCATTTGGCCAACCTAAGTACTGAGTGAGTTAGCACTGTCTCTGTGTCTTGTTTGGACAGAAACTGATTAGTCTTTATGGTTTTACCCTAAGTAAATAGCCGCACAAACTTAGTGATAAATAAGGTACTGTAAATGCCATTTGTTATTTTGTCTTTTTTCCTCCTCATTTTAGCATTGGGGTTGTTGCACATTTTGCCTCTGATTAGTTTTGAGCAGGAAAAGCTTACCAAAGACCCGTTCTAAGCAGCGCTAGTTTCCAGCAGGCTTTGTCAATTTGCAGGCTGACAAAGCTAAATTAAGAAGTGCTTAGCTTAACTGACTCCAACTGATGGTGAAGGCACACACAGACCTTTGTAGATCTCCTGTGTGCCTTCAGAGTCTCTGAACTTAAAGTTGATCTCATTATTGGCTCTTTGATGGCTCTTTTGATCCTCAGTCAAAAAAAAGCAATTTCTCTATTTTCAGTGTTGTCTTCAGCAGGTTAAGATCTTTTAAGTGGTAGAAGAAAGGCGTGGTAGCTGCAACAGTAAAATGACTATTTGCAGTTGCACATAGATGTAGAAATCGGCAGGCTTTTTGATCTGTCTGATCTCTGCATGTTTGCTAAGAGAGGAAAACAAAATCTGGAAAACCATAAAGGTCTGGAGTGAGTACATGTAAAACACCCGACAGAATATTTTGACTATTACGAGTGCTTCTTCCCCATACACAAGTACGGTACTCAACATTTGAATGTGCACATAGGAACCAAGGTGTAAATGTAATCCATGTCAAAGCTGATACTCACGTTTGAACTTCAGTGTTTAGTTATTTGTAGCTCTGTAAAGCCGAGCATCTATAGTTGGTTATAAAAGAAGCAGTAGAATAGTCTGTGTTGGTATTATTTAATTTAGAACGTCTTGATGTCTAGCTGAATGGTGAGAGGAAGAAAAAAAACAAAAACCCTATGCAGTCTGCCAAAGTTTGCCAGTCACAGCTCTGTATATAGTTCTTTTTGGAGCTGTCTGACCTTTTTGTCTACTTTAAATGTGCAGTTCTTAGGACAGCATAAATGGATGTTACATCATGCTTTCTATTTCTACCCATACAGTGCTTGTGGCATTTAGGAATATAATCTAAAACCACAAAAAAAAAAAAGGTGGTTCTTTGTGTCTCGACAGGGTGACTGCTCCCTGTGGTAAATGGGAAGTGTTACGTGCTTTTTAACCTGTTGCTGGTTGTCAGGCTTTTTGAAAACAGATTTGGGTTAGCTCTTCTATGAATGTTTCAGTGTATGCAAAACATGTCAGCAGATGCATGTGATAACTCATAGTGTTAGGCTTTTATATGGTCTGAGGAGTGTAAAAATGTCCAAAGCAATTTGGATGCAGTATAACAGCTGTTCTTCTTGTATATAAATATTATCAGGGTTTATCCTAGCTCGAAATGGGCCTTTGAGGGGTTGTTGCCTTACAAAATAGAAGTTGCTCCATTTTCTTGTTATTTCTGGTTATTTGATAAAGGAAAAAACAAAGTGTTGTTTAGTGAATTAAGCCTCCCGAAACTCATTTAAGGCCAAAAACCTTTGATAAGAACAGAAACAATTTTACAAAATTTGGTCTTTGTAGTGAGGAACAATAAAGTGAACTAAAAGCTGTCGCTCGACAAGTGTTGAACAAGCTTGCTTCCCCACCGCAGTTTCACATTCATCTGTGGATGAGAAGGCAAACTACACTGTTCATCTGAAGGCAATGTCAGTAATTTGCAATTAAAATTGATATTTTGTTTGTAGAAGAATGTGCTGCTGTTTTGCAACTGCAAGAATGTGAAACTGTAATTTAATCAGCTCTCAGCAGTGGCTGGATTTACGTTCTTTAATGTGTACACATTTGATTATGAGCACAGCAAGAGTCGGGGAGCCATGATTAATGGAGCCCAACACTGGGTCCATTCAGTGCAGGTAATTTAAACGGTGTTAAGATGAACAGTAAGTCTCTGGCTTTATTAAAGTGTGGCCTTGCCTGACCACCCTTCCTATTCTTCTTTGATCAAAGTGAATTCTTAGATTGTCCACAAGCCACCACCTTACTCAGCAAAGGATGTTCTCATTCCTCCTGTGTGTGTGTGTGTGTGTGTGTGTGTGTGTGTGTGTGTGTGTGTGTGTGTGTGTGTGTGTGTGTATCCTTATTTCCTTCAGACTGGCATAATTTCAGAGGATTTCCTTTGATCCCACAAGTGTTAGCGTTAATAACGAAATGTTAAGGAGTTTTTTCCGCCCCTCTTTATTCATTCAGATGAAAAAAATCTAGCTTCCGCTGAATACTGGCCAATGTAATCAGGTATATTGTAGACAGATGTAAAGTTTGTATTTGGTTACATAAAAGCCTGTTCTAAACAGTCAGAGATTGTACATTTCTTGTTACACTGACAACATAAGATTTCCATAAGACATGACAGAGCTGTTGTGGATAAATCAGAGGCTTGATTTCATTATGTGTTCGTGTAATGATTTAATAGAGCCACACGGTTGATCTGTTTTTCTTGTTTCATACAGTGTCACTTATGGTTCATTAAGATGTTTGAGGAGGAAAAAAGTCAAAAACTCAAAAGCAAATATTTATCGTGACAGCAGTAATTGCCTCTGAGGGATAAATTCTCTCTTGACTACAAAATGAATAAAAAAATATGTTAAATTACTGTGTGTCACTGTTTTATAAAACTTCTTTTTTTCCTGCTAGTATGAGATTGTTTATGAAACAAAAATATAATCATTTTTGTTTTGTGAATGTTATTAAAATCCTTGTGCTTATCAAGATCGGCTATTTCCAAAGTCAAGAGTGCTGTGGCCCACTTAAAAACCAGCCGATCTCAAATCTTCAAAAATAAGCGAAAGGGTGTTGGCTGTAAATTGGTAATGCTAACCAGTCATATGCAGGCCAATGTGTGACAAACCTACCACTTGGACACAAACTTAAGTGCGACTTAAATTAATTCACTTACTTATACTGCAGTCCACCTGCAGTGCCTTCACAGCCTAGCAGCGGTCCCTGGTCCACACTTTGGGAATCGCTGATCTAGACAATAAAACCAAGGAAAGCCTGTGACTTCTAACCATCTTTTTACTGTATGCTACTCGGTTAAGGTTGTAGACATTATTTTATAAAGCACTAATCGATGCAGTCGCACATTTAGAGGACTGACAGGCTCATTAAACTTGCTGTTCTCACCTTCTGCAATAGCGGTGCACACCAAAAGTGACGTCATCTGCTGGCGCGAACTGTCCTTTTGTGTTTTGGCCGGTCATGCACCTCTGTTTCTGTAGCTTCAGGGTTGAAAACACGAATTTACGATCATGTGGGTTTTTTGTTTGTTTGTTTTTTTTAGTATAATATTGTATCTGTACAGAAGTTTGTTTACAGATTATACTGAGGGAAATGTTGTATCAGTTTGAATGAGGCTTTCAAAGAGACCGTGAGGAAAATGAGTTTGTCTTGAAAAAAACTTTGGAGCAAAAGAAGGAAAAACTCAGATTTCTTTTTTCCAGATTTTGACAACTTCTCCTGAACCAGTGCTGATGTGAAGGTTATGTCTGAAAAACAGGAGTGGTGCCTCAGTGCATGCCTCTGGCAACATGTATTGTATGTGGAATATTGCATTACTCATGCCCTCAGTGCTGGTATAAATTGTATGGAACTGTGGCGAAGTCACTGTTTGTGTGCAACACAACCAATACGTGAGATTGTTCCTGAAAAATGTTGTGGATCTGCTAGGCCATCAGCTCTTTGCTCTGGTTCATATGTCAGAGTGCATTATGTTCCCACTTCAGCACTGCATAGCTGGAGTTGGATAGAGTTATGGCTTTGCTCATCAAGTAATTACCATCATTTCTGTTGCAGTAGCAGCTTAATTATGTCCTGCATCCTACTACATAAAAGCTTTCCATTAGATGGGAGACAAAATGTACCTATTGCTCAGTAAAACACCACAATTAATAACTTTCCAGTTTATTTGACAGTTAAAATTAAGGTGGATGTTAGAAATGTGTTGTCATTAGTTAAATTACCTGAATAAACCTAGTTAAAAACTTGGTTTTTAACTTAAATATTCTCTAAAATGTTATTGTGTTAAATTCAATTTGGCTGAGCACATTTTGCAAGCCTCCCGTCTGCTCCAACAACCTGACATTTGCTGGGCTGCATATTAAATAAATTTAACTGACTTTGCTCTCAGTCTCTGTGCTGTAGTAATCATTAAACCCCGGTCATTTAAGATAATTTACTCACTGGTACAGACCGGAATAGCTCTCTCCTAACATGTTAAAAAAATCTCAGACCCTGCCAACGAAACGGTGTTCTGTGCTTGTATAAAATGAAAGTAGACTTGATAAAGTATGGATAATATCCGGGTGAGTTTCCTCTAGAGGATGGCAAAAGCTTCCCCGAGGTTTGTTGCATTGGCTCACAGCTTTCTTGTAATATTCATATTAGTGCTAGATTTGCCTCATCGAAGAGTCCATTTAACATGCAGTTTGCAATTCATGTTTTCATCTTTGTAGCTCTTGGATCTGTTTTGGTAAAGTGTAGTTTCGAATAATTGGTAGATGCAAACACATAAAAGTTGATTTTCAAGCAAGCATGTGCCTTCATAAATATTTAAACATCTTTCTGTAGCTTGTGTTTGCTTAGAAGCTTCTTTGTGCAAGGATTGAATTTCACCATTTCTTCTTTGCCTTTGCACTTTCTTTTTTTTTTTTAAAGATCTAAACAAAAGAGACAGTTTCCACCTAAAGTCAAATCTTACACAACATGGATTTTTTTTAATTAGTCTGTTTTACTGGAAAACTGACAAATACTTTTTATTCCTAAAACCATAAAATCCTTTTGTTATTCTTGCTACCCAAGTAAAATTTATGATTGTAGTTTCAGCGAACATTTTAGGAAGTGAAGTCTAGACTGTTGATTGGTACCTGTAAAACCTACATTTCTGCCTACATGCACAGCAGCTAAAACCCTTTCTTGGTTTCTAGTATACGTTGTCATATTTTAGGTAAAAAAAAGTGACATACCATGCTGCAGACTGGAGAGTTCTATATTTGTCTTAAATTTCAGAATTGTAGCTTTTCTCCATTAGTGAAGTCTGTCCTGATGCCAACTGGTTTCCTTTCTTTGTGTTTTCCAGAGAATGCCAGCTCCGATCAGACTGCGGGAGCTGATCCGGACTATCCGGACAGCACGCACCCAGGCAGAGGAGCGTGAGATGATCCAGAAAGAGTGTGCTGCTATCCGCTCGTCCTTTAGAGAGGAAGACAATACGTACCGTTGCAGAAATGTCGCAAAGTTGCTTTATATGCACATGTTGGGCTACCCAGCGCACTTTGGACAGGTATGTTTGGTTATGTTGGGGGGGCAAAGGAGTTTTAAGTTTGCACCTCTGAATATTTTGATGATGTGGTTTTTTTCCTTTTAGTTGGAGTGTCTGAAGCTGATTGCATCTCAGAAGTTCACTGACAAACGAATAGGTTATTTGGGAGCTATGCTGCTTTTGGACGAGAGGCAGGATGTCCATCTCCTAATGACAAATTGCATTAAGAAGTAAGTGGAGGCTACACTGGGTTAAGACACGCACACTTAAATAAAAAAAATAAAAAAAGTTTTAGTCCAGTACTTAAAATATGAGTTTATGGTCCCCTGAACACAGTTGAAAACCTTCTTCATCGACTTCTTCATAGTCTTCATAAGATTGTGAAGTATTCATATGCTCCTCTCTGGTATAGCATATAAAGTGACTCTTTGTTTCCATGACTTATTTGACTCTCTTCTCCCACACCAGTGATTTGAATCACAGCACACAGTATGTCCAGGGCCTGGCGTTGTGTACTTTAGGCTGCATGGGTTCTTCAGAAATGTGTCGTGACCTGGCAGGAGAGGTCGAGAAGCTGCTTAAAACGTCCAACTCCTACTTAAGGAAAAAGGTGAGCTTTACTCTTGTCATGTTTTAATTATCTACTATTACTACTTTAATAATGTGTTGGGGGTGAAAGGTAGGTATGTGTGCTGAGCACTTAACACCACACCCAACACTTAAAAAAAAAGGAGAGATTGTGTGAACGGCTTCAGCATATCTTATTTAAATATTTGTATATTTGTCTACAGGCGGCATTGTGCGCCGTACATGTCATCAGGAAGGTCCCAGAACTCATGGAAATGTTCCTTCCAGCAACAAAAAACCTGCTGAGCGAGAAGAACCACGGTAAGTGTAAATGGTTTGTCGGGATGCAGTTGCTGGCTCATGGGGAAATGCGGTTGTCCTGCACAAAAACGGAGTGTGTCCTCTTTCCTGCCAGTCATATTGGTCTGTTCATAACAGCTGGGCAGCTGATGCCCTTTCTCTGTCGTCCTTTGCAGAGGGTGGTGGAATTAATGAGTCTGTCAGATACTCCAGGGGCTTGTGTGTTATAGCATACAGAGGATATATCAAAGGAAAAGTTGTTTTGGCTTTTTTTGTTGTTGTTGTTGTTGTTGTTGTTTTTCTAACCCTTGTTGTCCTCGGGTCAAAAATGACCCGTAGGTGTATGGCAAACAAGTGTATGGGAATCCCGAGGACAGATAAAATAAGTTGTTGTTCTTAACATTTTGTGGCAGTGCAGTAATGTTTGCTTCTCATTATGCAGTTGTATTTTTATTTTATAAGTTACTGCTCTGTATTGCAAGATAGATTTCTACATACACAAAGCAATGTCAGGTATTGGTACTGTGGACTTTCCTATGCAACCACAATCATGCATATCGTTAACAGACCATGTGTCTGAATGTTGCCAGCACCCAGTCAAATCGATAATGTGACCAAGTTTCTAACTTTCAACATTTATTTTTATAATGTGACATATTTACAACTGTGTGGCTTGAAAACACAGCTGCCACTGCTTTCCACTGATGTCCTTAAGATTAGTTTTCAGCCTTGTAGCAATAATATAAGGTCACAAGGGAATGATTAGCCTGTTGGATATATTCAAGTCAGAGGCATGGTGCTGTCACCTGTTACAGTTACCATATATGGCATATTTTTCTGACTTGAGTCTCTGTGTGACTGCTCACTGTCCATCAAAGTGTTTAAATACTGATTTGTTTTGTTTTTTGTAGTAACAAATGGGTGATTCATAGAGCAAAACAACTCATGCTAGCATTTTCCTTGAAAGTGGTGTCATCCTGTCATTGTTTGGTCCCCCAGGTGTTCTCCATACATCAGTTGTCCTCCTCACTGAGATGTGTGAAAGAAGTCCTGACATGCTGGCCCACTTCAGAAAGGTACAGATTATTTTTTAAAGGACCTTAAAGAAGTTACTTATGCATTTGTCTTAAGGCCTATGTCACATTTCATTCTTCCTTTGCCTACACTTTTTCTTTTGTTGTAGCTAAGCTAGATAAGCATTTTAACTGTTTGAGAGGTTTCCTCGACATTCAGAGTATGTCTTAGTCTTTTTATCTCCTACCACTGTCTTTTCCTCTTGTATTTCAACTGCTACCAACTGTACCTTTCCCTCTCTAGGTGTAACAAAACTATGCCAGAGATCTCACTCCTCATGCTCATGATCTGAACATTATTTTTAAGCTCTCTGAAAGTGAATGATTTCCAGTTTTCCCCTCCCTAACATCTACCTCATATTTTTTCTGTCATTTGTCTTTGTTACAATTCCTGCATTGTGTTAGAATGAGAAGGTAAGAGTACATTCTGATCTCATAGCTGGTGCATGCTGTAAATAGTAATCACTCCTCACAGTCACCTCAAATGTAATCAGATTTGTGTTCAGTAATGTCATGTTGTGTTTTAATTTAGAAATCTTTTAATTTCTTTAACTTGTACGGTGATCATTACTGTCGGTGTTTTTGAATCTTATAAAGAGTTCTTGGTCCATTTGTCAGATACATTTCTCACTATTGTTTTGAATGTTTTTGAATTTTTTTGCCAAATAAGCCACTCATTTGATCAGTGTCTATTTAGAGGCAGTCAGGTTGGTGTGTTTCCACGTAATTGCCACAGGTGTTGTCACCAGTGAACAATGTTTTCACTAAATATCACTGTGAAAAGGCTTGGAAGCTTATTTTGTGACATCAGTAACTTTCTTAGCTATTTTTGACTTTTGAGAAAGAGTTTGGCAAAAGTTGCACTGGGATGTCATGTTAAGGACAAACTCAGTCTTCTATTTAAAATTTCCTTTTAATATCCTACTCTGATTTGGATTTTCTTTTTTCTTGTCGTACCTTCTGCAAAAAAAGATCTTGTCAAGTGAAATGGCCTGGAAAGCTTGATGTAGCAAAGCAGCATGAAAGTAAAATTGGAAAGCAAAAAGTTCTTCTGTCATCTCAGAACTGTTTTATTTACATGCTGCAAGCTTCTCACCTTAATTTTTAAGAATATACAACAACTGGGCTTGCATGCACTGTACTGCTAAACAAAGTTTTGTCTATAATTTCTGTTCCTTAAAGGATACGAATGAGGTAAAACACACAAAGTATGGGATATCACACCGCCACATGTCCTGGCTGAAGATACCTTTATTCACGGCAGATCAGTGATACCAAACTGTCATCACAGTCAGCCCTCAGTTCTTATGCTCTTCACCTTACTAAGAACACCAAGTCAGGAGAGCCAGCTACTGCTAGTTAACTTTGCTGTCTGCCGACTTGAAGTTGGCTTAACCGCCTCTGTTGGTTTTGGCTATCACTGTACAGTTGGTGTTGTAAGCTGCCCGTGTAGTGCTAATTTCGAGTTTCCCTGTGAAGCAGTTTTTTGCCTCTTGCACAAATTTTAGTTCTTCCTGCACATCAGTTTAAGTTCTGGCTTCCCTCCAGTGAAACACAAAAGTAAATGTATCCCATCCCTATTACACTAATAGGCATGGTTGAAAATGGTACCCAGTTTTCTGATTTAGTGCTGTGTAAGATGCCAAACTATTTCCCAAACTGTCATGCTTTGATGACCAGTTGTTTTTTGTTTTTGTTTGTTTTTAAAGCCCTGAAAAACTGAAACTATGTAGGATAGATGATATTAATGTGATGGGAAGTTTCCTGCTTTAATGCACTTTATGTTAGAATTAATTTAAACTAGTGCTACTACTCTTTGCTTAGCCATGCTCAAAACCATAGCAGTGTGTATGCAGAGTTTCTTTTTCTCTCGAAGCCAGATGTTCTAACCCAATACATTTGTACAGTCAAGTTTTTGATTTCACAATCTCAATTAGTCACACACGTTTTAACCATATTGCTCTGCATCAATAAACAAGAATCCCAACCCCTTTTGCATTGCATAAGAACTTGCTGCTTTAACTGAGAAATCGTTAACTTCAAACATTAATAGTAGTGTTACACACATTAATGATTTAAAGAATCATATTTCAGAGAGTTTAACAAAATATTGTGACACCTCTTCTCGTTTTTGTTTTTTGTAGCTTGTTCCACAGTTGGTGAGAATCCTGAAGAACCTAATAATGTCTGGATACTCTCCTGAGCATGATGTGTCAGGCATAAGTGACCCTTTCCTGCAGGTAAATCTCACTTTTTTCATTATACAATTACCCGGTACAACAGTTAACAATCATCTAATGATGATTGTTAACCATCATTAGAATTTAGACTCACTGCACTCTTTATTAGGTACACCTGGCTAGTATCAGGTTGGAGCTCTTTTGACTTCAGAACTGTCTTAATTCTTCATTGGACATATTCAACAACGTGAGTGTGGTCATAAAGGGACGGGCGTGGCCAGCAAAAATGGTGTTTTTTTTTTTGTTTGTTTGTTTTTGTTTTTGTTTTTTTGTTTGTCTTTGTCTTGCTTCTGTAGCCCATCTGCTTCAAGGTTTGACATATTCAGAGGTGATTGGTGTACTTGGTATCTGAAACAAGTGGTTATTTTGAATTACTGTTGCCTGACATGTCTGGCCATTCTCCTCTGAACTCTGGTATCAGCAAGACGTTTTTACCTAGAGAGTTGTAGCTCACTGGATTTTCAGTTTTAAAAAAATCTTTCTCTGTAAATCCTTGGGAAGTTTGTGTGGGGAAATCTGAGTAGAGCAGTTGCTAAAATACTCTGCCTGGCTGGCACCAGCAAGCAGGTTTATAGTTATTTCTTCCTCATTCTCACACTTGGTATGAATTTCAGCAGGTTGTCTTGACCACAGATGCATTGAGTTGCTGCCAATGATTGGCTGTTGAGAGAAAATGGCAGCAAGCAAGGAGCGGCTTGTGAGTAACAATAAAGTAAATCACATTTGACAGGACTGCTGCTTCTTCTTTTTCTTAGGTGCGGATATTGAGACTACTGCGAATTTTAGGCAAGGGTGATGACGACTCCAGTGAAGCAATGAATGACATTCTTGCGCAGGTTGGAATTGGAAAAAAAATTGTTTAGATTTAAGTCCTCACATATTAAGTGTTGTTCTGACAAATCCACGGTCTGTATACTTGCAGGTTGCTACAAACACGGAGACGAGTAAAAATGTAGGCAATGCAATCCTGTACGAGACTGTACTGACTATAATGGACATCAAGTCTGAAAGTGGACTGAGGGTGAGTTCATTTTAGGAAAAGGTTATGAGAATCTTTTTGAAACTTTTAACTCATCTGAATGCTTGTTTCTTTCTTACAGGTCTTGGCCATTAACATATTAGGTCGCTTCCTTCTTAACAATGACAAAAATATAAGGTAAATAAATTGCCTGGAGTATTTCACCTTGAAGCCATCGATTTTATCTAAAGTTTGATTAAAACCTGTCGACATTTCTTTAATCAACTTCAGGTATGTGGCATTGACATCTCTACTAAAGACCGTACAAACGGACCACAATGCAGTGCAGAGACATCGGAGCACCATTGTGGATTGTTTAAAAGACCTGGACGTGTCCATCAAGAGGTGATTCACGGTGCTACACATAACTTAACATGTCATGCTGTTTTGGGGTTTTTTGCCTTTTTTTTCTGACCCTCGTCTGTTTTTCATTACTGTGTAGACGTGCAATGGAACTGAGCTTTGCGCTTGTGAACGGCAACAACATTAGAGGCATGATGAAAGAGCTGCTCTACTTCCTGGACTCCTGTGACCCTGAATTCAAAGCAGACTGTGCATCAGGAGTGTTTCTAGCTGCTGAGAAGTATGGCACTGATATAGACTTCACCACACTTTACAAGTTTAGCCACTGCTACTTTGTTGAAGTGTAAAACACATGCTGACTGACCTTGTCATGTTTTCTGGGTTTCACTTTCTCTCTTTTTGTGTGTGTTTTCTTTACTTTAAGCATGAAAGGTTCTGGTTTGGTACTACTTGGTACAAGTTAAATGTATCTATATGAATTAGAAAATCTAGTATATATCTTTCTTTTTATGGCCAGCACAGAAATGCTGTATGATGATACAATGAGTGATCCATCGTCTGACAGACTTTGTTGAGACCTTTATTCTCTGACAGCATTTATCTCCTAGCAGTCGACGCTCTTCTGAATTTAATACATTTACATTTTTAGGCCATTGCTGGGCCTAATGGGTGTATTGTTTATCTTACAGATATGCTCCTTCAAAAAGATGGCACATAGACACCATTATGAGAGTCCTGACAACCGTAAGTAAAATACACAAAACTCTAATGCCTAAAAAGTCCTTTGATTGTTGTTTAGTTCACTAGTAGTTTGTTCTGGGTATTACATTTGAGTACTACAAATCAAATAAATCTAGTAACAGTACTCCGTGGCCAACTGAGGTTTAGTTTACTGCAGATCTACAGGTAAATAAAGCTTGTTCGCGTTTCTCATTGATGTTTCTGCTCATCCTTCCAGGCAGGGAGCTACGTGCGAGACGACTCCGTTCCTAACCTCATCCAGCTCATCACAAACAGCGTGGAGATGCACGCCTACACAGTACAGAGACTTTACAAAGCTCTGCTGGATGACATCTCACAGGTTCGTCTCCGTGTTTGTAGCAACCTGCAAGTTCTCGCAGCATTTCTTGTTTGGGTCATGCTTAGATTTGTGATGTCTCCATATTTTTTATTTATTAATTTTTTTGTAGCATACATTAATAGAATGTATTACACAAAACTTTGGTATTTCAAACTAGTGTGAGAGGGTGATTTCTATTTCTGTGTTGTGTAGCAACCTCTAGTGCAGGTAGCATCCTGGTGCATAGGAGAGTATGGGGACCTGCTTGTGTCTGGGCAGTGTGAAGAGGAGGAGCCAATCCAGGTACACAAACATCTCAAGAGCATATACAAAAACAAGATTTAAGATGATAATAACCTGCTCATGAGATTTTCTGTTTTCCTCTTTTCTTTTTGAACAAAGGTGACTGAGGATGAGGTTCTGGACGTGCTGGAAGGCCTCCTGGTGTCCAACCTGTCCACACCTGTGACCCGGGGTTACGCCCTTACAGCTATCATGAAGCTGTCTACTCGCTTCACTAGTGTAAAGTGAGTAATGGCTTTTTAAACTTACAGTGGCTAAGTCTTTCTTTTGACTTACTGTCACATGATCTTAAGATGGTTACATGTGTTATTCGGTGCAGCATTTCCTTTGAGAGAGTTTGAAGGGGTTTTCACTGGACCCTAAATATATGAGTGTTTATTATTGGTAATAAGAAATAACAAGACATAGCGTCATAATACATAAAGCACTTGTGTCTCACTTTTTAAGCTCGAGTGTGTTTGAAAAACAATCCATGTTTTGAAAATAATAATAAAATAAAGTAAGAAATAAAGTTTGTGTAATAACCAGCTCTACCTTCACTTTTTGTTTCAGTCGAATCAAGAAGGTGGTCTCGATATATGGCAGTAGCATCGATGTGGAGCTTCAGCAGAGAGCTGTGGAGTACAATGCGCTTTTCAAGAAATACGACCATATGAGGTGAAACTACTTTACTAGGAAATTACTCATATCTGTGACGGGCACATTGTAGCACTGAGTAGATTTAAGGGCGGGGAAAAAAAAGCTCAAGTGGTTGAGTTTGGTCTGTCTTTTGTCCTTGTTTGTTCCCTGACAATAGGCCAGCTCTCTTAGAGCGAATGCCCATTATGGAGAAAACTGCTTCTAATGGCCCCACAGAGATTGTACAGACTAATGGGGAGGCTGAGCCGTCTGTTGTGGAAGCAAAACATCCACCACCCGTCACCCAGCCAACCAACCAGGTAAGAACTGTTTTCAGCCTTTATATTATCACGAAAAACACACGTCTGTAATCAAATGAACAATTAACAGGATAGATCTATTTGTCTTAAGTTTCTTTAGGAAACCATATTTTTATTGAATTTAGAACCAGCTTCATTTAAGTCTGTTGATCAGTATTTTATTTTTGTAGTATCATTAAAAATGGTATACATGTACTTATCATGTTAATGTCTTGTCCCCATTCCACAGGCTAATGATTTATTAGACTTGCTGGGTGGTAACGATGTGGTGCCGGTAATTCAGACCACGGTGCCCACTAAGCCAGCTTCAGCAGGAGGAGAGCTGCTTGATCTACTGGGTGACCTCTCACTTAGTGGTAGAGTACTCTGTTTACACATTTATTACACCTTTTATTTATTTATTTTTTTAAGAGCCTGCTATAAAACTTGAGTTTGACTTTTTGCTTAATGAACTAGAAATTGCACTTGCAGTGATTACAGCAGTACTTGAAAAGCAAAGCAGATACCCAAAATGTTGGACCAAGTATATCAGCATTCTCACTTGCCACTTTTATTCCAGCTATGTTTCTAAAGTTATGATTTTTCTGTGATTGTGTGACTGGATAATAATAATAATCATGTTAATTCTGAACACAACACATGCTCAGTAATGCTGCAATGCCCCCTTAAACCCCTTGAAAATGACACATCAGTAATCTCTGCATGTCATCATTGTGTGTCCATGCCCTCTTAAACCCTCGTATGTTGCTTCCTCCTTCCCAGGCGGTCCAGCCCCTGCTCCTGCAACCTCAGTGCCCTCTTCCCAACCCGCTTTCCTCTTGGATGGCCTCACCTCACCGCCCCTTTTTAATGACATTGCAGCTGCAGGTGAGAGTATGTTTCTCACCTTGACCATCCACTGCCACATATACACTATTTTATGACATAATCCTTACATAATACAGCACTTGGTCATTTTTTTTTTTCTGGACTTACCCAACCTGTGAAGCGTTAGTACTGTAACATCTACATTTTTTTAATCATCTGCTCCTCTCTGTATAGGTATCCCTCCTATGACGGCGTACAACAAGAATGGCCTGAAAATAGACTTTACATTTGAGAGAGCTAACCCCAACCCCAACATCGCGGTTATCACTATCCACGCATCCAACTCGACAGAAGCAGACATGACCGATTTTGTTTTTCAGGCTGCAGTACCAAAGGTGAGCAGCCCAACACGGGTATTATGTGACGAAAGTGTAGTTAATTCCTAATCACGACAGTGTTCGTTTTCATTTAGCTCCATTATGTAAATGGGTTTCCACTGACATTAGGCTTAGTCAGTAACTCACAGTGCCAATAATGTGCTTGTTCTGTAGGCTGAACCTGCATGAATGTTGTAAATATTGGATCTGTAAGCTGGAAACACTACTGAGCAGTCAGTGCTAGTGGGAATTAATTATTAATAGACTTGCAGTGTCTTTGGTATGCTGTTTTTCTCTGTTATCCGCAGTACTCTCAACTAGTTGTGTTTAATTATTATTTAATGCAGGAATGCTTATTTTTTTCAGATCACATGACACATTGCTGTTAGTACTTTAATTAATATTTATGTTGTGGTAACTGTTGCTGTTACTGGATCTTTAGTAACTGCCCTGTGGTCTCTTGTTTACCTGATTTATCTTCAAACTTCTCAACTCTTCAAATAGTATTTTTCCATAGTAATGGGCTTTTAAAACAATACTGTTAGTTTCATGGGGAAATGTACAGTTTTTATATTCTAATGTTGACGTTCCTATGAGTGTAATTTAAGTGAAGTCTCACTATGCGCTCTTGTTTTTGTAGTCTTAAAGTAATATCTGGTTATGTTGATTTAAATAAAACCAGGGTTTCTGCCCGCATACTGCAAAGGGGGGGCCTAGTGGGTGTAAGTTGACCACCCACCTTGCATATGTGCCATGGAATATTTTACAGTCGTCTTATCTAATGAATAAATTTCATAAAGTGGTGATGAGTGGCTTCGAGTGACCATCGATCAGTTGCTGTCTAGTGTCCGTATTTTAAGCTGCTCTTATGACCCCAATTCTTCTGTGGTATCATTAAATTTTCATCTAACTCGCCGTCCCCTCTCTGTTTGTCAGACATTCCAGCTGCAGCTCCTTTCCCCTAGCAGTAATGTCGTCCCAACACTTAACCAGGGAACTGTCACACAGGTCATCAGAGTACTCAACCCACAGAAGGTGAGTTTCTTTTTCTCAGATTGTAACGAATACATATTTGTTTTTGTTTTTTCTTTTTGTCCTCATGAGGAGTTTCCTTTTTTATAAATCCATCCACCCCTCCCAAATTTCAGCAACAACTACGAATGAGGATCAAGCTGACGTACACCCACAAAGGCTCAGCTGTGCAAGACCTGGCTGAGGTTAATAACTTCCCCCCTCAGTCCTGGCAGTGATGAGCTGCTCCTGTTGCTCTCAAAAGCCCCAAGCAAGGGAACTATGAAAACGATTTTCCTTTCACCTCCCACCTTTCTTCCAACGGCCCCCCGTGACATCAGTGCAGACAGCTGCCCTCAAGTTGCATGGGGAGCAGCAAAGCATTGAATACAGGAGAAAAATGCAGATGTTACGAAGACCCTATTGACTATTGACATCACACGAATAATTGGGTAAACATATCAATCAATGAACTTTTCTTATTTGTTTTTCTTAATTGGTTTCCTGATCTCTTTGATTAGTATGTTTCTCTCACACACACCCTTTGCCCGGCACCGACATCACCCACAAAAGCACACACGCACACCATTCACTGTGGTACACTTTACTTCTCTAGTCACTGTAGAAGAAAAGTGTTGCCCACTAATAAGCACTGCAGTAACCATAGTTTTATTTGGACTTGCAGGTGGAAACCCTGCTCCCTTGACACTTATGATTGGCTTTGCATTTGGGTGTTTTACCTATGAACCTTCAATCCTACAAAGGCAGCAGGAAAAAAAAAAGCTTTGAGAAAGGTCTATTCAGTGCAGTCACACACTTGTTGGGTAACCTCGTTTTTGATCCGCCACATCATGAGTGATATAACTTGTCAGAGTTGTATTCATTTTGAATTACATTAATTTGCTTAAAGCATGTTTGAGCATCGTTAGGATCACAATCACACCTGGACTTCGTCTTTTCCGACTCTGACTGTAGGCCTCTTTATCCTATGTTTCTATAGGGAATCGTCTGCGTTAGTTTGTCACATTAAGAACAAACAGATCCAAGATGCTCACTTTGATCACCTGTGGCTAATTTCATAGAACCTGCTCAGCTCTTATCTCATCTGTAGTAAAGCAGCAGCTTTTAGATCAACGTAAAACATTCAACTGTTCATTGCTTTGCTTCGTCTGAGGGTGTTCATTCGTTAGAGTGGATATAATCCAGGCCTAAAAATTGATCTGATAATAAGTTTGTGTTTTTAAACTCTTCCTGCATCTGTGTCCCGAGTCTAGATGAGTTACATTTCAGATTTATTTACCCTGGTTGAACGTGGTCACCATGCACATACATGTAAATTAAGCTTGTTATGAATGTAGTTACATGCACTGAATGCTTTTATTCCCCCTTAATTCTTTTTTTTCATGTCTTCTTTGATGGGGATGCTCATCTTACTGGCACTATTTGTGTGAAAGTCTGTTTATCTCTGCAGTAATTTGACTTAATTTATGCCTGATATCAAAGTGATGTGCCTTTCTGACTTAGCTAGATAAAAGCCCCTGAATTTATTGAGTTCTGTATGAGCTTTGTTTGTAAGTCTGCTTGTGTGATGGTCCTGTTTTCAATCTGAGGGGGTAAATGATCCCGGTGGATTAGAATGGGTATGTCACTTGATTTGATTTAGCCTTTTCACTGCTTAGTCTAATGACGAGTTAAAAATCAGTCACCCCCAAATCAGTCTCACGAGCTCACGAGGATGTCAGCAGTAATGTTTTTCTAGTTTTGACACATACGTATTTTAATCTTCTTGGTTGTTTCTTTACAGTGTGGCAGATTTTTTTCCCCCCCCCATTAAAATACCTGATGGATGATGATGACTAAACAAACAAAAACAAAGATAATGGCAGCTAATAGATGTAAACTTTTCTTAAGCTGGCATCGAGGTTTCAGGTGTTTTTTGCAAACTATCAATGTACAAATATCACTACAACGCCCCCTTTTAAGTCAACAAAACTTAAAATGTGACTTTGAATCACATACTGGGACAGGTTCTTCTTTGGTGACTGTTTGTTTGATGATTGGAGTATGATTTCTTTGCTCTCGTCCTCTCCAAATCAGAATTCTGACCATGCTGTTGGGGACGGTAACCTTAATACCTCACAATGCTCTTTCTTTCTGTTAACCTTCAGTGGCAGTAGATTGACATCTTGCTTAGTCACAAGTTAGAATCCAGGGGGAGCATCTGCATGAGAGAAACTAACAGTAGTTTGTGCATCTCATTACTTAACCTTAGCAGCCCTGTGACGATGCTGTGCTGATATCTTCATCAGGCTGTGTAATTATTTTCACTATGCTTCACTGTCTTCTAACTTCTGTGACCAAATCAGAGAGACTATTAGCTTTGGAAATATTTTTGAGCTATGATATGTGTATATGGAGAAAATAATTTCAGTTTAACTTTTTTTCTTCTTTTCTGTTGTTGACAAATGCTATATTGGCTTTTTTTCTGTACATATTGAGGGCTTTTACAATTTTTGTCTCTTGTACTATCTTTCATCCTTTTTTTTTTAGATGCCATTTTCTAAAAGAAAATTCCAATTATTCACAATGTATATTGTCTAAATAGATCTAGTCAACGTTAGTCTATTAAGACTTCCCTGTATCATCACTCATTCATTGTAAAAGGTATTTGATCTGCTGCCTGTACATTGTATATAGTTGTAAAACGAACGCTGATCAGATTAAATAAAACCCACATGAAGACTTAAAAAGATTAGCTAGAAAGTATAATTGTATGCATATATGTACAAAAAGAATCTTAAGAAGGATGCAATTGACATGCTCATGATTTACTATTTGTCATGCTTCATTCATGATGTCGTCTTTTCTTTTACGATGATACTTTGAGTCATTGGGCCACATGATGGGGTTTTGTTTTTTTTTTTGGATGTTGGGGGGAAAAAAGGGTTAAATCTGTCCTAACAGATGTTGTATGGGTGATGTACTACTGAGAAACCTAAGCACAGTGCTGCACAGAGGCAGCAGCAGAAATGGCACCCTGCTCCATCTGCTTCTCTGCCCCTCAAACACCTCATGTACCCGTGGCTTCCTGTGGAAGAGCAGCGGCTTATTTACCAAGAAGCTGCTCTTCCTTCTGGCCTTATGTGCACTCTTTGACAATTCACCTCTATTAAACGCTTTTCAATCTGCAAATTGTTTTGTGAAATGAAGCCCCCCCCCTCTTTCTTCATTATTCTGGTGTGTGATCTCTCTTAGCTGCCTGGTTGTCTTCTTGTTTTTGCATCTTCCCAAACAGTCAAGGCCCTTATCAGTGCCACACAAAGGGGTTTTTCAGCTCACCACGATGGATATTTTGTGCGCTCGCTGTATTCAGAACAACACAGTGCTTTCTTTTGGGTCCTTTTTTTTAGTCCATTATAGCATGGCGCAACTTTCAGTAAACGCTTTGTGATCTCCAATATACCAGTTAAAGAGAAAACGATCTGGGTCCTCGCTATTCTAAACCAGACTTTAAGTGGCTGTAAATCAAGGCAGGACATGATGAACAGCAGTGGGTGGATTCTTTTTGTCTGAGTCTTTATAATTTTGTTTTTAATCCATTTCTGCTGTTGAAGAACTAAAACAAAACTGGGGCAGAGGGGAAAAAGCCTGTGTAGCTGGCTAATAACCACAAGGGGGAGCTGTGCAAAATGGAAGGCTGAAGGGATGGGAAAGGAAGTTTGATACTCCTACTGTTCCTGAATGTTTTTGTGTTGTTTGTATTGTCTTACTCAACCAGTATGTACCCTTGTCCGTCACATTAGATGGTTTCTTTTGATGATTCAGTCATTCATGCTGTTTAAAACCTACAAATGGAAATGAACCCAACATAAGTGCTTTGGACACTGTAACTGTAAAAGGAAGAGAAGAAATGGAATCAAGTACTCATCAGAGGTGTGTGTGTGTGTGTGTGTGTGTGTGTGTGTGTGAGTGAGAAAGAAAGAGTCATGCCCGAGAGGATGTGATGGTGTGCGACATGTCTTCTGTCTACATAGGACATGATTTGTGGCTGCAATTGCTTTCAGCTTCTGAGCTGCATGTGAAAACCAGTGTAAATAACACCATTTCTACTCTCGATCTAAGACTCTTTTTGAAGTGCTAGAAAAGTTCCAATTATACAAATCTGTCACACCACCTTCATGGGTCAGTACTAACATGTACAATAAGGAGTTGTTGAAATAGTGCTCACATTGCTCTCGATGTTTTTAAAGCATCTGTTATTTGGTTTATTGATTATTGCTTTTTTTGTTCGTTTTGTTTTTTGGATTTTTTTGTTTTTTTTGTTGTTGGGGTGAATTCAGTGTGCAAAGGGCTTGGGAAAGCGTCTGAATTGCCACCACGTTCATGAACTTCCCCTGTTGAATTAAAAAAAATAAATAAATAAATAAAAATGCATCTGCTGTATTTTGAAAACCGAATCTGTACATGCACACACCCGAACTCCTGACCTGCCCTGACTGAAAACAAAACTGTATCTGATTAGTTGGGGGAGGGTGAAGGCATGAGGTTCACTTTTGACTCGTATGAACTGTTATCACAGTTCTGTGGCTTCAAGGTGAGTGTGAATGTCAGACTGAAAATATAAAAGGATGACTAAAGATGAAGAGTTGTAAACTATTAAATGGGATATTTTCAATTTATGCTGTGTATTGTCTTTGGGTTGGAGAAAATGATCAAGCGAATAAAAAGTCAAAAATCTACACGAGCTACGGTAGTTTTCTTTTGTGCTTTGGGGTCTTGTGTGTAAGAGTCTACTGAAAAGAAATGCTGGGCTTAAATTATTCATTTAATATTTATACCAAGGATGGATCATTTCTAATTGTTTTATGTCCTGTTTATCAAATGTTGAAAACTGGGATAAGAATGAGATATAAATAGAAATGAGTTTATTGCTATTATAATCACCTAGATTTTAAAAATGTTTTGTGCTGTTAATATCGACTCAAAGTATGAGTGGATCTGTGAGTGCTATGTATCTGTTTTTAATCAACATTTAATATCCATGACTGGACCTGGGTTAAAATTAAACTGACCTTTATGATATAGAGGGGAGATTTAAGAAAGCGCCAAAAGGTATGTTTCTAATGTTTCAGGATCCTGGCATTTGTGCCTTATTGTGAGGGAGTTCTACAAAATGAAATGTAAATTGTAAGGCATTCAGAATTGAAGTTCTAGATTAGTCAGCATATAACACTTGGATTTGTGGCCCCTTGAGTAAATTGCTTACTCAAACCCTCTGGCCAAAATGAAGCGTCTACTGCACAGTTTCTAAATGATTGCAACCAAGTGAAATGATCATAAAGGTGTCAAAGAGCAATCTAAAAAGGTATGGGAGTCATTTATCTATCATCATTTCTTAGGTTCATATAGTAAGACAAGAAGATCAGGTTATTTGCTTTAGAAATGACTAACTGTAAAAAAAAAATAATAAAAATGTGTCTGAAGAGAAGCCTTGTTTTGTTTCCGGTTTTCAGAAATTTTCTCCTTGTTGACTGGGTACTTTTCACTCACGATTTAGTCACGTGAAAGGGTTTTCACAGGACTCCAGGCTGCCTAATGAAAATCTAAATGCACAGTTACTCCCTCCATAGGAATTAAGAGTGTAAGTAGCAGGCAGGTGCTGCTAGCATTTGATCAGTGTGATCTGGAACATTCAGGTGTGTGACGATGCTACAGTCTTGCCAGGAATGTGTATCACTTCAAATTCACTCGAAAGTCAGACTCTGTGATGCTCGGGGAAATTGTAAAACAAAAACAAACAAAAAA
>NW_005187513.1:971127-1057012 GCF_000239375.1 Pundamilia nyererei | reverse complement strand
TATGATATAGAGGGGAGATTTAAGAAAGCGCCAAAAGGTATGTTTCTAATGTTTCAGGATCCTGGCATTTGTGCCTTATTGTGAGGGAGTTCTACAAAATGAAATGTAAATTGTAAGGCATTCAGAATTGAAGTTCTAGATTAGTCAGCATATAACACTTGGATTTGTGGCCCCTTGAGTAAATTGCTTACTCAAACCCTCTGGCCAAAATGAAGCGTCTACTGCACAGTTTCTAAATGATTGCAACCAAGTGAAATGATCATAAAGGTGTCAAAGAGCAATCTAAAAAGGTATGGGAGTCATTTATCTATCATCATTTCTTAGGTTCATATAGTAAGACAAGAAGATCAGGTTATTTGCTTTAGAAATGACTAACTGTAAAAAAAAAATAATAAAAATGTGTCTGAAGAGAAGCCTTGTTTTGTTTCCGGTTTTCAGAAATTTTCTCCTTGTTGACTGGGTACTTTTCACTCACGATTTAGTCACGTGAAAGGGTTTTCACAGGACTCCAGGCTGCCTAATGAAAATCTAAATGCACAGTTACTCCCTCCATAGGAATTAAGAGTGTAAGTAGCAGGCAGGTGCTGCTAGCATTTGATCAGTGTGATCTGGAACATTCAGGTGTGTGACGATGCTACAGTCTTGCCAGGAATGTGTATCACTTCAAATTCACTCGAAAGTCAGACTCTGTGATGCTCGGGGAAATTGTAAAACAAAAACAAACAAAAAAACCCCCAAGACCAGCATCTCAGACTCTACCTGCCTCAGTCAGCATGATAAATGATGAAGTCAATGACAGTAGTTCATCACAGAAGAGAAAGCCTCTTCTCTTTAAGGAGGGCATGACGCCACACTTTAGATTTGCAAAGTTGCATCTGAACAAAAGTGTGTGGTTATAATGCACAGTGCAGTGTTTGGTGAAAAACAGATGCAACATATCAGCACAAACACCTCTCATCAAATATCAAGCACGGCGGTGGAGGGATGATGATCCGGGCATGTTCTGTAGTTGCAGGACCCGGGTAACCTGCTGACAGAGATTTAGTCAATTCCTCTCAATGCCACAGTATTCTAGAGTCAACTACAAGGCTATCCGTCTGGCGGCCAAAGCTTTGCTAAAACTGGGTCATGCAACATGGCAGCACAGCAGTGAATGTACAGCAGAAGGGCTGAAAAAGAAAAGAATCAAGGTGTTGCAATGATCCAGTAAAGTTCAGACCTCAATAAGATTAAAATGCTGTGACTGGAGCTTAACGCTGTGCAAAAATGAATGCCAGCAAACGTTAACGATGTGCTGTGGATATTCAGGAAACCTCAATAGCTATGTGTGATAAGGTTCAATCTAAACCCACCCATCCATCAAATCAACCTTTTCCACTTACCCAATTCAGGGTCGCGGGGGAGATGCAGGATATCCCAGCAGTCACAGAGCGACAGGCCGGTCACACCCAAAGTCATGCGCAAAAACCGTAATGTTTGTGACACAGCTCAGAACAACTGCTTTTAAACACAGACTGTAAACCCATCACGAGACACTACAAAAACATGAACCCATGTCTGACACACCCAACAGATAAATGCATTTTTAAACATTTTCTCCCTATTTGCTTAACGATAATGAAAAAAAAACTTTTATCCACAGACTAATACAAATAGAGCCTTTCTTTCTCCCCTCTCATTGAATAGGTGCAGCAGAGGGTTAACGCTTAATGACACGCCCTGCAAACACCTCTCGTGTTTTTATGACTGCATCAAGTGGGAAAACTTGCCTCATCATTATTATGAAGCATCCCACTTCAGAAAGGCCTATTGGCTGCTGAATAATAAATACCCTGAGCCCGCCCATTTCATGTTTATTGATCAGCTCTCCGGGGCCTATCTGACAGCAGTCAGATGAGTCGGGATATGGCGTCGCTGCACCGACACAGGATGAATTTTCACCTCTCCGTGGGAATTTACAAGTCGCGCGCCGGGACATCGCTTGCTTTTTGCCGCCGTTAAAAGGGATCACACATGGCGATGGAGGACGAGGACAATAACGCGGAGGTCGCTGCGACCAACGTCCGAACGGGCATCAAGAGAGGAGGTGATGTCGGAGATAACGGGGCTTGCATAGACAGGCAGCCGGACACGGTGGTCCACCAGGCGGGGCTGAACCAGACTGCGGGTCGCGGCAGCCGCAGTGGTCCCGGAGCTCACGCTGCGACGGGGATCCGAGTGCTAAAGGCAGGTCATAACGAGAGGGAGCAGCCGGGGGGGATTTAAAGTGATCGACAACTGTCATATCAAGGTGGTTACATCGCAGTAGGTGCTCGGAACAGGGCAAAGTGCATCCACGGATACGCGCGCATCCTTCCCAGCAGTGTTATGTAAATGCTGTGATATCGCGTCTAATTGATAATTGATCCGAGGCAGTCAGGAATGCACCGGAGCCGGTAACAGCGGCAGACCACACACTACAGGCACTCATAGCTCGCATATACCCAGGCCCGCTGCTGAACAGTTTTCTTAGAAATTTTTAGGGGAAGACATGATGAGTAATGACACGCAAGTCCCCAAAGCAAGAGACACGCGCGTACATACAGAGAACCTCAGCTCTGGTATTTCATTTAGACTGTGAGTATTAAACGTTTATTATATTTAAAAGAGGTATTTGAGGATTTGCAATGAAATAGGTAATAAGTATTAAACACCTTGATGTTTGCACCGAGAGCATTAGTTTCTACCTGCCTGTCAGCATCAATACAGAAAGGTGAGTAAGTGAATTCTTTTCACAGTTATAGGTCTTAGATATAGATTAAAGTAGAGGTACTTCCTTCTGAGTCCGGACAGCTTGTTCACTCACATTCCCACAGTGACACACATCCATACTGGGGAGGTGCCCAGGACATCTGTAGTCCAGTGGGGTGATTCCACAGCTTCATCAGACACACCTTCACAGCTGCGGACAAAGAAGACATCTGCACTTTACTTTCTCTGTGACCTCTTCTTTTAAATCAACCGTTCGCCTGATCACAGCCTTAGCTCTCTAACCTCTGGAGCAATGCTGCTCCAGGTATGATCCATTGTGTGGATGTTTATTCTTGACCTTGAGAATAGAGGCTTATATGGGATGCGACTTTGTTACCGTAAAGAAAGAGTCTAAGAAAAGAAACAAATTAAGCCTTAAATGAGAGGATTTGCCAAGTAATTCATCAGATTAATCAAGATAAAATTACTGTTATTTTAACAGGAAATCAGTCATTAAATCAGTTATTGAGTAACAGTACCAAATACTGAGAAACTGTGGCCAATGCTGTTCAAAAACCCAACCAAAAACGATCAGTTATCACACTTTTTACTGTCAGGCTTATCGAACATGGAAGCCAGTGCAGGCTGAAGATGACATCATTTAAAAACAACAGCAATGATACCTGTTTGTCACCAGAACGGATGCTCTCCAGACCTTTGATATGTTTCTTTGTACTGACTAGATCTAAATGCATCCCACGTGATAAACTCCAGCCTCACCAAGAACTGCTGTTACTGATATTTTATCGTTCAGGAGAGGATTATTCTTCATTGATGTCTGTTTAAGAGTAACATTAGGCTACTCCACATCCGGCTAATGTCATCACGGGCGATTAGTGAAAATAATGGTGCTGTGGTTTCTCTTCAGCAGTCACACCGTCCACCCTCAATGCGAATGAATAAATTTTAATGGTTGACTTTTGTTTAGGGAAGAGCGAACATTTCTATGAAGATTATCCAATTGGTAACTACCAGCGCAAATTGATTTGTGGCTGGATTAAACCCCCAGCACGTCTGGGAGAGTGTGTAGTTCATCTTGAACCACTCTCTGTTTCCTCAGATGCCCTTTGGCTTTCATGCTATGTTTTTGATCACAATCTGTGTGTGAGAAAGACTAATATTCTGTGTTTTTCTGTGTTAGCAGCGCAACATGAAGCGGAATGGGAGTCGAAGCTGCGTGACGAGAAAAACCAGGTTTGGATCACGAGAGCGGGACTGGCTGAAAGGGGACACCCAGCGGGGCTGTGTGTGTCTGTATGGGGGAACAGTAGACCCTCAGCCACCTGCCTCTGGCACACAGGCCTCCTCCACCCCTCAGACAGACCTGCAGTTGGTGCTCTGCTCCACCAGTACCACAGTGGAGGAGCTGTGCGCTCAGAAGAAAGGACACGCACTTTACGTTCAACTGCACGGAGACCTAGTGAGGTAAATTTACATCATGTCGAATCATGGTGACAAAGTTGCATTCAGCAACTGCAGAGTAAAGAGAGTTCAGTCCACATCAGCTACTCAAGATGGGGCCAACACATGCATCAGGCATCCAACAGCTTCATTAAATAAATACCAATTAATCATGTTAAGAAAATAAGAGACAAATCAAAGCATAAGAAGAATTATGCAAATATAAGCACGTGAAATGGGAGCTTGCTAAAAATGTATAATACAATCTCATCCTCAGTTAATGCAAAGAAGGTAAACACACCACTGAGCACTTGCTGCAGTTGCCCTATCATCCCGCACTCCCACAGCTCCCCACCAAGGATACGCTCAGGGAACATGTCTCTACGCCTCTCACCACTGTACAAGACATGCGTAGACCGAAATAGTAATTGATGATCTGTGAAAGGATGAAAAGCTGGTTCACTAGTCCGTGACCAGGAAGAATTCAGTTCCTTGTTTGCTTCCCTTGGAAAACCTACGTGAAGACATAAAGGAGCCTAAAACAAGAGCTCAGCTGTACAGCTTAAGCCTGAATGAGTTATGGCTCATTCAGTCTGAGCGCTTCTGTCTGTTCAATTTTTTTAAATGAATAAGAAAGAGCAAGATCTTATAAAAAATGTGGGGAACCAGCAAAGTGCCAACAGATGCATTTAGAGCAAAGAGTTGTGAATGATTGTGTTAGTAAGCAATAACTGGTGGGAGATGGTGCCACAGATGTGCTGCAGAGATTATGCTGGAAACATGACTGGAGGTCGGTAATCACCTCACATGCTGTTAGCCAATAGTAGCATATGAAACAATGTCTTTATATCTTTGCTGACTGAGAGCTGCAGGCACTGGAGACGGATGCAGAGTGGTAATAAATGAAAGGCTTTTGGTAAGCCTGTGGATGGGCCCTGTTGGTTCAGTTTATACTCCAGCAGTAAAGCAGTCTGGTCTGCCAGTGAGTATGACTGAGTGGATTTAAATGTAATATTAAAGTCTTCAACTTCCAAAAAGAAAAGAAAAGAAAAACAGGATAATGGCGAGTTAGGAGAACTGCATAAATAATGAAAAAAAAAAACATTAATTGTACAAACTGGCAGCACATACGGTAAAGACAAGTTAAATGTATTATGTGCATATGAACTCCAGTAATGTTTGTCCTCAAACGGTCCTTTAGTAATATATTTTCTCATCCCTATTTTATGACCTTTTGGATGAACCTTCTGTGCATAAAAAGGCTTCATTACTTTGATAATAGATGCATTTGTTCTATAAATGGTTATGTGAAGCATACGACGCAGCTGTGAGCTATGCGGCTTTTCCTGTTGATTTTCTTTTTAGAGCATGTAGTTACGTGCTGCTTACAGGAAGGCACGTTCGGGGCTCTTTCCTGCTTGCATTTTCAGTTCAACAAACTCCCTTTACAGATAAATTTACTGAGGCAGTAGAGTTGATGGAGGACATTCATCCTGTTGTTCATCCCCTTTTGGACCACTTATGTCTGTCAGTGTCACAGTGCAAACAGGGTGAGCGAAGCAGTCTAGTGTTCTTTTTCCCAGCAAGAGGCTTTTCCATCCATGAGAGTTTCCAGGACAGATGGGATATGCAATCCCTTCAACATGTTCTGGGTATAACCGGAGTTTCCAGAACATTTCCAAAGAGATGATCCCACACATCTTAACTGGCTTATTTCCAGTAAGTTAGTAGCTGTATACCAAAGACCTCCTTTATCAGTGAGCTCACTCAGAAATGTAAAATAAGCTGGATCTAGTAGCTCAACTCAGTCCTGAGGATAAGTGATACAGGGCCATTATCTTGAAGTTAAAATCTTGATTAATCGAAAGGCTTCCTGATCAAGGGAAATGGTAAAAACTGTCCTAATCTAGCAGCAGAAGAAGGCAGAAGGAAATTTTTGGTAATACTGCCCTGCAATAGCTAAACAGCCCTTTGGTGGAGTGGTTAGCACTGTTGCCACACAGCCAGAAGGTTTTCTGTCACTCTCTGTAAGGTCTGTGGTGGTCTTGCAACCGGTCTATTGTGTAAATGGACTGGTTCTTATCTTGCACTCTTCTACTCGAGCACTCAATATGTCTCACCCATTCATGCAAGCACTTTCTTCTATCTAAGTTCTTTCTATCTAACATTCAAGTTGACACATTTGACTGATTCTTATTTCAAACAAAACACAGTTCAAGAATAGCAACTAATTAATACGTTTGCACATTTCGGTTTATTCCTTTTTGTGCTAACGACTAATTTTTTGTTGCTGGTGTTTATACTTAAAACTGAAGGCGTGATCAGTTATTTTAGTTTTATTTTTAGGCAGCCACATAAACGTACATGAAAAAAGATACCAACTTATAATGTAAAATATCGAAAGATGAAGCAATACAAGGCTTTTTTTTAGTTTTTAAAAACGCACGTGCATCCGTACCATTGTGTTTTTAGGAGGCCCAGTTAACTTCTCATATATCTATGAAATACTGGGTATGTCTGCACTAAATCAAGAACCCACCATGATAGTTGGCTGCATAACTTTCCACGAGGACAGATGAACCCGCTGGGCACCATTTGACAGAGATTCAGCTTCTTGCTGCACTGGCCAAAGTGGGAAGATTTGTGAATAAATGAGTCATATCAGTGTGAAGTGTGAATGGTCAATAGGGACTGTCACTCATCATCACTCTGCCTGCTGGAAGCTGCCTAAATCCTGCTTTTAGATGTTGATGTCACAGCTGTCTAAAATCAACCAAGATGATTCTGCAAATCTTCCAGGCGGAGTGAGGTAAAGTCATGTCCTCAGGCATGGGTACTGTGCTCTAGCTGTTGTTAAGAATCTTTTGAAATTCAAGCACTTTTCTGTCTCGTTTATTCTAAATGTTAGTATTTAATCACATTTCTTCCCCCCTGTAAGTCTTCATGTTGACAGATACTGAAAAAGATCTGTGTTTAGCTCTTTATGAGCTGGCAGATTGACCCGTCTTTAAAAAAAAAAAACAGTTTTCAGAAGTGAGAGACTAAGTGATCATAAATTAACTCTAAGCTTTTGTTTTAGATTGAAAGTGAAAGCTGGATTTGCAGCTGCTATTGTGCTTTCGGGGCTTCCTTCACTCAGCTCGACGGTGGGCATTTATGTGAAAGGTTGCTTCTATTAGTATTCATCCTGTTAGGCTTCAGTGACTAACAGAGAGCTGAGAGATTTACAGATGAATTCAAACTCATGGTTTAAGAGTGAAATATCTAATATCATTTTCATTCAGTTCAACAAACTTACCGTAATGTCGAAATAAAAACCCCTAATGGCTACGTTTTAATGATAAGAAAGATACTAAAGGTGCCTCTTCTCGGAAATTCATTTTTAAATATTTGTGCAGACCTAAAGCATTGCTGCAGCAGATGGTGTACCCATGACACTGCGTGATTTTGCAAGAATGCATCTTCTTTTTTAGTTTGTGTTAAAACAAGAAACAAAATCCTAACTGTGGTGCTGACTCTGGCAGGAGTGCTTTTTTAGCTTGGTCTGGTGCCCCGTTTAACCCGGATCGTGGCGTTCGTTGTCGGGAAGCTTTTACTTTTATAATCTGTTTCATCTGAGATTCTGTGAGGTGTATTTTATAATTGTTGCTGTCGTTGTCACACCTCTTCATCTTCTTGCCTTCGGTCCCGCAGGAGGCTGGATCCCTCTGAGCGTCCGCTCCAGATGGTGTATGACTACTTGGCGTCGATGGGCTATGCAGACCCTGTACGAGTGCAGCAAGAAGCCGCCAACTCAGACCTCAGCTGTTTGATCCGTTTCTACAGTGGTGAGTACTCATCGGCGGCGGCAATCAGCCCTCGGTTTCACTTTCTGCTGCTGCTGACTGGAATCTGGCATGTGCTTCGAGTTTTCCTCTGCACACAGACCTGAGGGCACAGAAACATTCTTAGAACGCTCCAAAATGGTTTCGCCACATCCTCTGGCGAGTGTGTACGATTGGATTAAGTGAGAGAGGTTGTTTTAGGGCTCTCTGAGTTTGTTGCTTCTGAAGCTGCCTCCAGTCTTCAGTACAGTCTAAGATAAACACATCAGTCATGGCCTCATGATGGATTACTGACCATCATTCATCCTGTGGTGTTGTATGCTTCATTGACCTGAGGTCTGGAGTGACTAAGTGTCCCTGTGTCTTTGTGATTAATGCGGCACCAGAATGGATGCGACTCTGGAGAAACCAGTGACGAATTTGTGAACGCATCTAAGCGCTGCTCACCTAAAACCTCTCACAGTCTTCCCGTTTGAAGGCTGCTCTATTAATACTCATACAGTAGTTGCAGTTAGGGATTTTCCTTTTAGCATAAATGGTGATTGGTGTGCTATAATGAGTTTCAACCAGCGGATGTTCCCGCTGAGTCAGTGGAACTTAAGCTTGGGCTTTGAACTGCTCACGTATCCAGAGAAAGAGCAAGACTGGGTAAACCACAGTGTCTAAAGGGTTCACATGCACTTCCTCCCACATCAGGCACATAGCTCTCCTCAGAGTGAAGTGCAGGACTGCTGTAGTGACTGAAATACACTCTACAAACGTAATCTGCTCTGTATGGAAGTTCTGTGGTTGATGAGTGACAGATGAGGAAAGTTAAACAAATCAAACTCACCATGAAGTCTTAGCAACAGATATAATTAGTTTGTGAAGCATGTGAAACAGAACGGTGACGCCCAGTTTTCTTTTATCCTAAAAATGTTTAGAACACCATTAATAATTATTGTGATGCTTTTAACGGTTTCGATGCCCCGTGGAAAAAAATCGATATTTTGAGTCCTAGACCTTTTATTGTATATAGTTTCAGTTTGATAATCAGCCCTCAGATCAGGATATTTAAGCTGTCTTTATACATTTTTTTTCTTTTGCTAGCTTCTTTTTAAATGATGTTGGGTTTTTTTTTTTAGCTGACGGATCTTAAGATCACTCTCGCCTGAGTCTTATTGGTAGTCCTCATGTGTCCAGTGGCCCACTGTTGTTTTCTTCTTGTCAACATGAGAGCTGGTCAGATCTTGGCTACTATCAGCAATCAGGCCACACTGGGTAGAGTCTAGCCAGGCCCCTTGGAGACTTCCTGCCTCCTTTTGTCGACTCATGGGAAAAGAGAACCAGGGACAAGACATGACTGGTTTTCAGGCTTGTTTAATGCCCAGTACAGGCCAAGAGGACAACTTGATTTGGCCGTGAAATACCTGCTAAACTGCTAAAGTGACAGCTGGTAATAAAGCTTTGAGTTTGTTGTGGGGACACAAATGATGTCAGCAAATGACAGATATCTATAAAATGGGCAAGTCACCTCTTGTGTTCACGTACAGGTTTCTTATGAAGAATTAAAATAACTTAAGTAGCAAGCTTTACCGTTGCATTTAATTCTTTGGCTGGTAACAGAGAACCCTGTCTTTTTATTTTAACTCACAGCACAGGTGCAGAGATTTAATCAGACCAACTCATCTTTTCTAATTTACGTAATTTAAAATTAACCACTTTTTTCACCAATTTTTCAACTAGCTAAAAAGTCAGCTTTTTGAAAATGTTAAACTTTTAAGTAACTTTTTGTTTTAGTGCTGTAGCATTTTTATTGTGAAGCGCTTTGTGATCTAGAAAAGTGTAAATAAAATGTTTTTCTTTTTTACTTTAAATTCTTTTAACTTCAGGAAACTACACTGCAGTTAAGTGAGTGAACATATGAAATTTCACTCAATTCATTAGAGTTTTGTTCTAAAAGGCAAAACTTGCATACTTCCCATGATGCATTGCTAGAAAGTTCAAACTCTTCAGGGATTCTGCCTTTTTTTGTAAGAAAGACATGATGGAAAGTTGCCGTATACCTTTTAATATGTTCACATTATGTTACAGTCACACTAGGGAAAACATTGGTTGGAGCAAACGGTTACTTCGAAGGCGAGACCACTCACAGTTGCTGTGACTTTGGTGTGTCAAGATGGCAATAAAGACAAGCGACAAGGCAATCAGACAGGAATGATGACGTGTCTGAGTTGTACTCATTGATTGGCTCAGACTGTTGCAATGTGTTGTGAGTAGGTCTGCATTTATGAAGTACACAGCAATTATTTGCCAGCCTTTGCCAGTCAAGGCAGTCAGTCTGAGTCAGACCATGTCTGTCTGGAGATTGGTTGCCTCTCTCAGCTGTCTTGCAATCGAAAGGGGTTGTGCAAAGGTTGAGTGTGCTACGCCCTCAAGCATTGGGCAACCCCTTTTGAATACCTGGTGTTTGCAACTACTTGTCATCCAGCAAATGCTTAAAAGATTAATGCAGCTATGATTTTTAGCTACTTGCACAGAGGGTGCTATCTTGTTTATCCTCTAGTGCGACGAGAGTAAAAATTATTTTTGTCCATTGTGAAAGCGGTTCTGTCTGTTACGGGGTTTAGGATTGAAATGCATTGAATTCAGCCCCCATCCCCATAGACTTGGCTTATACAGCAGTTTATGTAACTGTCACTGGGAGCAGCGTCACTGGTCGTCTCTGTACTGACTCTGCAGGTTTAAACTGAGAAAAGTAAATCAAGTCTGGAACAGTGTGCAGGTTCAATTCAATGGCTTAATGTAACTTAACTTAATAATTTCTTCTTTTTTTCTTTTTCTTCTTCTTTTGGCTGCTCTGTTAAGGGCTCACTACAGCAGATCACCTGCCTCCATCTCACCCAATGCCAAGCATCCTCCTCTGTGACACCAGCCGTCTGCATGTCCTTCCTAACCACACCCATGAATCTATGTGCTCTTCTTCTTTTTCCTTCTGCATGGCAGCTCCATTTTCAGCATCCTTCATCCAGTATATCCACTATCCCTTATTTGCACATGTCCAATCAATCTCAGCCTTGCCTCTCTGACTTTGTCTCCAAGCTGCTCGACCTGATCTGTTCCTCTGAACTACTCATTTCTAATCTTGTCCATTTTGCTCACTCCAAATGAAAAATCTTAACACTCACTACGGCCTTGTAAAACATCTCTTTCAGCCTTGCTGCTATCCTTCTGTCAAAAATCACCCCTGATGCTTATCTCCACCCACACCACCCTGCCATGACTCCCCCAACGTGCACTGTCTGTTGCTTTGAATGGTTGACCGCATTTATATTTCTCATTTCTCCTTGCATCCTTACAGTAACTAGCTTTGCAATGTCTCAACTCATGAGGACTTTAACTTATCAAATCAAGCCAAGAGCAACTTACTCACATTTTTAAGGCAGTATGCACAAAACTCAAGTTAAGACAAAAAGTAAAAAAACCTCAAACAAACCAAACAACAACAACAATAAAAGTTACAGCGTCGATGGCCTTGTGTGTCTTCCTCCAGGTGTCTGTTTGCCTAACAACCGTTGTTGTAGTAACGATCTGACTAAGCAGATGAGTGAAACTGTGATCCATCAGTAAAGACTACAGCTGCTACAAGACCACCTAATGTGGTACACTGAGCGTGCCAGCTGTACGCTCTGCACAGTCTGCATTACTGGACCTTACTGGCTCTGAATCTGAGAGCGTTTGTAATGGAAACTCCCCCAAAACCACGTTTATTAAAGATTGTCTCACCATGCAGATCGCTTTGGTTTTATGAGCCCAGGATCATCATCACAAACCAGGGGAGGTGGGCTTTTGTTTATAATGTTCACGGTATTAAAATGGCACAGTAAAGACCTCAGCAGCACATCTTTCCACAGAAGCCTCGAATAATCCACATATGACCTTCTTAATGATTCCTGAAAACTGATAAAAGAAAAGATGCTCTGTTAAGTTTCGCTGAACTGCCCTTGTAAAATTGTTTCAATGAGCTTGCTCTTTTTTTTTATATTAGTTATGTCTTCAGGCTTGTTCAGATCATTCAAAAGACTCTGTGGGACAGTGTGAGAAGTATTCATCTCAGACTGTCTCACAGGCATACAAACGGTGGATCATGGTTACGAGAATGCCGACTTTCTATAATAAGACAGTGGTGCGAATACATGTGCGTTTCTACCTACGCACTGCCACGTGAGTTTCATTTCTAACCACAGCGCTTTACAGCCTGATTTTCTTTTTTCTCAAGCCACCAAAGAGGTTCAAAGTGCAATGCAGCAGGTAATTTATTAAACTTTACTCTCCTCTTATTTGTTCAGGAAACTCATCTGGGACCTTCTTTCTCCACACCCGCTGTACACATACACGCACACCCTTCAGCTGTGTTGCATGGATGAAATTAAAACAAACATGGACAGGGGAGTAAACTTTTCTAAATACTGACTTAATAAAAAACACTTCTAGTGAAAACAACCGCAGAGACCTGAGGGCCAGCGGATCTTTGTGTCAGCCTGTGCAGCTGCAGCGCAGATGAAGCTGGCTGTAAGCTCTGGCGTTCATGCCCCGGGCTGTGTTCCACCTCTGTCTGCGTGATCTTTTACGTCTTTGAGAAAGGCGGCTTGTAGCTGCTGTCCACAGTTCACGTAAGGCCCGCTGTCAGGATCAGACCTGAGGGAAATAAATCTGCTTCACAGGGAAATTAATCAGAGTAAGCTCACCTTATAAGTTGTTGGTTTGACTAATGCTGACTTTCTGATGGAATTCAAACCCAAATTAAGTTTGTGGACATCCTGAACTGGTGTGTGAAGGTTTGAGACATTTTGTGGTGTGAAAGAAGGGAATAAATTGTTTGCCCTGACAAAAATAAGAGAAACAGTCAGACTGAGGCTTAAGAAAAAAATTAAATTCTGTTCAGATCCAAGTTTGCACAGACTTGCCCCGAGCGACAAAGCTCTTGCCAGCTCCTCATAAACATGCTGTTTCTGAGATGAAGTTCTGGTCCTCCCAAGCTTTTCTCTTTCCCATTTTAAACCTGCAGACGTCCGTCATCCTAGACTCATGGCGAGTTTTTAAGAGAGACGGCTTACTGAGGGAGAAACACCAGTTTAATCTTCTTTTTTAAAGTCATCTGTATTCAAAGGCGGCATTCAGCTGCGTGTCTTCCACTGGTTTTCTGCACAGTTGCTCTATTTGATGTCAGGAGTTAAACTCTTGCTCAAAGTTTAACGAACAGTTATTTTAAATTGAGATAAACACAGACCACCTAGAGGAGGTATCTGTGTGGTGGGCTGAATTAGAATTTTCTGCCAAAAAGAGCTTGCTGTTCTGAGTCAAATCAGACCGTGTTTCCGCCTCCACTGACCCCCTACTGCATGCTAATGCAATCTATGCGATCTTGAGCAAGACAAAAAAGCTCTGGGATACAGGGAGTATTGTATTCGGCGGTTGCCTTGAAATGATCCAACATGTGGACAAAAACTGATTTTAAAACAATAGAAAGAACCAAGATGAGGAACCTACACACTAAAACTCCTGGTAGAGTTTTTCTCCTTGGAAAGAACAGACACTTTTGCCTGGTTTGGACCCTTGTCCTTTCTTCAGTGATGAATCATCTACAGGCTACTTTCTTCTTTAATCATTAGGCCTACAAAACATTAGAGAACAGTATAAATGTTCATCAGTTTCCTAGAACCAATAATAATACCAGCTCATAAGTATGTAGATATTCCAGTTTTATTCTCTTTTAAGGATCTGCACTCTGTGTGTTTCCAATAGTCTGCTGTCCAGTTTTGGTGAGCCTGTGTGAACTGAGAACTGCTGCTTCCTGGATATTTTCTGTTGTTCAGACCATTCTCTGTAAAAGAGATGGTTGTGTGGGAAAATCCAAGTAGATCAGCAGTTTCTGAAATACTCAGAGCAGCGCGTCTGGCACCAACAACCATGCCATGTTCAAAGTTACTTAAATTACCTTTCTTCCCCATTCTGATGCTAAGTTTGGACTTCACAGGTCGTGTTGATCATGTCTGCAGGTGTAAATCCACTGCATTGCTGTTTAGAGATTTTTAATGAGCAGTTGAAAAGGTGTACCTAATTAAGTGGCTTGTACTGTAAGTGCATACTGGCTTCAGTTTTCCCCAAATAGCTCTCTGGATCGTTCTAGACTTCCTCCCTTGTTTCCATATATATTCTTTTAATAATCAAATCACCTTCTATATTATACATTCGTGTCTCTCACTTCCCCTTTTGTTCCTTTCTGTTTGTCACCTCATTCCTTTGTTTATCTATCCATTTTTATTTTTCTGTGGAAAATTAATTTGACTCTTTACTCATCGGGCTTGGCATACTGTGATATAAACGTATTCCTTAAAGAATTTCGAGTTAGTGTTAATGTTGTGCGTATTGGCAACTTTTCTATATGCATATATAACACTTTTCCATATTGGATCTGAAGTGAGATATCACTAAATTTGCTGTGCGAAGGTCTCAGCCACACTTCTGAGAAATCACACATTCCACTCTCTGGTCTGTCACTTGTCCCTGAGGTTTGGCAGCCTCCCACCCGGAGGACGTTTGACACCGGTTGATGATTAGTTTGAAGGCAGCTGTCTGCAGCCCTGCTCCTTGAGAAAACAGTGTTGCGCAACATGTTACGACCGTGTCATCCACCCCCTCTGGAGCCACGGGGAAACGGTCAGCATTTTTGTCGTGAGAGGGATGGGATTGATTTGGAGGGAGACATCATAAGGGCTTACATACTCACACTTTGATTTTGAACAACCTGTTTCCTTAGCAACTGATCGCCCTGCAGACCTTTGGGGATAGCATGTGTGTTTGTTTTATTTTAGAAGTTGGCTCTTTATGGCTAGGAGATGTTTTATATTGCGTTTGGACAGTGCCGTGACTTTGTATGCCTGGACACCTGCACGCTCGCACCATGAATGCGCACATTTGTATTCATAATTTGGGCGCTTTTCTCATTGATAACTCCTGCAGTTAACTAATTTAATCAAGGCACTTTGATTTTCCTTTGTAAGCCCAATGTGCTCTTGCAGCGAGCAAGCACGATGATTCTCACACAGATCCACAGATAATTATAATTCTTTGTCAGATGATTAGTGTTACTGAGAAAAATTTGATTTGGGAAAAAAATGTGATGATACACAAGAAATTGGTGAGGGGGTGACAATATTATCAGGGATGAAACCACATTTTCCTGGTTTTAGGGCTGTTTTGGAATTCTGTCTTTTACTAGAGACGGGCGTATGTGTTACCATCCTGCATGCAGTGCTCTTATAAAGGTTTGCCATGAAATTACCACAAATGGGCCTTAACAAAGTCTGTTATAGAGCGTGGTTGTTTCTGGTGATGTGCTGCGAAGGCTGTGAGGGCATCCTGTCGGTCTGTGTCAGTTTGTATCGAGCTGATTTGTGCACTGCAGAGGGATGATGTTTTTCTTAATTGCGAGTTTTAATCTGAAGCTCTGGGAACACAGAGTAACTAAAGCAGAGCGTGACTCGACAGTTTCCTGCCACAGGCGGCAAGAAAAAGCACTTATCTACAGTCCAGCTGTTTTCCCCCTTTTAGATACCTCCATTGTACCCGTCATCGACCCCGTGAGGTTTTTGTGTCTCTAATTTTCTCTCTGAGTGAGGGACACCCAAGGATCAGGAGCTGCTATTGATCTGCCAGTGAGCCAATTTGTTGTCAGAAGCACTTGGCTTGTTCATTATCAGTTTTCCTTGGCGAAGAAAAACATGAGGGGGCTTTCATTTCGTTTAGATGCCCTTGTGAAGCGGAAGGGGAGGTGGAGAATGAAAACAAGTTAGACGTGAAGCGAGAGCGAGAGAGAGTGAAAGCAGATTGCCAACGAGAGCCTCCGAGTGGGAGGCAGCATAAGTTGGTTCGAGGAAAATTTAACAACAGAGGACAGGAGGCTGAGGCAGTGTCTCCTCTGTGCTTGTTTGACCTGCTATTAACCTGAGTGTACTTGGCAGAGACGGCAGCACTGCTGTCTGATGTATCCTTCAGCAATGGCCAGCTAAGACTACCTGTAGTGCAACTTGGCATAATTAAACTGAGCAGAGTGGAGTTAAATGTGACAAAACCCTGACTCATTCATCAATATGACTGATGCCTCTTATATGTTGGGTTGGCAGCAGGGAGTAGAGAGAAACCTTTCCAACTGAGCTGAACAGAAGAGCTCTAATATGGCTTTACCGGTAATTTAATAGATGCTTAATAATGGAGTTTAAAGTTTAAACTCTCTTCTGATTAGTGGAAGAACAAATGAATTATTTTTCAGTAAGAGCTACCCAGATGTACAAATAGCATATGAGATAACAGGGCAGTGTCCTAAGCACTGATGTAAGACCATTTCTTGGAATAGCTATACTGTGGAGCTGACTAACGGACAGGTGATATCATAATGACCTTCGAGTACTTATGTGACTTCATTTTCTGGAACCTTTGTCTAATGCGTAACTGCAAAACATTTGCAATTAATTAGCTCAATTTGCTTATCTCAGCAGTGGCTTTGGGTTTATTTGCATTAGATCGATTGCTGCAGATTTGCACTAACATCTGTGCGTGGGCTTTCTCTCCCAGAGCGTCCAGTGAATGCGGACCAGCAGGAGCGGACCTTGCTGAAAGGCGTGTTCAGCGTCAGGAAGGGCAAGACTCAGCTGCATAAGTGGGCCGAGCGGCAGGTCATTCTCTGTGGCACCTGTTTGATCGTGGCCTCTGTGAAAGACAGCCTCACCGGGAAGATGCACATCCTGCCCCTGGTGGGGGGAAAGGTGAGAGTTCAGGGTTTAGAGCTTGGACAGCCTGAAAGGGTGGTAAGCTTTCGCTTTCTCCAGGGCGGAGGACATGCTCCAAGCTGTGCCATAACACTCTTCAACAACACAGCTGGGTTGGTCGTCTGGATAAAGTTAAAAAGATGACATGCCTGCAGAACCGTGTCATGAAAAGTTCTCAGCCAACAGAGAATGCAAGCTCCTCTTACTCAAAGATTAGCAAAGCTGCACACTAAAGCGCAAAATACATAAAAACTCTGTGTGTTTGTGTTTGAGCTGATAAAACTTCAGTGGCACACTCTGTATCCCCACGTGAAACCATAGACTGTATATAAAAGATGGAAATTATCAGTTGGCAGCTTGGTGGTTTGAAACTGAAAATGTAGAGCGAGTGGTGGCTCGGCTCGAAAAACCGAAGGACACTGCACACTTTTCAGTCACACACCTGCTACTGTGTATTCCTTCTGAACTTTTAATAATGTCTTTGTTACGGACGCTAAGACCCTAAACTCACCAGAAAAAAAAGTTTTTCCTGAGGTTGGCATCAAGTGAGCAAAAAAGGGTCATTTTCCTATAAGCCTCTACACATCCAGGCATAATTTGGAAATCTTAGTATCTCCCCCTGTTGGCCATTAGAAGGAATGCAGGATTTAAAGGACTTCCACATTGGCAAGTTTTAGATCTTGAATGAATTCTCTACTAGCATAGCAGAATCAGTGTTGCTCTTGGAGTTGCATTGTGGGTAATGTGTATCCCAGGTTTTCTTTTTATTTTCTTTTTCCAGTTGTGCTGAATGAGTCCAATAGTGTCACAGAAATACAGAGTTAAATGCTTTTGCGCTATCGCTGCAGTCTTTGTGGCCTCCAGCTAATGTTTTATCCAAGTTGACCAGATTTAAACATGTTATCTAAGGTTTTTTTTGGAAATGTCAAAATCAGAATCACTGAATGTAGCAGACAAAAACACACTAAAAGAAACAAACACAAAATCACCACAAATTAAATATGTCTGTTCAGTGTTCCTGATCTCATCTCTGTGTTGTCTTTGTGTCGAGGTGGAGGAGGTGAAGCGGAGACAGCACTGTCTGATGTTCAGCTCAGCCGGGTCTCAGGCCCAGACATACTTTGTCAACTTTGACACACTTGCAGACTATCAGCGATGGCACCGGCAGGCGTCAAAGGTAAGTCAAAGGCGAGCGCGTCTCACTATCTGTACATTAAACATTCACTAGCTGGGACCACATCCTCACTTTAGGTTTGACGGCATTTCTAGTAGGTAATGGCAGATGGCGTGAACATGAATTGAGGCTGCGGTTTGGGGAAGACCTCAGATGGGACTGGCGGGCCTTGCAGAGGAGAGGGAGGGTGGGACATGAAAATGAGAACAAATGGGGAAAGGGGGGGTCATATGTAGATATATAGAACCGGAAGGGGCGTGTGTGGAGGTGGTCCCATTCTTGAAATACAGATTAATTATCTCCTGTGTTTTTTTTAAACTTAAATCAGAATGTCTGTGAGTCAGATGATGTGAAATGAATGTATTTTTGTATTTGTGTGATATACAATAAATCTATGGGCCTTTCAGAGACTTCTAAGAGCTCTTCAAAAAGAAAATCATTGTCTCTGCACTGCGCAGATTGCTTTGTCTCTAATATCCTAATTAATGTCTGTTGTGCTGCGGCTCCTTCTTGGAGCTGAACAGCCTCTGTGAGAGCCTCCACAGAGGCTGAGCCAGCATACAATTAGCCATGGAAGGAGAAAGCCAACAGAAATAAAGAAAATCCAATTAGCTGCAGATTCATGCTAAGTCCAAGATCTCTTTCTTTCACGGTGGTATGGATTACTGGGTTAGACGAGGCTGTTAGCGAACTGTATTTTAGCTGAGTATTAGACTAGAGGTTTCTATGGAGACTGCAGTTGATGGCCGATGAAGGTTTTTGGTGGATTTGGGCCGACGTTTATGCTACATCGCTTAAATCAGAAGCCTGTGTCTGTGTACGAGGCTAACAGTCAGGGAGTGCATTTTTGCTTTCTTAATTAGCACTTCTGGATATCTTGGAAGTCAGACTGTAAAAAAAAAGCATTTGCATTTTACAACAATCACATTAACAATGAAAATTCAGTGTTTGTCAGATGTTAATCGCTGCAAAGGAAACTCACATCATCTTAGGCACTTCGATTGTTGAGCGTTTAGCTATTTGAAGAACATTTCTTTATACTTTGGTTCCAAAGAGACAGATTTTCTTCTAATTTTTTACAAATCGTCTTAAGCTTAGCCCTCCAGGCTTTATGTATGTATGTGCATATATCAAATGAAATATCAAAACTGATAACATAGCAGCTAAAATGCAGTTTTAGTCACTCAAAAGTAATGTCCAAGTCTGTGGAGATTTTAATCAAGTCCAGCCTGACTGGACTAGATATTTCTCAAGAAATGGCTTTTACTTTTATAGATGCCATTAACACATTTTACAGAATCTCAATGAAATATTAAACTGTGATGTTGTAACTCAAGCTGTGATCGGCTGTGCTAGTGGCCCAAGTGCTCCAGTTTCTCAGCTTTGCAGGAAATTTTGTGTCACGTTGATTAAGGACTGAACTACCCGTCATACCTAAACTGACATATCTTTGCTGTGTTTGATTTTTTCGGTTTTGAATTACAAAGCAAATAATTTAAAACAGCAAAATCTGTCCCGACCTTCCAATTCGATCTCAGAGTGTCGCATCACTGATTTATTTATTTTTTTTGAAGGAACAGAGGGCGTCTGTCCTGTGAGTTGTTTTGTGGGAGAAGAGCAGTTTCGTCTTTATCAGCCAGTGACGTGATGCCATGCTTGACTGAGCAGCCATCCCATTTTCTGCGTAGCTGCACAGTGTGCAGCTCTGGAGCTAATGGGGGAGATGATTGTCAGAGTAGACTGACTTAGCACTGCTACATAGCCTGGACTGATGGCCAGCATGTAAACTATAGTCTCCCAGGTCTGTGAGGGAAAAAAAATCCAGTGACAAACAGCAGTAAAATCCCAACTCTAGATGCAATCACACCCTCCCTGGTGCTTAAAATTTATGTGGAAAAAGTTTCACAACAGCACTGCAAACTGGACAGGATCACAAGGCATCAGCAACTCTATAAAATCACTGTCATGTGAGCAGGTAGAATGTAGGAGTCAGCAAATGGAACTAAACTCAAAATCAGAGCTTCGTTGCAAAAAAGGCAAATACAAAACTAAACAATAACAGGACATAATGTGAACTGACAGGCAGAAGATTTCACCTACAATGAGGGAGAAGCAAACAATGTGTACAGAGGAGGGTGATTCAGAGAAGTGGACGCACATGGGAACATAGCTGAACTGAATCATAACTAACGAGACAGGGAAGGCAAACCGGAACCGTCTCTCACGCAGGACTGGTGACTATCAAAATAAAACAGGAAGAAACACACACTAAGACTCAGACTAGGACACATAATCAGACATTAACAGTAAGGGATAAACACGGGGACAGGACAAGTATTAATTAGACAAGACAGGGAATGCAGACAAAACGCAGTGAGATCAGACAGACACGGGAATGTGACCGGGGAGACAGAAAGGATAACAAAACCCAGAGACAAGACTGGGACGGACAGGGCATGAAAGGGGCACTCACATAATGAAGAAATAGAAATAACAAACTCGGATGCACTAGAGAATGCACATTTCAGGGCTAACTATTACAAAACTTGAATATAAACAATTCATAGATTTAAAGGAACGAGTAAAGAATCAAGAACAAACTCAAACCTCACACACACACACGCATGACGATCAGTTTCCTTAAAAAAAAAGAAAAAAAGAAAGACAACCATGATGATGGTAAGCTTAAAGACAGGGCTGTTATATAGACAACATAAGCCAGAGGTGTCAATTGTAAGGCCTTGGCACCAGTATCTGAATAGCTTTGGAAAATGTCCCCCAGACCTCCCCCATGGACATTTATATTACACCAACTAAGTAATAGATAAGTAATGGAAAAGATTTAAATGACAGAAAAGTTTTTTTTTCTCTTTTTTAAATTTGTTTGTTTTTATTACAGTGTGTCCAAAGTTAGAAAGAAAAAAACAGAAACTGACATTTTTTGCTAAGTTTTATAGAACCTACAGGACAGTCTCGGCATCGAGCTCCCAGAACTTTTCTGTAATTATTCACAATTATTTCTTATAGTTAAAGCCCAAACAGTCATGCTGACAGATTACTTTCTTCATTTACTAGCGCAGTGTCTTCCTATTGTGTAGAAAAACGACATGCTGTTGTAATTACGTGACTTTTTTAATACTAAGATAACCCTAGGATTAAATTTGCAGTTAAACATCTGTACAGTGACAGAAGGGGGAGTTTCACTGGTCTGTGGGCTGTGTTTGCCCCGTGATATAAAGACATTTTGACATCCAATGCATAAGCTGTACCTAACATACTGCAAATCATCATGCTTTTGGTTAATAAGATCAGACTTTAACTGGTTATTCTGTTACTGTTTTAACTGTTGCTTTCCTAGAAACTTCTTGTACTGGAATGTGGGAAACTATCTGAGTTAATTCTTGATGAGGCAGCTCGGTAGTGCCGATACGGAAGTCAGTGGAACTCAGTTTTTGTCATATATCATACAGCTGAGCACAACTCACTACTTGACCCTTGACTTAAATAGACGACAAACACGTAGCTAATATGTTGTTCTAAAATGAATCATCAGATGTGAGCTCGTAGCTCTCATTTTTAGAAATGTTGCCTGACAGTTGTAGCTGTGGTTGCACCATGTCATGCTTATTTTAATGTAAAAATATTTGACATAGCCAAGTTTGCATGTAAGAGTGATGCTTTAGGTACATGAATTGTAACTCGGTGTTAACTCAGTCTGCTTGTGTCTGCATGCGTGTTTAGGTGGTGTCTCAGACGGTAAGCCTAGTGGACTTGTCCTGCTACAGTCTGGAAGCAGTGCCTGAATATCTGTTTTACAGTCAGGACATTACCCATCTCAACTTGCGACACAACTTCATGAGCCTGCAGGGACCTGGAGGCCTGCTCAACCTCCCCAGGTAACCACATGAAATCAAATGAAACATCTTTGCAAGAAAGAGATGGTATTACATCGTCCTGTGGCTGGAGAGCACGCTATCATATCCGTATGGTGCTAAGTATCTGTCTCGCTGAACTATGCCTTGGCCACTGCAATGAATCCCCAGTGCTTGTTATTTTGATGGCCGGGGCTTTGGAAAGCTTTTATCAGTAAAACCTTTTAAACTTGACAGTCGCCGTCCCTTCGTTACTTTTTAGGATGGAAATTAGTTATTTAATAATATCACAAAATATTTTGTTGTTTGTTCACTAATTATGTGCTTTATTAGATAGTCTCTTTAAAATTTTAATAATAATTCATTGATTACTATGTTTTTCACTCTAGTTATTTTCCAGTTAGTCTGCTGTTTCAGTGTTACTGTGAGCATATGTTGCACATCTCTTTGTTATCACACATTTAATGATCCCCACTCATTTATGTCATATCTGTGGCTCCTTATGTGTGGCTTTCATTACATAGGGCATGAATTTAGGTGTATGTCCTTGCTCCTTGGAGCTGAGCCTGTTTAAACAAGCTGAGGTCATTAGCACATTGCTATAAATTGTGACTCAACCCGCTTTAGTTTCTGTTGAATGCCTGGTTGAATGGGTGTTAGTGTACTGAATGCATGCTGTTATAAAAAGATTCTTTTCTGCAGCTTACTAAGAAGACTGGTTTCTCTTTCACTGCTCTTCTTGATGTTGTCTTTAGAATAAAGTTGGTGAGCAATTGTGGTGGACAGGCTGACAGATGAGGTCAGGCAGGAGTCTCTGTGGACTATGATGTTCGCAGACGTAACTGCAGAGAGCAGGTGGAAGAGAGCCCGGAGAGGTGGAGTTAAGCTCTGAAGAGAAGAGGAATGAAAGTCAATAGACACAAGACAGAATACATGTGTGAGAGAGATGGGGTCAAAGATCCAAAGCTATGGACAGTACAGAAGAGAGGAAAAGAAGTAACTGCAGGCAGGGTGGAGTGGGTGGAGACGAGCGTCAGATGTGATTAGTGACAGAAGGATAGTAGCAAGAGTGAAAAGGATGATGTACAACGCCGTAGTGACACCTGCTGTCATATACAGTTTAGAAACCGTTGCACAGATGGAGGTGGAGTTGAAGATGGCAGAGATTGGAAAGGAATTAATCAGAGGGAAAGCTTAGGTTGAAAAGTTTGAAGATAGAGTTAAAGAGTCAATCCTGAGATTGTTTGGACATGTGCAGAGGATGGATAGTGGATACACTGGACAAAGGAAACTGAAGATGGAGCTGCCAGGCAGGAGGAAAAGCAGAAGAGCACAGAGGAAGTTCATGAATGTAGTGAAGAAGGACATTCAGAGGGTTGGTGCGATAGGAGAGGACGCTAGGGATAAGGTGAGATAGCGCTAGACGATCTGCTGTAGCAAGCCTTAAAGGCGGCAGCCGAAAGAAGAAGGAGAAGAATATTACATGTGAATAGTGTTGTGACTCATGACAACACTCCCAGCATCTGGGGTGCAAAATGGGAGGTGAAAATTAGTAATCAAGATAGAATTTCTAGTTGTGACCACAGGGTGTGATTATATGTTTTAATCAACAAATGCACATGAAGAGAGAAATGAAAATCATATTTATGTGTTGTATGCAAAGCAGGCCTGGCCACTCTAAACTGAGATATCAACTGTTAATATCAGGGAAGTGATAGGAGCGATTTAAATACATATATATGTGTGTGTATTTAAATCACTCCTATCAGTTGTGAATACTGTTCTTTGTTGCCTGAAACAGGCATAACATGGTGAAGCCTGAAGCAGCATTACAAAATATTACAGAACTCTTACCGTGCAGCACACGTCCAACAATGTTCACCAGACTATTGAGAAGTGCTGTTCAGCCTCTGCTGGAGGGTGGACAACATGGATTTAAACTATTTTTACTGCTCTTTCACCACAGTGTGCTGAACCAGTCATCCACTGAAGGCAACAACAATGACAAAAGCAGAACCACAAATAAACATTTACCTCTCGTACTTTAACTTGCATGATTTGATCGCTGTTTTGTTCCAGACATAAAGCCCATCTGTGTTTTGTTTTTTTTTTTATATCGACCAGTTTAAACTTTTTTGAGAGCAGTATGTCTGTGATACATGACAGTGGTGAATTCAAACACAGTTTGATGGCCTTGATGGTGTTCATTCCTGATATACTATTTTTTTTTTTTTGCAAATGCAGATAATGTAAATCGTAAACAAAGTGAGCCTGTAGACTTCACATTCAGTTTTTTCTTTTGTCAGGTTTTCTCAGCTGAAGAGCCTGAACTTATCTCATAACCGTCTGGGTGTGTTCCCCGAGTGTGTGTGCGAGATCCTCACCCTAACTGAACTCAACCTCTCCTGTAACAGTCTCCACGCCATCCCTCTACAGATAGGCAACCTTCAAAGGTTTGGCACACGTCAATTGCACACAGTGCGTACATTGCATAGGTACACTTTGTTGAGATATCAGTTGATAGCAGCACAGACAAAAGATGTTAGAAATGTCAGTTAGATGCCAGAGTTGCAAAATAAATAAAAGGCGCATTAAATTACATTTTTCGAAAAGGATGCAATAATTATTTTTTGCCAGTCGCCATTGTGGTTTGTACTTTTAATCCACTATACACATAATGAGGGAATAAGGGAGTTGAAAAGGACAGAACATTTTGTTATGCACTCTGATAAAATAAAGCTAAATCATGCAGCATTTCTTAGGTCGCTGTGCAATAGATAATGGCTACAAATACAAATTGTTGTGAGCAGATATTTTGTCCGCTCTCTAAAGTAAAAGAAAGCAAAGGACTGTTTTGTCCCTTTCTTTCTCTTAGCCTGCAGACGCTGTCTTTGGATGGAAACCACCTCAGCTCCCTGCCTGATGAGATGGGTGGCCTGTTTCAGCTCAACAGCCTGGGGCTTTCCTTTAACAGCTTCTCTCACGTCCCTGCTGTGCTGGAGAGATTGAGTGTAGTTGACAAGCTGGCTATGGCTGGGAACAGAGTGGAGAGTCTGGATTTGTGCACTCTGGTCAGAATGAGCCACCTGAAAAACATTGACCTCCGGTAAGAGGCCAGTGAGGAACAAACAGCTCTCAGCATCTGCGCTTCCCTTTGACTCATTCCACTCTGTCATATCCTTCTCTGCTTGGTCTTCTGCTCAGCCATATGTTATTGAATAGAATAATGCTGGATCAGGATATAATATCGTTAGCTTCATAGCATAAGTGCCTAAGTCATTTTTTTGTGATGACATAGGCAGACGGACAGGATGATGCAGCAGTGGTAGGGGAGTAAAGTTAGGCAAAAATCTCAATTTGATCAAAAAATGACTTAGGCACTTATGCTATGAAGCTAACGATATTTAAAAGGATCCTACTAATGACTGTCATTCTTTCAGTGCCTACGAAGAGAGGTGGCAGGTGGAGAATAATTCTGTGCTGCCAATTAGCTACAAGTTCCTCTTTTGTCTCTTTCTCCATTAAATGTCCTGAACTTCAGCCAGGGCTGCATTCACCTAAGCCTTACCTATTTCTTTAACAAATGTTCATAGATGGCACATTTCCTCTGAATAAATGCAGTGTCCAGTTTAACACCAGGGAGCTGTCCAGAATTGCACTTTTCACTGCACTGCAGCACTAAACGTTTTTAGACGTGCAGTGCCCTGAAGAAAATATTTGCTCCCTCCCTGATTTCTTAGTTGTTTTGCATACGTGTCATATTTCATTAATACACAAATTAACCCGAGTAAATGCAAAATGTAGTTTTTAAATTAAGATTTTCGTTATTAGGGGAAACAAGCCAAACAAACCTACTCGACCTTATGTCAAACACTAATTGCCCCCTAAACCTAATAACTGGTTGTGCCATTCTTGGCAGCAAGAACTGCAGCCAAGCATTTGCAGTAGGTGGCAATTAATCTTTCATATTGCTGTACAGGAATTTTGGTCCGCTCTTCTTTGCAGAATTGTTTTAATTCAGCCACACTGAAGGCTTTTTGATCACAGCCGGCCTTTTTACGGTCCTGTAAAAGCATCTCAATCACATTTAAATGATCTCAAACAGACTTTGACTAGACCACTCCACCAATCCTTGATTTTCTTTCTTTTTTTGAGTCATTCAGAGTTAGAGTTGCAACCACCACCATGTTTCACTGTTGGTATGATGTTCTTTTTTATAAAATGCTGTTGTGGCATGGTGGTTAATCTAGTAGGGTAGATAGGATAGAGGAGGACAAACACACAGATTAGAGTACCTGTAACTGTTGCAGAACATGATCAAAGCTGCCTGGGTTATCGCAAAAAAATTCCCTGGTGCCTGATATCACGCTCAGAGAAAAGGCAAAGGAGCAACCTGGATCGGCAGGGAGAGAGAGGGAGAGAGACAGAGAGTGTTGGAGCAGGGAGAGTAACCCATCTGGTTACACTGTGAGAAGTTTTATGCCAAATGTAACGGGACTCAAACCTTCCAAAAAGTTCCACTTTTCTCTCATTAGTCCACAGAATATTTTCCCAACGTCTTGGGGATCATCAAGATGTTTTTTGACAAATGTGAGACCAAAGACTGAATCTTTGTGTAGTTTTTAGGTGGCAGTTTTGCCCAGTCCCTTTCTTATTGTTTAAGCGTGGACTCTGACCTTAACCGAGGCAAGTGCCACCTGCAGTTCTGTAGATGGCTCTTTCGTGACCACCTGGATGGGTCGTCGCTATGGAAATTTTGGTAGGCCGGCCACTCCTGAAAAGGTTTATCTCTCTTTCAAGTTTTCTCTATTTGTGGATAATCGCTCTTACTGTGGTTCACTGGAATCCCAAACCCTTAAAAATGGCTTTAAAGCACATTCCAGACTGATAAATGTCACTGACTTGTATCTAAGCTGTATTTTTACATCATGGTATGATATGTTGCTTTTTAAGGTGTTTTAGGCTACTACTTCTCAGACAGGAAGTCTGAAATCAAGAAATCACTCTATTGAAGAAAAATCTTTTGAAAAAATCATGTTAATCACACTTAATTCATGATTCAGTGCTTGTTAGTTTTCACAGAGGGTGAGGTAGGTTTGGATAGTTTTTTCCCCTTAATATCTGAAATCTTAATTCAAAAACTGCACTTTGTATTTACTTGGGTTATGTTTATCTGATATTACAATTTGTTTGATGATCTGAAACATGTAGGTGTGGCAAATATTAAAAAACTAAGCAATAAGGAAGGGGGGGGGGTACTTTTCATGACACTGTACCTGTACTGTGAATGTGAGAACGCAAATCATCAACATAGTTGGATCTGACATTAAGTGGCCTTAAACCTGCCAGCTCCCTATCACATGGCTGACTGAGCCTGCGCGAGGCTAGCACAGGAAATTGTCCAATAAATTTAAGCGAGTGAGTGGGTGTCATGTGTCCTACCTCCTGCGTGCTCTATCCTGGAAGCGCAGTTCATTTCCAGCAGGATGCATTTGAAGTAAACTATCTCCTGCTGTGTGATATACTGTAGTATGTGAGTAAGGGAAAATATGTCTGTGAAGGTTCTCAGTCATCCAGGTCATCGTAGTCTTTGCAAGTTTTCTTTGCAAGCTCCTTTGACTGAGTAAGGGAAACTTCTGACAGTGTCCTGAATTGATTATCCTGACATTGTTCCACTCTGTATATGCCAGCCTCTAAGCAGTTCACAAATAAACAATATGTCATATGGAGGGATGGCAAAGAGAGGACCTGACTGCAAGATGCAGAGCCTGACGAGGCAGAAAACAAAATGAGCCTTTATTGACCAAAATCAAAAACAAGAAAACACAAAGTCCAGAGGAATAAAAAAATAAATAAAAAGAATATGGAAAGATATAAGGCACAAGAGACTGACAAAGGGCAAAGAGAAAAACACAACTATATGAAAACAGAGGGATGATTATACAAGGCAGCACAGTGAGAAAGAACTCTGCACCGTACAAGTGGGGTGTCTTGCTCAAGGGGACCTCCATGGCTGGTAAACTGGGATAAAAAAACATGCTAATTTTTCTTGTGGTGCGAAGATTAAGCCGGCAACCATTCCTCCAACCACAGCAAGATAATTTCTCAACCTTGTGAGTTAAGTTGTGGTGTGCAGGCTATATTTATAAGGACCAAGGTGCAGCTGTGGTGAATTTATGCTGGCAGCTCTCATGAAAGATGGATGAGCTACTAAAGAGCATGTATCTGAGTACAGTGATGTACCGTGCACTCCTGAAATCAGGATGTATTTCCTTTTCGTTTCACTATGTGAGGAAGGTGTTTTTAAACGTACAGTATTACCGGCATCAAATGTTGTGATATGATTTTTTAAAAGAGATACTGATTTGGGACAGCCCTAAAAATCATGCCGCTTGCATACAAAATAATTTTTTTCTGTGCTCTGTTCTCTCTGTTAAATATAGGCTGAATGGATTGCGGTGGGTGAAAAGTGAGAATCTAGAGGTAGTGAGCCAGGTGACCCAGCTGGACTTGCGGGACAACTGCTTAGAATCGCTAGACCTCGGCTCTGTGTGCAACCTGGAGACTCTGCACTGCCAACGCAACCAGCTGGGGACACTCACACTCAGCGGTTTCACACTGCGCATGCTTCATGCCAGCAGCAACCGTGAGTCAAATAGAGCGTCAAGTAGCTGCTATTAATGCATCACTGGCTATTTGTCTGTATGTTCCTGCCCTTCCCTCCACTGTTACATGCATCATGTAAGTGCACGTAGGAATGGTCCAGATGTTTGGTTGATGATTGCTGCCTTTATCTGCCTACAGGCCTTACAACAGTCAACATCTATCCAGTCCCTAACCAGCTGACGCACATGGACCTATCACAGTGAGTTCTGGCTGGGAATAAGAAGTGGCTACAGAGACGCTGATGTCTAAAAATAGTATCTTTGTCTTTGTGCTCATTAATCTAGTTCTGCTCAGTGTTTATGTGGTTGTAAATCAACATGAATACTGAAATAGATCATTATCACCCAACAACCTCCAAACATATATTCTGTGTACTTATATAACTGTTAAAGGATTTGGAGTTACAATATTTATGGAAAATTTATGGGACTTGGAGGAATTGTAATCATCGCTTTGGTTTATTTTTTATCATGTCGGCAAAGGCAGCTGAAGCCCCTTTGCAGCATATTCTCATCCTTTCAGCTGTTAGAGTCACTTTGCCTGTAGGGATTAAATAATAGCTGGACAGATAAATGAGTAAAAGATGCGCAAATCTGAGAAATCTCTTTTAAGGTCACGAACCTTTCAAACTTTGAAATAGGCCAGTGGTTAAATAAGCTGTCTTGTGTTTTTGCCAGTGTGAGAAACATCTGCACAATTTCTTTCTACCAAACATCTATCCCCAACTGCACGCGCTAATTGTTTTTGTTAAAGTACAGATCATTTGCAGGGCTAAATGGCCCTGGAGAATATCGGTTTGGCCTGACCAACTGCTCAGTTCGTGTGTGTGTTTCTGTGTGTGTGTGTGTGTTGAGACAGGAACCTCTTGGAGTATCTTCCAGACTGGGTGTGTGACTGCAGAAAAATTGAGATGCTGGACATTACACGTAACCTCCTGTCGGAGCTTCCTTCCAGGTTATGAACCTTTTTTAAACATTTTTGCACAAATTGAATTTATTCCGCCTGTCGTTTAATAAACAGCTGCCTAAAATCCTTAATAATGAGATATGATTTTAAACATTCTTTCTAACTACTCGCATGAATGCCAGCTGGTGCAGATAAAGACCATTTTTTACAGTAGTGAAAATGTGGTGTGAGGTTTTCTTGTGTCTGTGTGTTTTGGCTGCAACATTAAAACGTGGCCATCTTATAGTGCCTGGCTCAGAGTACCCTCATTCATTGCCAGGCTCTAGTATTTGTATCAGACAACAGTGAATGAATCAGAAAAGACTTTTGAAAACTGGATGCTGCTCCCCTGTCTTTTGTACGCACTCATAACTTTGTTGCTGGTATCTGGGGGAAAAGCTATTGTGCTAGTTTGTATGGGCAGGTAAACTGTAGGTCAGTAGGTCACTGATAGATTGGTGAGGGCTACCCACCACCCGCAAAGTTTCATAAGTGCTTTTTCTTGTCCTGATCTTGCTCTGTGATGTGTCTTCTGGCCTCCAGCAGACTGCTTAACAGCTTGAGTTTGAGGAAGCTGCTGACGGGATACAATCGCTTGCAAAGAGTGCCTGAACTCCTTGACCATGTCCCTCTGGAAGCCCTGGACCTCCAGCACAACATGCTAGCTGAGCTTCCAGAGAGTCTGTTTCTGAAGGCCTTAAAGTAAGTCTGAATCGCTGTACTCTCTCCTTCTTTTTTCAGTGGGCTTTTTGACTTTTTCGTGTTATCATTTGTGTCCTTTATCAGCTGGCTCGCCTGCTTCGAAACTTTTATTGGCAGTGACTTCCCTGTTGTGTTGCAGTGGACAGTCATTGTACTACAGCTCATTGTTTTGGGAATGAAGTGGAGATTATAGGAAGAGATTGTGGTCAAGATCAGTGGAGCATTCCACACCATAACTGAAGATTCATTTTCTCTCCTGTTTCCTGTGTGGTAAATCTTTTAACACCCATTAGCAGTTCAAATGGTCTAATGCACTTTACTGTCTCTATTGCCGAGATGTAATGGGAGTGACTACTTTGTGCATTATGTGTTTCCTGAGAGCGATGTTAGGAGGGTTATTTTTATTCCAAATAAAATAGGTTACAGAATACTAGCTACCCATCTGAAAAATGCAATGTAATGTAACCGTTTATTCAAAACATGTACTGTAATGTAACTTATTAAATTTAATGATCTTTTTTTATTACTTAGCTACTTACTTATTACTTACTTAATTTTTGATACCATGGTGTAGTGGCTAACATATTTGACTTACACAAAAAAGATCCCTGTTATGGGACCAGAGCCTCAGGGGATCACAAACTACTGGACTCCTGGTACTGGTGCCAAGCCTGGATTAATGGGAGGGGTGTGTTTTGAAGGGCATCCAGTGTAAAATCTGTAACAGATCAAACTGACGATCTGCTGTGGCCGTCCCTTGGGGAAATAAAGGAGAAGATGGCCTAATCTTTCTTTATTGCTTTATTAAATGTTATGAACTGGGCAATAAAGAAATTACTCTGTAGGCTGTAGGTGTTTCTTCAGGTTTGGTAGAATGATAGAAATTTGATTGCTGGTAAACAAACTTTAGCGTATAAAGTTATGTTTTTATCCCTTAGCCATAAATGACCGATGGGGTATTGTCACCACCTTCCCGGGCAAGTTTGTCCATGCCATAACTCGAGAACAAGGCGACTTAGAATTTTGAAATTCATGCCATAGGTGTGTCTGCTTAAAATGTCACACAAGTTCAGGTAAACTTTCTGAAATTACCAAGGATTTTCTAATTTATAGCATAATAATCTACTAGGAGGCTGACAGGTAGCACTGGCAGCCTCCAGTATTTTATTTTTGTAAAAGTTCAGAATGAAAGCAGCACTGAAAATCGAAGAGAGGTAGTGCAAATTCAAATCAGAGAGCTAAGCAAAAACGATAACAAAGTAACAGAGGTGGCCCAAATGTATAGAACAACTCCTTGTAAGCCATCGTACCTTTTATGGGTTTTTTCTCCAACTACTTAGTGACCCAGAATATCCAGAAATACGCAACCAGGTCAAAAAGAGTCACATTTTAGCTCATCCATCCCATTTGTTGTACTCTGAGCACGTGCTCATTAAGAAGGTAAAGGGTTTTGATGCAGTAGTCTCCAGATCCAAGACGATTTTCTCCTATGGAGACAACCTTAACCTCACGGATGTTACTCATTTGTAATTAAAAGCATTTTAAACAGTGTATATAGTTTAATTAGGTTTCTCAGTAACTAACTGAACACAACTCCATTTAATTTTTTATTTAACTATGTTAAACATAAAAAAAGCCAGACCTCCAAATAAGCTGTAAACTTTATCGTGGTGTGTATGAGCTGGAGAGCTGTCAGTGCACGCCAGTAATGTCTGAGGCTGGTTTATAACAACAGCGTGATGAGATTCACTCCTCACTGGGTCAGAGGGACAAGTTTTATTACTTTACAGTACATGATAAACACAGAAAATGACTTGACACCAATTACATAACAACCACTGGAGCTCATATTACTGGCCCACTTTAATGCGCAGGGTCAATGAAATGCAAATCAATGCTCCACCCGCAAGAATAAATTAGAAGAAGGCTTTTTATGTTAGAAAATATGGAAGCTCCTAAAATCTCTATAATTCTTTAAATGCAGATTTCAGACGCCTCAGTCGTCTTCATTTCGCTGCAGAAGCTGAGGCCACCTGGAATATTATTTAATTTGCAGTTAAACATGTTTCATCGCAAACAGGGTGAAAATGTGTCGTGATCAAATTCAATTTGCACCCGGCCTCCCAAACACCAGCATACTGAGCTCGCTTCACTTTCACTGAAATATACTCTGTCAAGTATATTCAATATGAGAATCATGCGGTGTTACTGACACCGTTTATCAGCCATCAACAGTCTTCAAAACCTTTTTGCTTGAACATCAGCTGCGGTAAACGGGATTTGAATGGGTGGGTGCGTTCCTCAGATGCACTGCTGATTACTTGAGCTGTTGTGTTAATTGTTTTTCTGTTTGTCTTCTCTTACAGCCTGAAATACTTAAACGTGTCAGCCAATGCCTTGGAAAGCATTCCGCCGAGCAGCCAATCAGAGGAGAGCCTCAGCACACTCCAGGAGCTCTACCTGACGGAGAACAACCTGAGCGAGAATTGTGGCGCTCTGCTGATCGGACACCAGAACCTGCGGATCCTCCACATTGCCTACAACCAGTTACTCTCATTCCCTGCCAGGTGAGTTCTCCTGCCTTCTGTGTGTCTTAACTATTAGTTTAAACCAAGGTGCAAATTGAACCCTTTTAAGCACACACAAAATACTTTATGAGGATCAACAAAATGTGTGGTGCTTCTTTAGGGTTACTGTGCAGTTAAAGAAGTTATTATTAAGAATAATTACTGAAGCATTACTTGCATTATAAATTCAATGTAAGTTTTTCCCGTTTCAGCCCAGCTGTTATTGTTTCATGTTTGTGTCTTTAGTAAGCTAAGTAAGCTGGAACTGCTGGAGGAGCTAAATTTAAGCGGCAACAATCTAAAAACAATACCCTCCACTGTGTCCAGCTGTAAGAGACTGCACACCCTCATAGCACACTCGAACCACATCAGCGTCTTTCCAGAGATCCTCAACCTCCCTGAGATCAAGGTCAGGCCCGTTGCAGTTTTCTTTGTGTCACATGATCAACTTTAAGCGTGTTTCGGCTCACCTGGTTTTGCATCTCTTTAGCTTGTCGATCTAAGCTGCAATGAGCTCACTGAGATCCAGCTGCCCGATTCCCTGCCTGCCACTTTACAAGAGCTGGACCTGACAGGCAACAGCAGCCTGATGCTGGAACACAAAACCCTCAATCTCTTCAGGTGAGGCGCAGCACCCAATACTGAACTTCTTGTCACATAGGGGCACACAATAAAGGTGTACAGTGCACTCTAGTGTATTTCTTTTTTTCTCTTTTATTTTTAGCCACATCACCACCCTGAAATTAGACCAGAAATCTACCACAACAGCAGGAGACTCTCTGAGCGCCTCTACTCCTTGGAAGCATGGCTACTCTGAAATGAGCGGGCAAAGGAACAAGTGTGTACAGATCTTCTCTGTTTTGTGTTTTTCTTCTATAACTGTGTTATAGGGTTGTCTTTTTTTTAAATACCAATTTTATCATTACCTGTTGCTGGAATCATTTATTTTTAACAATAATTCATATAGTGTTGGCTTATAATTTATTTACCTTTCATACAGTGAAACTATAACACTGTTGCCTCAGCCCATCTTAAGAGTTTGGGCCCAGCCAAGCAACAGCACAGTTTCTTGATCTTAAAATATGCACATCTGTTTCGTTCCACTGTAGAGTTTCACATTGTTTTTGTGTGGATGCAGTTTTCATCGATTCCTTGTTTTCACTGCACTGCCATAAGCCCACGCAGTGCAATTTTCTAATGCAGTGGCAACTGAAGGCCGCTGGTTAATTTCTCAGTCTCTACATTGAACATAATGTCTTCTCATTTAAATGCACAGTTTAAATATTTTACACTTTGTTTTTATTCTCAGTACTTGATCATTTCTTAGACCGCCTGTCATATTTAAGAAACACATAGTGACGGATTAACTTTTACAGAAACAATAAATAATGTTGGTAATTACAAACACTGTTCATTCATTGCCATAGATTTATCAGTGGTGTTCTGATAAATATGCTGAGCGCTGTACATTTTACACAGCGTGGCGAAGTTTTGTGGATGGATGTGCTAAATCTATTATTGTGCATCTTTTGTTGGGGACAGGTTGTGTGTGTCTGTGCTGGCTGTAGACCACTTCAGAGACAGCGTGGAAGCATGCTATGGTATCTTTGACGGAGACCGTAACGAGGAAGTGCCTCGCCTGTTGCAGTGCACTATGGGAGACGTGCTGTGCGAGGAGCTGCAGCACTCTAGTGTTGACAGTGTGTATATGTGCAACACTTTCCTCACCTCACACAGGTAACATGTTGTTCTGTGTAACTGTTTTTCATTATCAATACCTGGCTTTTACTTGCATTCACTGACTGTAAGAGTTTGTTTTTGTCGTTTGCCGATTGGTGGGGGTGCAGGAAACTTGGTATGGCCGGTCAGAAGCTGGGTGCATCTGGCCTGCTGTGTTACATCCACCATGAGACTTCAGATCCAGGAGCATCCTTTAGCCTTACTGTGGCCAATGTGGGTACCTGCCAAGCCGTGCTGTGCCGAAATGGACAACCTGTACCTCTCTCTAAGGTTTACAGTTTGGAGAACTGCACTGAGGAAATGGAGCGGGTTAAAGTCAGTAAAGCCATTATTACAGAGGTAATGCCTATGTTGGTTTTCAGCTGTTAAATGGGAGCAATTGCACATAGCCTCTAATCTAGTGTTAATATGCTCTGTCATATTCCACTGTGTAAACATTATGAGGCTATACGCTCTGCTGCAGTTCTAATGGCGCTTCTGTTTTGTAGGATAACAAAGTGAGTGGAGTGACATGCTGCTCTCGCCTGTTGGGCTGCTCTTATCTGTCTCCCTGGGTGCTTCCAAAGCCCTGGGTGCACACTGAGCCGCTTTGTTCCCAGGATGAGTTCTTGATCCTGGGGAATCGAGCCCTGTTTGAGCGAGTTTCCTACCAGGAGGCTGTTTGCACCGTGCAGGCTGTCCGGGATCCCCGTGCTGCTGCTAAGAAGTTGTGTTCACTTGCCCAAAGTTACGGTTGCAAGGACAACATCGGCGCTGTCGTGGTGTCCCTGCACATTGGTGAGGACAGCTGCACATGTGAGCCGCCGGTCACCACCACCGAGCCACGGGGCCCTGCTCCTGCTCCCGTTCCTGCGTCTGTGATCCCGGGCCCTAGCGACCCAGCCACCAACCTCTCCTCCAGCAGTGGCATTGTCACTGAGTTCAGCAGTGAGACATCAGCTTCAGAGATCGGCAGCGAAGCGGGGTCCACCGCTTCAGATGAACCCCCGTCCTCTGGCACTGTGACCCGCCCAGAGAGACGCTGTAGCCTACACCCCGCTACCACACTGTGCGGCATCATGGTGCCAGGCTCAGGTGGGACCGGACCCCACCCAGGTCTATTCCAGCAGCAGCCGTCCAGCACCACATTCTCAAGTAACCAGTCGGACAATGGCTTGGACAGTGATGATGAAGCTCCACTCGAGGGTGTCATCTCCAATGGCAGCAAATTAGAAGTGGAAGTAGACATTCACTGTTGTGCTTTTCAGCTGCGGTCGGGGCCCCATGAGAGCCCCAAAGACTTGGACTTTGAAAAACGAGGCTTTGACCATCCCGGTGGTAAAATGCGCAGACAGAACAGCGTGGTGGTTTCTGCTACAAACGGCTGCTTGCTTGCTGTATGTGGGAGAGAGATTGCTGACCTTAAGAAATCTCCCTCCACATCCAGCCTGTTTGGGAAGAAGTTGTCGAATGGTTCTGTGGTAGCCCCTGAAGACAGTCACAACCTAATTGAGGTTGCCCTAGAGGCTCCCAAGAAAAAGTCTGGCTATTTCACAGCTCCAGCACAGCAGGACCCAGAGGACCAGCTGATTGTGCCTCCTAGTCTGGAGCAGGAAGTCAGGGAGCAGCTACGAGGCCAGAGCCCTCTAGTCTCAGGCCCCTCTGCACCAACCACACCCTCCTCCTTAAAAGATCCGGTGTGGGATCATCCACACCCCCCAGCATTTCCATCCAGCCTGGTTCCAGGTCCAGGCCCGACTCCTATCCTACAACAGGAGGTTTATGATACCGCCCTCTAAGGGGGAGGATTTCTGTGATTGTGCCATTCTGGGACAGAAGAGTTTTCTCATACACGAGGGAAAGTCCAGTGAAAGTTGCCATTCAGATACTTTGTGAGAACGAGACAAACCTGTGGCATCTTAATGGTCACTAAATAATGCCTTTTAACGTGAGGTCAAAAAAAGTGTACGGTCTGAGTATCTGAGAGAACAAAGGCAAAAAAAAAAAAAGATTTCAGTTTGTAACAGAACATTGTGAAACAGAAAGCTGGCTGTATTAGACAAAGAACAAGCCTGACCTGAAATTGGATACCTCGAGTGTTTGAACTCGTCAGCAGCATTTCCCTTTACTTGGAAAGCAAAGCAATCTGGAGGGTGTGCAAGAGATCATGTCAGATCTTTTCTCCAGGAGCTCCGTTGTCTCTCAGATCCTGGAGGGAAGTACTATGACGGAAACATGAAAAAGTGCCTACTACAGAAGACACAGCCTAGAGCTCCCTACATCCTGGCTGTGTTTCAGAGACGTGAGTTTGATAGTTGAATTTGCAGGATGGATAGTGTCTCTAAGAGACCGGGACTGGCACAGCTTCGGCTCTCCTCCTCCTCCTCCACCTGTGGCTTACGAAGGAAATCAGAGAGTCTAAATGCTTATAATACACACAGATCTGAAAACAACACAACTGCATTTTCATTGTGTCTGTTTTTTATCGTTAGCATTTCCACACCATATATAAAGAATTGTCTATCACTCCTACATAGTAAAGTACAAACTCACATCTAGCGGGTGGCCGATGTGATGCGCTTACACTGCTGACATTAAGACTGAATATTTTTTCTATGTAGAGCAATGCAATATCGAAGTCATTTAGTTGTAAAGCAAGAGGCAATTAGTAGAGGTTAACAACTGTTACTGCAGTATATTCTGTGACAGTGCATTATAGAATGAGCTCCTTAAAACATTCATAGGAAGATAAAAGATTCATTTGAATTTAGTCAGTTTTATGGTCACTGGATAGTGGACTGGACAAATGAGCTAAGACACAAAACTGAAGTATTACATATTGTAAGGCCAAGAGATATAAAATCAGGATTTGTACTGCATGTGTGAAAATATCCCCTCTGGTACTTACATTTTAGTATATCTGAATTTTGGAGGCTGCTTCTGCTTCTGCTTTTTAAAATTTGACACCATCAGTCCATCCTGTCCCTTGAGGCAGATTTCATTATTGATGTTTTTACTTTGCAAAATGTTTTAAATCTTACCTCTATAATGCACTACACATACATCCAGGTGAGGTTTGGCGTGTGGTGTTTAGACCCTTAAGAGAACTGAAACCCTATTCTCTTGCATTTTTTTCAGTCATCTATTATACACCATAGATATGTGTGCAACTGACAAAAACAAAATGCAGGAAGGACTGCCTTATCACTGTGTTATCTGAAAAACTACATTAAAAGCATTGGCATATTATTTAATTAGCTTTCTCGGTAGAATAAATTGACTTGGTGAAGGAACAAGTTACAGCACCTGTATGTTTTACTAAAAACATAAAAACATTGAGATTTGCTGCCTGTGTATTGATGACATATCACAAAAGGAAGAGCTTGATGTAGCTTTTTACTTGAGCACATTTATGTCCACACGCCTTTGTAATCATATGGCTACTTTAGTTGCGGCTACACACAGTTAATGTACAAATATTATGAGTGTCGCAGCAGTAAAAGGTGCCCAAATAAGAATGCACTATTTCAGTCCCTTCCATTAAGAATAAGTACAACCACTGGACAGTTTGTTAGGTACACCTATTCAGCTGTTCATTAACAAAAATATCTAACTAGCCAATCACATGGCAGCAACTCAAAGCATTTAGATGTGTAGACCTCATCAAGACGACCTGCTTAAGTTTAAAGCGAGCATCAGAATCGGGGAAGAAAGGTCATTTCAGTGACTTTAAATGCAGTGTTGCTGTTGGTGCCAGACGGGATGGTACGAATATTCCAGAAACTGCTGATTTGAGATTTTCCCAGACAGCCACCTTTAAAGTTTATAGAGAATGGTCTGAAAAAGAGAAAATATCCAGTGAGTGGCAGTTCTCTGTGGAAAAATTCCTTGTTGATGTCAGAGGTTAGGCGAGAATGGGCAGACTTCTTTGAGCTTATAGGTAAACAGCAGTACCCCAAATAACCACAGATTACAACCAACATATGCAGAAGAGCACCTCTGACTGCATGACACATTGAACCTTTAAGAAGATCCACCTTGGGTGACATTACTGTGAGCTAAGAACACGTTGTGTTAGCTCCCCAAACATGCACAACAAAAGAAGGGAAAACGTTGCCTTGTTTGATGAGTCTTGATTTCTGTGGCAACATTCAAGTGGGAGTGTCAGAATTTGATGTAAATGGCATGAAAGGATGGGTTCATCCTACCTCGCATAAACAGTTAAGTCTACTGCTGGTGGTGTAAGGGTGTGGGAGGTATTATTTCTTCATAGTTAATACCCATGGAGATTTGTTTAAACACCACAGTCTACCTGAGTCTCGTTGCTGACCATGTCCAACCCTTTATGAGTACATTGTACGAATCTTCTGATGGCTGCTTTCAGAAAGATAACGTCAATTCCTTCAAACTGGTTTCTTGAACATGTCAATGAGTTACTTTACTCAAATGGCCTCCACAGTCACCAGATCTCAATCTAATGGAGCAGCTTTGGGATGTGGTGAACAGGAGGTTCACATCATGTGCGCTTGACAAATCTGCAGCTACTGTATGATGCTATCATGCTAACGTGGAGCAAGATCTCTGAGGAATGTTTCAAGCACCTTGCTGAGTCTATGCTATGAAGAATTAAGGCAGTTCTGAATGCAAAAGGGGGTCTAACTCAATGCTTCAGCAGTGCACATCATTCATGTTTTTTAAATATATAGTCAACTCTATTGTCATATATATGACAGAAAAAATACATTATTGTTTAAACTGTCAGTTATATGTTCTGCAGCCTTGGAAACCTCACATTGTCCAGTCCTGAACCTCCCCGCATTGTGCCAAAAGAGGAAGCAACTCTGCAGAGCTGCTGTGGCTAAGAGAAGGCCAAAGTTGGGTAATTGCTCTTGTCAGTGATTACTACAATAGATTTTTATTTTTTCTGGTTGCCACTACATGTTGGAAGGAACTACACAGCCGTTGTACATTCAGACCTTTCAGTGTTCTCTTTTAGCCTTAATGTAACACTACTCAGTATTTTGAAGCGAGGAGCTTTTTGTTTCTTTCCGTTGATGTTCTGTCTGTGAATGAGGTCTTTGGCTCCATGTGAACGAGTGAGAAGTCAGTGATGATGCCTTAAATGCTGTGTGGGTATGAATTCCTCCTTGTTTTATCTCCTGAAAAGAATATACACTGTCAAAAGCACCTTGTACATAGAATATAATAGTAATATCCAGAGTTATGTATATTTAATTTTATTATATCATTTTTTTTTAGCATAGTGTTCTGAGGTTATTGTGGCTTCCCTCAGCCAAGTGCATCATCTTTTGTCTATGACGACACTGACAATAAAGTTAATTTACAATATTTTTAAGTCTTATTAACATCACAAAGATATTTTTTTCCATTCAAAGTATTTTTGTTTGTCACCACTTAGAGTTTTGTTACTATCTTAACTTATATTTAAATATTTTAAATTAACACCACAAAACTACATAAACTAACACTATCTTCCTGCATTGCTTTTACTCTGTGTAAATATAAGTTAATGAAAATCAGGACATACAGTTATTATCCACATGTAGGAGTCTGAGATCATATTTAGATGCATCGGTACTGTCCGTATTCTGCTTTTTCAGAATTCAAGAACTAATTTTAACTCCCAAATGCTTTTTTTAAAAAAATATCTAAAATTACAAATAGCAAATCCAGTTTTGTGATAAAGATAATCATTTTATTCCTGTCACTTTATTGATCAGTCCTTGCTGGGTCTGACATGCCAAACACATTGGACTCTGTGGTTCTGTCTGTGCCTAGACCTCCACAATTGGAGCCCACACATAGTGCCACACATCTGGATTACTGGCAGTGGAACACTGACGGGCACTGCAGGTGTAAATGCCACGTGGAGAGCTAAGCTAGCCTATGATTGTGAATGTTACTGATACATATCTGAAATGTTAATGAAGTCTGGAGAGGAGAAACTGAACTTTCTATAAGGTTTCATATCCCACAGTGGTAAAATCCCTTGTAAAATATGCAAAGTGTACATATATACCTGTATATCAGAGCGTCAATTTCCCATCACCTTTAACTATACGACTCATGTTTCAATATGTCTGATAATGAATATTGGCTGGTGTGTGTGTATAATGTTTGTGGAGGTTGTGTTTGTAATTTGCATTGTGTTGCTTTTTTTTATGTCCCTTTGGCACTTTGGCAGTGTGGTTTTATGAGTTTGCCCCCAGCTGCCATGTCAGGCTGGGACTGTACTGCATTGCTATATTTAGTGCTCTTTAAACTAACTGGCTCCTTTTGCTTTATAACATTTGTACCGTTGTTGTACATTCATGCGTTCAGTCTGTCTTTTGGTTGATACCATGTATTCACCCTCTGTCCGGTATAATATACTCACAAAATAGAAGTACATTTGGATAATGATCCATCGGTAATCAGTGTGCATGTACATAAGCAGATTGTATGCACAGAGGGAAGATGGAGGGGTACATTGCATTGGCTTAAAATATTCCCTTTAATTCTTTAGTGGAAGGGGCTCGCGAGCTCAATACTCATGCAGTTAAATGCATTTGTACACAAAGTAGAGGGTAAGTGCATTTGTTAGGCTGCAATTTCAGTGTTTTTATTTTAACCTTCTTCTTTTGTTAACTATTCGGTATAATTTCTCTTTGCACATCATAGCAAGCTCCCTGTGCATCTGTGTTGCAAAATGTCTGTGTTTGTGTGTAGATAAAAGCTTTAGCGCACACGTGCTGTAAGTGTATGCATGTCTGTGTGAAACAATGGATCGACTGTAATTCTGTGTGAATATGGTGAATGAAACCGATCAGAGATGCTCCATTTGTTTAAAATGTGACCAAAGTAGCCATTGTTTAATCTCACTATTCCTTTATGCATATTGTTTTCAAGAAATGCTTGAATATTTCTTTTCCTGAATGCCAAGAAAGTGATGTTTATTTTTGTACTTTTTTTTTCATGCAAATTAATATTTCCCTTTTTTGCTACAGAATTTAAAGTCATTGGGCTTATAAAGAAATCTGTCACCCATTATGGTACTATTGATGGTACTATAACTGTATTTATTGTTGAAAGCATGCTCTAAATATAAGGCTACAGGGAAAAAAAACATAGAATACATACAAAATGTGATTTATTTGTACAAAAGGGAGCATATCCGATATTTTTAGGTTTTTATTCGAGCATGCAGATTACTGCTACAAATTTAGTTTTTTTTAAGAATCATTAAGATTAATTATTTAGGAAAAGAACTAACAATGGGCACTTTTGTGGTTTGTCAGAAAGAATTGTATATTCTTGAACACTGAGAGTGGAAGGTGGTTATTTTATTTTAAATGCTGCTATCATTAGTTTTCAGCAGACAGGCTGGTTTTTGTTTTGTTTTTAACTTTAAGCCAAGTAGCAATAAAACTTTTTACTGTGAATTTTTTTGTTTTTGTCCAGTGTCAACTTTACTTATCATTATTAACGGTTATATCAACCCATCCATCCATCGTCTTCCACGTATCCAGTTCAGGGTGTTTATTTCAACCCAATAAAAAACAAAATCACTTTAAAATTTCTTACATTCTTAGAATTATTAGCATCCTTGCATTTTTTTATATGTAATCTCACCCCTTAATCCATGCCCAAAAGGGCAGGTTATGCGGTTATCGCTGATGTGTTGTCCTGTTCAATACTCAGATCAAGAAAATAAATGAGAAGAAACAGTGACCGCTGCTGTGGAATTATATGTAATGTTTTAACTTTGTAAATTCCTAATCACAGTAGATCCCATCTGTTGGTGAAGCTCAGAGTTATGAGTTATCCTAAGCTCAGGTAAAGTGGTTGACAAATTCTGAGAATATATTTTAATTAAAAATAAGTATATCTCTTGTGAGTGCTATAAGAAGAACAGAGTGTGTGTCTTTCTCAGACTTATGTGTGTGTGTGTTTTAAATCAACACATTAAGTTAAAATAAAAGGGAAGAAAACCCCAAAGCCATCAGAAAAGCTTTAAAACTATAACAAGAAACCATGTGACACTCAACTCCATTTCCTTTTAAAATGTCAAAGACATTTGTTTTCAGGAAGTCAGTTCAGCCTGTTTCAGCCATCTCTTTCACAGATAAATGCAATGACAGATGACCATGTAATATTATACTATTTTGGTAGTTTATTATAACTACAACATCATAGAAAATATGAAAGATGTGGTAAACAGGTATAAAGAATAAAAAAGATTAGGTGTGTATAAAACACTATCAAGGCATAAAAATGTATAAAACAGCTTATATACAAGTAACACCTAATGAGAGTGACAAGAAAAAAAATCCTGTCAAAGTGATTTTTTTTCTCACTCCTACTTTTGTTCACTTGTGAATAAAAAAGGAAAGGCAGCTTAAAAATTATCATCCTGGTTTGTTCTTTGCTTTTTCAGCTCCCGCACTGACCTGAAAGCTCTGATAGCTAACACTGCACCAAAGATGAAAACAACCACCCCCAAGACCCCAAACAGTCCCTCTGCAATGTCTGCACCATTATACTTGCAATCAAACCCTTGGTGCCCTTTGCTCTTGTACATCTGCTCCCTCTCCTTACAGATGGGGTTGTCATAGGTTTCCTTCAGCTTGATAAAATAGATGGCAATTCCTGGGATGTACCCCAGACCGATCAGGAAACTCAGCACAGCCTCAACCAGCAGCACAGGAGGACACCGGAAAGGGACTCTGAAAATCCCCAGGCCCAGCATGGCAAAAGCATAGATCATTAAAATTCCACCAGCCGCCATGGTGAAGATGTACGGAGGCTGCTTAAGCTCATGGAAGAGCCGATCTAGCTCCTGCACTCTCTTTGCATCGGCTCCAGTGAAGGCACTGGCACCACCGTAGTAATAAGCGTATAATCCACCGAGGCTGGCCAGGTCACGGTAACCCCCATTGTTGCTGTAAGGCACCCCGGCACAGATTATGATAAGCAGGTTCACAAACACCTCTGCAAGCTGGCAGATACCTGGAGACAAAGATTTATGGCTTTTTAAGAAAAAGATATTTTCAAATTGGGGATTTTGACTTTTGCCTTAAAATAATTGTTTAAAGAAATTTACATCCCTGAATGCATTTTAGGGATATTTCAAAAAAAAATTGTAGCTTGCATGTAGTGTTTCACAGAAGAAATTAAAACCAAATATACTTGCCTCTGCTGGTTAATATGTATCTGAAATTGTAAAGCGCTGGCTTCGGTTGTGGTTCGTAATACTCCATCTCAGAGAGATCCCCTGAAGTCTCTCTGGGCCTGTAAGGAAAGTAAAATGTTTTTAAATAATTTATTTTGCTACAGGTTTATGTAATTTTAGGTCAAAACATTGCAGAGTTAAATATGATCTTCGGGCTTTATGAAGGTTTAGTGAATGCAGACCATGTTTAGTTACCGTCTTGAGGTTCCTTCATGTCTGTGAGAGGCAGTTGTCATATCCCTCTGTCTGTTTTCTCCGGCCCTCCTGTCACCTGCAGAGCCCCTCTCCTCGGCGTCATACCCAGAGTAGTCTCGATTGTGCGTGTAGCGCTTATCCCCGCTTTTGCCGTCACCACTCTGATCGCGTCTTCCCCTCTCTGGCATCTTTCTGTGCCAACATAATACAATTATAGACCTGTATCTTGTTTATTTTACAGCCTGTCATAAACAAAGTGGGTAGTTGGCTTTTATCCACGACGCACTGCAAGCAATAAAGCAGCATGGGGGATAACTTAAAAAATGTCTCGATGAGGTAGAAGTTTCTTCATTAATGAAGCAGCTTATCAAAAGCTGGTGATAACTTGAGGCACTGTAAACGTCTGTGAATTATGATTTTTATCCGTTTCATGATATCTTATCTCAACTTGAGAAAACAGAGCGTTCTTCCAAGTTGCTCATTCGCAACGTCCTCCCTGTTGTAAAGTTCGTCCCTGTTGCAAATTCACGTTAGCTTAATTAGTTGCGCGTTTGTGAATGATACAAATATATAATGCCTGTGTTACCTTCAGATACTGTTCTTTGTACGGTCTTGTTTTCTGTTATGGCCAGAAGATTATTCACCTGTCACGGCTTCCTGTTTGAGATTACCTTCTTCCCTCACCTGTATTGTGCCACGCCCACTAGTTTGGGTATTGTCCTGCACTGTCGAAGGCATTACTCATTTAAAAGGCACATGGGGTTGATTGCATGTAGTTGCTGCTGTTTATTTCACTGTTTTGACTGTATTTATGCAGCTTAAATCACCAAGGTTCATAAAAAACAACAAAAATGTGCTTAAATTAAAACGTTTATTTTTATTTAACTTTCAAAAAGAAAAAGAAAAAAAAATTGCGATTCACGTCCAACCTGAAGTGAGAACACACACCGCGCATGCGTTCATACTTGTAAGTTCATAACATTATTTTTAGCATTTCCGCCGAGGCATTCACAGATTTCAGAATAAATGCCTCGAGTTCTTAACTTGCTCTGCAATCTGTATTTATAGGTAACATATTCTTCCGTGCATTTCTTTAAGACATGACCACGAGACAATTGGAGAATTTTCATGTAATTAAAAGCTGAATATTTAGTGCTGTTAAATGGAATTTAGGTTTATTTATTTAGCACCAATTCAATATGATAGTTGTTTCAAAGCAGTTTGTACTGTAACGTAAAGACCTTACAGTATTCTAGAAATAAACCCCAACAATTGAACAACCTAATATGAACAAGCACTTTGCGATGGTAGGAAAGAAAAACTCCTTTTTAACTGAAAGAAACCTCCAGCAGAACCAGGCTCAGTGAGGTTCAACCATCCACCATGACCAGTAGTGGGGGATTGAAAAGATAAAGGTAGTAAGATAAAAGAAAAGAGAGCATAGAGAGACAAGAAAAAACACAGACTAGAGGAGGGAAGAAGTGATTGGAGAAGAAGTCCTCAGTACACCACAGTGTATTACTTGAAGTTTTACAGCAGTCTGAGCATATTGCAGCATGAATAAGTGATGGATCAGAGTCATCTTATCCAGGCCTTTTCCTTATCATCTATAAGCTTTGTTGAAACAAATGTTTTGAGTCTAATATTAAAACTGCAGAGACTCTCTAGAACCTCTAGAAACCACAAATAATCCTGTAGTCTTAGAGGGTGGTGTGATGTTGGGATAATATGGTATTATGCGGTCATTGAGATCTGATATGATATGATATGATATAGCTGTGATGAACACAAGCAAGATAACCTATCAGTGAGCGTAAACCATCAGCAATCATAATATCACTTACAAACTGAAGCTACACTGAATGTGATTTTTTTCACAATACCTTGAAACCTTTGCAGGATCTTGGAGTGCAATTTTATATTCTATTATATTTTATTTAGTGTTTATTTATTTTTCAGTTGAGTTTAATTTTGGTTACTATCCACACTGGGTTTTGTTCTTTCGGTTCATTTACTGTCTAAATGCTGAAACTTTGTAAATATAAAGGCAATCATCTGCACCCCGTAATTTATTTCTATTAAATTTTCGAGTATTGTTAATATTAATATTGTTATCATTGTAAATAGTAGTATTAGTACTAAAAGTATTAATGAAGCCTTTTTATTATGAAATCTTAGAATCACAATCACCGGAAGTATTTGGCGTTACTCCCTGAGCTCACGCTGCCGTTACAACCGACCGCGCGCTGCTCTGGCTAGCAAGCAAGGAAGATGCTAGACAGAAATGGCGGTGACGGCAAGGCGAACAGCATGAAGTGCTGATGCATTACATAGATCAAAACGTTCGACTGGCAGGACACCGTTGGGCAAATGACAATGACGTCGAAATAGACCACCTTTTGTAGCTGTCAGTAGAAACCTACAACACCTTTCCGGGGGATTCTTCATCTGGTCAGCGGAGGACAGAAAACCTCACCGGGAGCATGGCTTCTTACAGCAACCAGGTAGCTAGCTAGCTAGCTGGCTATCATTAGCCTCCAAAACAACTCGTGCAGTCTCTTATTTTTGGACTTCAGATCGCTCTTTGATTCTGCACCATTTTGACCAAAGTTAACGCCACACAATAATTAAATTTTGGTCAGTTGTGTGTTGTTATTTTAAACATTTGGCCTGTCGTGTCATTGAACTGCTGAAGTACTAAAAAGTGCTTGCTAATGCCCCCCCTAAGCCTCATTGGAATACCACCAGCATGGTAACGTGAGCTAACAGGCCCCAGGTCCTTCCATTCAAATGAACCAGCAGTACTTTCCGTCGCAGTTCTTGGGGCGATGACAACCGCTTTTAATTAAACGACACGAAAACTTGCTCAAACAAATGTTCGTGATACTTCGAAGTTATATTCCACAAATGTCATGTAATATTTCTTAGAGAAAAGTGACCGAAAACTGCTGCGTGTATGCATGGCCCACCTGCTCAGTGCTGCCACAGGCCTGCTGCCATATCTTATTTTTATAACTACCAGTAAGTTATTGGTTTTCTCGGGGTAGTCAGAAAGCATAATAACGGTCTAGTGGAATATTTTGCATGCGATCACTTGGCGTTTATAAGTGTTTCTGGAGCGGTGTAACGTTTTCGTGCTGCTCGTTTAGCTTCTAGTATGCTAACTGTTTTGCACAGGTGGTGTGCTTAGACTTTGCGGTCTGTCCGCTAGCTAGTTAGCTAAATACACATTCGACAGTGTGGGCCTTCGTTGATAGCGAAGAGTTACTTGATATGGAAACAATGAGGATCAGGGTTGAGCGTGCACGCTGCTTACAGAGCCACCGTCCACGTGACTGAGCTTGGATTGGAGGTAACCTAACAAGTTTGGTGTTATTTCTGGAAAAGCTAGCTGTCATGTTGGAAGGCCCATTTTGAGGTCTAGTTTTACATGAAGAAACATGCCAGGTCTCTAGTCTACTAGTAAGAGACTCAATTAAAGTTTAGAGAAGAAAAAGCTCATATAGTAAAAATTAATCAGAAATGGAGTCAAGTGAAGTGTTCAGTTCTAACTTTTTTTTAGGAAACGGAACCTGGCTAACCACTGTAGTAAGGGAAATCTGCTGTACTAAAGTAATTCTGCATGCTTTCAACTTTCTTCCTGGCTTCCAAATTGAGCGTTTCTATTGGTTCACTCTTTATTAAAGTGAAAGTTTCAGGGGAAAGCCGGCTGAACATCCCCCCCCCCCTTTTTTTTTTAATTTACATGTCAATATTTGGTGAAATAAATTCTCATAACTGAACTGACTGATACAGAGTTGCATAGTATTTTTTTGGTTTTTGTTAGTATGAATAGCATAGAGTGAATAGTAATGCATGGAAGCTTTCACAAACACTCTAAATTAGTGTTTTCCAGACTGTGCTCCACAGCAACGGTAACCCAGCAGATCTGGAGCATCATCAACTATTTCATTGGGTCTGCTTTCCTCTGTTTGTCACCACTTTTACTCTGTTACAAAACCCCTCATTTTAATAGCCATCCCTCTGTAAAGTAGTCACAGAAGGCAGGCGACTGAAAGGTTTGCTGTTGATTTATTGCTGAGTAAAAATACTAACACTGGGGCTAAAATTGGTCGATAAACAGGTGAGGCAGTAAAAGACATATGAGCACCAGAAGGGACATCGGTCTTCTGAGTAGAAGTTTAGCAAACAGGTAATTCTGGAAATACTTATCAATTCTTCTGCACTGGGAGATAAAGGCAGATAGTGTTCTGCTTGTGGTAAGTCATCTTGTTAATGCATAATCTACCAAATGTGACACTTCAAATTAACATACCATTATTGCTCCTTTATTGTAGCTTATTGGCAAAGTTGAACCCTAGTTTGAAAACTAGTTAAAGTATTTCAGTGATTATATTTTATTTTTGGGGGTGGTAATTTTATTTGGGATTGTATTGGTTTTTGGTTTAGTTTAATAACCTCTCAGATTTAAAAAAGAGACATTTAAATTACATGAATATTTAAACCTTTTATTCCGATAGTCCTGTTATGATAGTCTGTCAAAAAAGTGTATTTTACCACTGTCAATGTAGACATCTGAGTCAAGGTTTTCTAAAGTTGTCTTGACCACAAAAAGCCTTACATCTCTGCTGAAATACCATCATTAACCTTAAGCTGTAGTTCAGGGGTATAGGCACGGTAGCATTTATTGCTTGTGTAAGTACGACATGTTATAACACCATAAAGATCTTTACACAGTGATGGCTATTTTTCATTTCTGAACACGGGAGCTGTATTTATCTCCTCTCCTTGTATCAGCAAGGCTGTGTAACCAATGGCCTTCCCTTTAGATCTTACTCATTGACTGTTAGAGATTTTAAAAAGCTGTAAAGAAGTTTAAGTATAAACCACATCAGCTTTGTTACTGAGGGATTCTAGTAGTTTGATCCCTGTTTTGAAATTGGCATGTGTCCCATTATAGATGTGAAAACTGAAAACACAAAGAAACACAAAGAAATCCATGATTGGGAAACAGGAAATTGTAAATTAATCCAATTTAAAGAAAAACAAAAAGAAAATGCCAGCTGTGAAGATTAGTTATCAGAGTAACTTTACTTTTATCAACAACTATTGGCCGATCTACATGATTATGTGACATAGTGATAGCAGAGGGCCATTTATCAGCAAATTATTTAGTCCACTGTTATTAGTTCAATTGAGACTAAAGATTAGAAACTCTTCTCAATGTGACACATTAAAAATGTAGCAGCATCAAACTTTAAGCATCCTAAAAATGAATGTAAAAAGAAATCTGCACCTTAAAAACATTTATCACTCAGTGAGTTTAGCTGCCATTAATCTGGAACTTGTCCTTGGGATGATTAATATCGGTGGCCCACAGGATTAAATTGTTCTTCTAGTATCATTGTTTCATCTTCCAATGGGAATCAGAACGTTCAAATAAGTCCTCATATTAATTAAAAGGGAATATGTGCCTGTGTTATGGCTTAGTCTGCTGTATCAATTTTCTGATACAGCAAAATTGAAAGTGTTCGCACATTTATGAGCAGTTGCTTTTGGCTGAGAGCAGACGAAATGGAAATGATTGTAACGCCGTTATTTGTCCCAATTTTTAATAATTTTAATGGTTTGTAATTGTTGCCACCCTTTTACTACATCACACTACCAGGCAGGCACAGGCATGCTCGGCAAACTTATTGAAAAACTAGTCTGACCTTATTTGTACTGGCACTGCAGCATTTTTATGTTCAGCCAAGTTGCCCATTAATAACTCCGCAGATCAGTTTAGGTAAACAAGCCTGTGCTTAGAATAAAACAAGATTGTTTGCGCGACATCAGTTTTAGAATTGTCGTAGTACATATCTGTATATTTCACAGCACTGACATCGTTTTAAATTTAAAATTTGTGAACCACACTATCGCTAATAGTCAGTCACCAATAGTGAAACTCACTAAAGTCTATAAATCACCTTATCTTTCTAGTCTCATTCTTATTTATGACTACTTATTCTTCTTACTTCTTATTCTTGGCTCTTTCTTGTTTGTGTGATGTCGTCATTAAATTGTGCTAAAATCATACAGATGGCTAATTTGTTGTAATCCGCAGTCCAAACGATCAGCAAGGGAAGCTTAGTGTGGTACGTGTGGCATGCCTGCAGAAAGGAGCAAAGGGACATTCTTTCTGTTGTGATTGTATTAGCCATCCTGAGGCCGCTGGATCATTGCTGGCTGTTTGTCGCTTGTAGTGCCATTTCAGCAATGTGGGCCCTCGCGTGGGGCCTCGTTTGCAAAAAGTTATATATGCTTGAGCTGCAGTTTCTTTTCTCTGTGACTACCCTTTCACGTTCCACTGTTTATTGCACCGAAAAGATTAACAGCATGGCTAGTGAGTCCATTTTACCTTTTTTAAGTTGTGCATGTGGGCCCTTCAGTGGCTCAGTGTTTTTTTGGGGGTTTCTTTTTTTCCTCTCAAGGTATAACGCACAATTATAGTTGATTCGTGGTGATTCTGTGGAAAATTAATTAATAACACTGTAAGCAACATCAGAAAACAGCAGTGTAGTAAAAACATGACAAATAATGTCGGTTTTTATACAATCAAACGTCATCAGAGGGTGCATGACGAAGCGCTGCGTGAAGATTTTTAAGCGTTCTAATTCATTTTGCCTGCATCCACTACACATAATATGAACCCCTACTACCATAGACCTGGCTTCATTTGAAGCTGGTTGTAGTGTGTGCAATAAGTAATATTGTACTTTGATTGTTTTTGGCTAATCTAATAAAACGAGTTAACTTTGAAGTCTTAATTTCAAGTTCATATATGCAGCTTTCCATAAGTGCTGGTCTGCTGGCTGAGCAGCTGACTACTCATTTAAGTCTAGCTGGTTGCTTTATTAAAATTTCAAAATAGTAAACTTCTAACAGTTTTAATTTAGCAATGCATATATACATTTTTTTGATACCTGAAATATCAACTTCAAAAACAATTCGAAGATGATCATAGATTTTATGTTAGTGCCACCTCCTCGTGTCCTGTGTGTGTGCGCGTGCGCTTGACTGATGAATGTTTAATGGCATGTAGCGTCTTGAACTGGTGGAACCTACCTCACTACAAGTGTTAATTTGGTAAACACGGGTGACACAAGTTGTTGATTATAACAAGGTCTGTCGGTCAGTCTGAGAGGTAGGGATGGGAATCAAGAACCAGTTTTTGTAGAAAACTGGTTCCCAGCAGTCAATTTCCTTGAAATTGTTAGTCTGCTTGCCTATCAATAGTGCTTATCCATTCTTGCACTCGCGCTACAATCGGCTGATTTCAGTTTGTGCGTTATAGATGCAAAATAGCGATGGTAGTGACTTTCAAAATGGAGCCGGTGAAAATGGAATGACAATTGATAAATGAATCGATTGATAAGTGATATTGATAACGGAATCGGAATGGCTAAATTCTCATCAGTTCATATGCCGTCAGTGATGGATTCTTTCCTCTGCTCTCTGTTTCACCATGTCTGTGTGTGTCAAAGCAGAAGCAACTAACTCAGCTACACTAATAAGTAAAGTGAAGATACCATTATATAAGGGGAGTGGGTGGTATAGGTGGAAAAGTAGGTAAAATATGTTTAATTCAAATCCCAGTAATCTTGTGTCACCTCAAAGCTACACATGTGTTAAAAGCAGTCCGTGAAGTTACATCAGAGGCCTGCTTTGGCTTGGTTTAAGTACAACAATGCTTTTTATGATGCCTAACGGTTAACACAAAGCATTCTTTTGAATGCTTTGTGTTAACCTTTAACAAACTGACAAACCTACTTCACCTAGATAAAACAGGTCTAGATTCAGAGCTGTTTGTGCTCATGGTTTATGTATAACACTGCATGACTCATCAGTTTGCACAGGTTAGCATTGTAAATTGAATGAGTGATGAAGGACTGCTGTATGTGTCCCAATACCTAGATTCTGAAATGACGGCACCTTATGATTGCATTCCAGTTATGAGGTTGAATGACCTGTCTACAGTGAACACTGCTTAAAAATGTTCCCCTTGATTTTATATTTTATACTAATGAATAATCTGAAAGTTCTTGATTGTTTTTAACTTTTAATTTTATTTTATAGTGTATTTTATTCCATTGTCTTTCCTTTTCAGTTAATGGTTGTATTAATTTTGTTCCCACAGTACATCTTTGGGGAATTCAGCCCTGATGAGATCAATCAGTTTTTTGTGACTCCACGATGTTATGTTGAGGTAAGCAGATTGGTCCAGAAAAAGCAGTAGCGGTCATTATTCCATTAATAAGTCATTATTAAATTAAAGAGAAAGAATTAAATTTATTTTTTGAGTAGTCGTGTTGGCCTCGTCAGGATATCCTCTCAATGGAAACAGCAAGGTTCCTGGAGAAATATAATTCAAATAAATTTGCTTATCAGCCCTAATAGTCCAAAATCAGGGCTTCAGGATTACTGAAATTGACCATTGAGCCAAAATGCATATATCTGGTAAATGGTAATTCTACACTTGACAATGGTCTTAAGATATCAGTCATGTCTATTTTAAGTATTACTTTTGTGGTTACCTGCTGGGTCTTTATCACAACTTATATTTTCTCTCTCTTTGCAGCTTCCTCCGTTCAATGACAAAGTCCAGTGTGTCACTCAGTCTTCTGGTATGTACTTCTTACATAAGCTAATTTCCTATATTTTATTTTTTTAATTATTCAAAATACATCAAAATACTCTAAAGTAGACATGGGCTGACTGTTCTCCTGCTCTTAGTTGGCATCAAGTTGTTTTTCAGAGCAGGACTAAATGTATGGCTGAAGCCCAGGTATAGCTGATCTGGCTGGCCTTGCAGGAAGATGCTTTTCCTGTCATTTATTTGTATTTTTTTTATACATTTGTGCAATATTGTTTGAAACGGTTTATAAATTCCACTAAATCTTGACCCTGCCCACCACCTTTTTTTTCTTTTTCTTTTTTTTGCCCACCAAAATCAAAAATGTTAGAGCAGCCACCTTTCTTTCAAATAGTACCTATATGCACATGACAATTGCCTTACCTTGATTTGTATTGATTATTTAGGATCTTACTGCACTCCTGCTGTACCTTTTATTATGGAGTCTATGGGACTGCAGGTTTGCGGTGAGTTGAGGAGTCTGATACCCTCTTGTACGTTTGCTGTAAAACTGAAAATCCAGGTTTCAAAAACTGGTGGCTTTCTAAACTTTTTGCCTGTATTCTTTCTCTTGCCTGTTGGTAAAACCTATATAGCTTTGCATGCTTAAGGTACTGCGAAGTATCTTATCTTTTCTTGCATATAATACATTTTCACTACTGTAGGTCTCCGTTACAATAAAATTGAATTGCATTTTAATGACTTACCAATCACGGCTTATTTACTAAGGGCATAGAGATGATTTTATGCGGTTGCTAACATGTGTGTACATGTTTATTCTTAAGTTGAGGTTTCACTGCTGAATGCATTTTACAGTAATGAAGTGCAATTTCAGTAACACTAACACTAACAGATTCCTCTCATCTCAGTAGAGGGAGTACCTTGTATTTCAGTGCCCTCTTACCTTCTGCAGGGGATCAGAGATTACATTTGGTTGGCCAATCAGCTGTGTCATGATGACTTGGATGATTTTTTTCTTTCATATTTGCACTTGCTAATGTTTCACCTTTGCACTTTGCACCTCTCGCTGCATAATAACTTACAGTTCAAACTGCTGTGTGACACATTTTGTCCAAAAATTAACTTATAAAAACTGATGTATTTGTTTTACGTTGTTCTGTATTGCTGAAGTTTCCAACACTTAAAAATGCTGTTAAAAATATTCAGGAAGTAAGGATTATTGATGCGTGTCTGCAGTCAGTTAAGCCAGACTTCCTTTCTATTGACTACCTTTGGTTATCAACCGTATTGTATCCCTTTGTAATCTTTTTTTAATGTGATTTTAGACACTTGTTAAATCGCATGTCATTGCCTAAATAAAAAACAAACAAACAAAAACATTTTAATTAAATCTTTAAGAATGATTGAGAAAAATGGTATCTCAAATTGTCAGCAAAATAAACTTGGCTTATAATAAACCATTAGTTAAAACTATTGATTGTCAACTTGACATTGAATGTTTTTTTTGTAGCAGTTTAACTTGAATAGTTTCAACAGAATATTGATAACATCTGGCCACTGACCACACAGGATTGTGCCAAAAATGTTTTTTATTTATTTATTTTTAGTTTATTGGATTTTTTTTCCCCTTTCAAATCAGAATCATAAGTAAGTGAAAGAAGTTTTATCCATAAGACTATATTGTCCTTCCCAGACCCAATATTAAGTGTTGAATCACCCCACTTCTGGAATTTATGTGAGACCAGAAGGAATTTGGTTTGGATTGGACAGCAGTAGTTGTCAAAAATAGGTCTAGAAGAATTTCTTTTTGTTGGTATCTTTGATCCTGTCAGAGCTCCCACGACCCCTTGAGTAACAGTTTGCTTGTTCAGGAAAAAGGATTTTATGTGACGTTCTGCAGCAAAGTCAGATACCACAGCCTGGTTTTAATATGTAGGAATTAATCTAAACAGTGCTCTGTATTTCTAATTGACTGAAATATTATCTGCAGGAGAAGACTATCAGCACATTGAGTTTGGTGTTGACGAGGTGATGGATTCCAAGGCTGTTGGGGGCAACGATCCTTTATACAAGGTGTCGAGTACCCTAAACCCACAGGCTCCTGAGTTCATCCTGGGCTGCCAGCCGGCCCAGAAAGCTCAACAGACGGCTTCTCCAGCAGCTGATGTCCCTGACGGGGCACACTTCAACTCACTGGACGGACCTGACTCGGAGGCCTCAGCCCTGGACAATCACCAGCCGTGCCCAGACATGGACGGACTCCCTGGCAGCCTGGGACAGAGAGAGCGAAAGAAAAAGAAAAAACGACCGCCTGGGTACTACAATTACCTGGAACCGTCAACTGGCAGCAACAGCAGCAGCACCAGTACAGCGGATGGGACACCTGTGACAGCACTGGTGAACGGACATGCACTCAGTGGCCCACACCACAGTACTGAGGATGTGGACAGTAAGGCATTGTCAGGGGCTGAACTTTCCACCCCGGGACCCGCCTCCACAGCAACACCAACAGCTGCTGTGGCAGCAGCCAAGTGTGCCCCCACATCCACTGCCAATCAGAGGACTAGTGATAGCCCTGATGACTCTTCTTTGGACTTAGCAAGTGGAGCTGCCTCTTTATCAGATGGCAACAATGCCACTTCCCCCTGTTCATCCTCCTCTCAAAGCAGAGGGATGACAGAGGGACCAAGGACTGCAGATCAGCAGCCAGATCATTTGGCTCCACAGAGCCCTGAACTTTCAGATACTCCACATAGCCCCCTCTCCAAATCACCTCTTCCTACTTCAGCTGCTGTCATCTCTGTCATCACTTCCATTACGACTACTGAACTAGAGGGAGGAGAGATGGCAGACAATGGGGTGGCAAATGGGCTAGCAGAGTCTACCACTCCTGTCAGTGCAGATGGACACAAAGAGGACATTGAGAGTGGGGACCAGGTTCAGCAGGTCATCCCAGAGTCAGCTGCCCAGTCAGTAGTGACAGAGCAGGCACATTCACCTGCCACTCCAGCTGCACCTACTGCTAATCTTCCGAAATCCTGGGCTAGCCTCTTTCACAATTCCAAGCCTCTACCTGGTGGCCCTCAGGCATTTGTGGAGGTAAAGAATGTTGTGGAAGCAGTATCTCCCTCTGTCGCTGTGCCAGAGCAGCCTGAGAAAGTTGGGGAAGTAAAAGAAGGCCCTGTCCATGTATCTGAGGATCCTATGGCCCCTAAACTTGCAGGTATTTTATAAAGAAGCTGATAATTTACCTTCTAAAAACATTCCACCATTACTACTTTTTAATTTGGTGTAAGTTTATAACTTATTTTTTTGCAAAAAGTATATTCTGTGAAATTCAATCCATCCCACTTGGTGGTAGTGTTGAGGTGATTGTACTGTTCATACTTGCATATCTAACAGAATAAGCTTTTAAAATTGGGATCACTGGAAAGAGTAGGGTATATTTTAAAAAAGAGATACATTTTTGCAGCTCATTATACTGATGGTATGGTAAGTTTGAGATGCACAGATTTCTCACTGACAGCTTACTTTAAAGAGAAGTTAAGGGACTGTTGCATTCATTTTCAAGAAATGACCACTAGATGGTGGTGCTACATGCAGGATGGCTATCCGATTTTATTTATTGTTTGAATCATTCCAGTTATTCCTATCAGAGCTGCAGTATGGGTATAAATGATCAACTGCAAGGAGCTGAGATGTGACACCTCATGAATACTTTGTTTTTTTACTTAAGGAAATGAGATAATGATTCAAGATGAGTCACAGCCTCAGATTTCACACAGTGAAACAGCATCTTGAAATGTGTTATTGATCGGAACAGTCTGATTTTACAAGCTGGTAGACAGAATGAAAAATGCAAAATATTGTGTTGTTTCTTGTCCTCAAATCGTATTCAGTGTTTTGCTCTTAACAGTGGTGTGCTGATTGTTTTCTGGGGAGATGAACCTAATTACACTACATTTTGTGGTTGTTGTCGCAGAAGGTTACGGGAACTTACCAGGCTTAATTAGTTTGTCCTCTCTGACACTGGTTTGAGGTAGAATTTAAACACAATCCTGTGAAAGTTCACATATTCAACACACTGTCTCTCTTCTAAGGTACCCTTCAGATATTATGTCTCCCTTCAGATAAAACTTTCTCATTTCGCGTAGCGTGACAGCGATCAATCTTTGCCATTTTTTTTTTAGGGAGTAGTTATTCTAGAAGTGTGCAGAAGTACACACAATGCAAGTATGGCACATCATAGCAAAGAAGGTAGCCTATAATTATTAATGCATTTACTGTAAGATGGAAATGTATACTCGCTGTTGAGTAGCGGGCATGTTGGTTTCTAAGCACGTTAATTTAAATGTGTTTATTTGATGGTGTTTAGTCTTGAACTTAAACAACCAGCCTAGCTTGAAATACACCAGTTTGGAGCCACAGACTAGCTGTTTGTATATATAAAAGTGATTGATTGAAATGGACCAAAAAGAAAAAAGAATCTATCAATGTATATATATTCTTTAGCACTGCAGCAAACTATCTTTTTTTTCTGCCTTTTCTTTATATGCAAGTTTCTTGGATACTTCACACTTGTGTGCATATCACTGTTCAAAAGTAGTTACAGGTTGGTAATGAAATGTAGACCATAATCAGACATGAAACAGTGTCCATTTCTACACTGTAAATATGTATACCGGTATATTGGAAAAATATAATACTCATAGGAAAAAGCTGTTAAAGGGTCGCTGTCTGTGACTGACATGATAAATGAGATGCGATTAACTGACATTTAGTTTTAATTGTAACTTAAAAGTGAGCTCAGTGGTTTGACTTGTTATGAAAATGGAGACAATACCAATTTGTAAAGAAGTAACAATGATTGTACTTATGATTTATTTGTTCTGTCTAAATGTGCATTTGCCTTTGTTCCTTTAGTCTCAGCCAAATTTATGTTTTTTTGTTCTTATTTGTGTGAAACTATGAAACTATTCCCACGTTACCATGGAAGCTGTCTTTTTGAATGACAGTCTTCCTTCCTAGGCGTGGTACAGCAAGACCTTGGTCTTATTCATTCAGTCTCTTATGCTGTTGCCATTTGAGGCAGGAATAGACGAAGAAACAATTGTTTTGATGTATCGCTATGACACATACTTTTTTCATTGTCACAGCTGTGCGAAGCTACCTGTTTAAGAATATTGTGTTTTCTTTGAATCCCCAGAACTTATTGAGAATGTGAAGTTGATACATAAACCAGTGTCTTTGCAGCCGAGAGGACTGATCAACAAGGGAAACTGGTGCTATATCAACGCTGTATCCTTTTCATGCTTCATATTTTATTGTTCTTTTGATTTTAACTACTTGGTTGTTAGTTTCTTAATGTTACATTGTTATTAAGCCAAATGGCCCAAGTCTCAGGGCACGTGTGTCACTGTAAAAATATTACTTGGTTGTAACGTTGTTTCAAAACCTTTATAGGGCCTGCTCGTTTGATGGCATTTAGATTGCTAACAATTTAGTTATTTTGAGGTATATCTGGTTCATTTGATATCTTAACATCAGTCGCGTGTAAATGTGATAAGATATTGCTGACAACAATGCTGTGATTTTGGTGTCTGTTTCTTTGTTTAGTGTTGGGATTTTTTCTCTCTCAAACTGGTGGAAAATTTGAGACTTTTCCCACGTGTATTTTAACTAATTGAATGCAAAAGACGTCTCAATTTTAAGACTTTTAAAGACCACCGGGGATTTCCTCAGTTTAAAACTTAATCACACATTTGCATCAAATGCAGATATCTTTAAGTAGCTTGTCATAATACCTTTCCTACACATCATTTTTCATCTTGACTCTGAACACACAGACTCTACAGGCCCTGATTGCCTGCCCTCCCATGTATCACCTGATGAAGTCCATTCCTCTGCACAATGAAACGCAGAGACCATGCACCTCCACACCCATGATAGACAACTTGTAAGTAGCATTTCTACAAGTTTATATCTTTTTATTAAAAAGCATTAGCCATACAGACATCTCAGTTGTTTGTGTCTCTCAGTGTAAGACTGGTGAACGAGTTCAACAATATGCCCGTGCCATCTAAAGCCAAACAGCAGGGTAAGATATTAACACAGCATGCCCAAAGATATTTGCGTCATTTCCTGTTGGCGTCACTGATGATTTAAGATTCCTAACTGTGTTTACAGCTGTTGGAGATAAGGTCACAAAAGACATCCGACCTGGTGCACCTTTTGAACCAACTTACATTTACAAACTCCTCACTCTCATCAAATCAAGTCTTTCTGAGAAGGTAAACCACGGTGTCAGCTTTATATAAACACTGCAAATCAGCATGTAAGGGTGTTTTTGTTTTTAAATAACAGTTTAAATGTACTTCTTGTGGGACAGACAGTGCCCACGGGAGGTTTTGTTGTATTCAAGAAACATTTTAGCAGGACATAACTTATTTCCTATTTAACATTCAACCTGCTGATTCAAGTCTGAATCGGTTTTAATTAAGAAAAGAACTCTGATGCACTGTAGGAGATGGTTATCTTCGATATTTAATGAGGCTTCCTTTCATCCTGCCTCTTACTGTGTGCATGCTTTCTTTCTGTTTACCTCAGTGAATGAGTTTGCTTTTTTTTTTTTTTTTAATGTCTGCAAGATTTTTATTTGACTTTAGGCATTCTTTGAAGAGTTAATGTGGCTGATGTCCTTATGCTTTAATCTCAGGGTCGACAAGAGGACGCGGAGGAGTATCTTGGGTTCACGCTCAATGGATTGCATGAGGAGATGCTAGCATTGAAGAAACTAATCTCGCCTCAGGAAGAGAGTAAGTAACTTGTCTATGAATAGCATATGCCAGGTTAAGTCTAAGCATGCTGTGCCCTTTTTTTGCTTATGTTATCTTTAGAGTAACTTCCCTAGTGTTGGCCTAAATTAATTATAAATAGAAACAAAAAGCTAGTATTGCAGCATATTAAATCATTTCCCTCTTTTCCTTTTTCTATTTTTTTTTTATTATAAGCTGAAATCATTTTAATTGACTCTTGCCAAAATGGAAAAATGGCTCAGAGGGAAACTTCACATCCAGCTTGGTCTGGGCAGAGCTGCTGCTACTGAGAGCATGAAGTGCCTGAGTGAAGCTGTGGACATATTCTCATGCCTTCATCATTAGACCAAACATTATAACAATTCTGATAACTTTACAGCCAAAGGACTGCTAGCTAAGCTTTGACATGGAAATTGTTCCAGAGTTTACAGTAAACCCTTTTGGCCGTTTTTACAAAACGCAGCCAAAGCAAAGGCTTATTTAATGTGTTGTTAGTTTGCTGGCAGCCACCCATATGCGGGGGTGTTTTTCACAGGTATTGTGGAGCTCTTCCCATCACAGAATGAATTAATGACTGTTGATATAGCACTTTTATTTATTTTTATTTTGAAAGGAGCACTGGCAATTGTCCAGCAAATGAGAATCTACTCAAATGAGAGCCAATCAATCCAAAACTTATAGCCTTGTAGTTCAGAATGGAAGATATTTGTACTTATCTCAGTTAAGACGGCTCAGTTTTAGAAGAGATTTTGCTTTCATGCACTTTAAAGATCAAATAGCTGTTCTTCAGAGTGGTTTACATTTATTTATTTTTTTTTAACAGAAGCTCTCACACCTAATGGGCCAGAGTCTGAGCCAGGTGTGGAGGAGGATGGTGCTGATAAGGAGGAGGAAGGTAGTGAGGATGAGTGGGAGCAAGTGGGTCCCCGAAACAAGACTTCGATCACTCGCCAAGCTGACTTTGTCCGCACACCCATAACTGATATCTTTGGTGGACACATCAGGTACATGCCAGATTGCTGTGAAACCCTCTGTATAGGAAGAAGTTCTGATTAAACTTAATAATGTTGCATTGTCTTGCTTCCTGTTATACACCAATCAAAAATTTGTATCTGCGAGTCCTCAGCTGGTTACTGGGTTAAAGATTTTGACCTCGTTTCATGGTGACATCACAAATTAGTCATCCACCCCCAGTTTTTTCCAGCTCTTCTCCAGCACGCACCACAGCACTTCAGAATGACAGCCCATGTGGGTCAGTGCGGTCAAAAGTCTCGACAGCATGACGTGGGGCAACCATCCACAAACAAAGGTCTTAACTTTCAGACAAATTGCAAAGTTAAGAATCTGCGGCTGTTGCCTGACTAAATAATATGTTCTGCGAGGTTCTGGTCTGGCACGGTGATGGTGTACGCTGGTTGCACAGTGTTTTAAATGTCCTTAAGGATTTTTTTCTCCGAAATGGTTGTGAGAGAAACTGAATATAGGCATGTGTTTACAGAGTGGTGGGTATGCCCACAGAGCTTGGCTATAACCCATCTACTCCTTTTAAACCGCTGTTCAGAGAAATTGGTTTGACTTGGGGAATTACAGCAGTAATCATTAGTAGATTATCATCTTTCTTGAATTTAAAGGTTTAATTAAATGACTTGCATGATTATAGTGAAAGCTGTAAACTGCAAAACAAACTGAATCCCTCTGAGTAGTTTTAACAGGAATTTCAGAAAGTGGTTAGAAAGTGCATCATAATGTATTTGAGCTGATTGTGTTATGTTGTATGTTTTGACTACTGAGAGGTAATATTATTAAAAATCTTGCTGGTATTGGTTTACAGTTCTAACAACTGGCTGTTTTGCTTCTTTCTTAGATCGGTGGTGTATCAGCAAAACTCTAAAGAGTCGGCCACTCTGCAGCCATTCTTTACCCTGCAGCTGGACATCCAGTCAGACAAGATCCGCACTGTCCAGGAAGCTCTCGAAACCTTGGTGGCTCGAGAGTCAGTCCAGGGCTACACTTCTAAAACCAAGCAAGAGGTATTAGAAAAGTAAACTTTGATGACATGTTTCAGTTCAGATCGGTGTTGCGTTGCAGTTTTGTGATCTCGAATTCCATTTTTTTCCCCTTTCTTTTTTTTCTTAATGTTTTTTCTGACTTTAACAGATCACACAAAATAACGTGATTTTGTGTAGTAATTTATTTTTGGAATTGATGTTTAGATGAAGAGTGATGTTGGGTACACACTGTAGAACACAACATCACTGATTTCATCACACATATTATAATCATTGCCTTGAACCATGGTATAGACCCAACAACAACTAAAGGGGGAGGAAAACTTCAGGGATCGGTGCAACAGTGCTGTGTTAGAACATCAGGCTAGAAGAACTGGTGCAGGAACATCTGCTCCACAGCTGTATAATAAGCATTTTTTTGGGGGGGGGTCTTTTTGTCCTGAAATGTTACTTTGGTACTTCTAAAAGCCAGAGAATATAAAAACACTAGTTGCTGCTTTGAACGTCTTAGCTGATTTTATTTCCAGCAAAATGTTAAAGCCTTGCTTTGTGTTCACTTTTTTTGACAAATTTTATTTCTACAGTTAGTTTTGTAACTGTGAAACTGTATTATTTAATGTGCATGGTAAATTCTGCGACTGCTCACTGTTCTCGCTGTTGCTTTCAGATTGAGATAAGCCGAAGGGTTACTCTAGAAGAGCTGCCCCCTGTGCTGGTGCTCCATCTCAAGAGATTTGTTTTTGAAAAGTCTGGAGGCTGCCAGAAACTGACAAAGAATATTGATTACCCCGTTGACTTGGAAATCAGCAAAGGTATGGCTCGATCAACACTCCACTGAGGTGTCAGTGTCATTGCAAGGCCTTTAATTCGATTTACCTAGTCTATATATGTGTCACTGTTATACTTGGTTCATGAACAGCCCACAGTGCCTTTAAGAGTTGATCCAGATAATTGGTGTGCAGCATAACAAAGCAGACTGGCAAAAGTTGAGAAGTGTATATTGTTTTTTGTTTTTTTTGTTTCAAGCTTTTAGAATTAATGTAAAAAAAATGTGGTTTTTAAAGTGATATTGAGTTTAATACTGTGCTGTAGTCAAATATGCCACAAGTGAATGTGATAAAATTGAGCTTACAGCTGCAGTTTATACCATCAAATTATGACATTTCAACTTCTTGGTTTGACAGAAATTGTGCAAACTCAGATGTGTTTCCAAGTGACTCTTCAGACCTCACTGCTTGTTAATTACAGCAACATCAGCATGATTTTCATTAAAGGCTGTCAAATTTCACATTGCAACAGTAAAACATGGTGCAGAACGTTCTGTGTTTTTTTTTGTCCTGGTTTAAGCAGTCATTAAAAACATCATGGTCTAATTAGTGGATTTTCTTTCAGATCTTTTGTCCTCTGGAGTGCGAAGCAAAGTTGTGAAAGGCCAAAGAACTTACAGGCTCTTTGCAGGTTTGTGTTTTGTTAATTTGGGCCATATTGTTTTTATATCTGCTGCATAATGTTGTAATTAAGCTTTATTTTATAATCTGTTGTCACTCTGGGAGTTAGTAATTCGTTGTGATGCGATTCCACTGACCACAAAATAACAATGCTGCCAAGGGTGAAAAAAGATTGCTGTTCTGTCTTGTTGAACCTCAGCTGGTTCTTTCATTTCACGCCAGGAAATTATTTTGGATAGTAATATAAAAAACACAAACATCACTCAGCTCAAGCAAAAGCCACATTAAACATCCTGTTTTATTTTCAAGTGTTGAGCAATATACAAAATATGAAAAATGCACAAACAACTGTCAATAACAAGCTCGAGCTTGGAATGGTTTGAGTTCTGCTTTATCCCTAATATGTCAGAGAAATAGATTTGGTGATTAGGATATCAGGAACATACAGTCATGTTAAAAAAATTCAAAGGTTATATCAGGGAACAAAGTCATCTTCCTTAGCGGGTTTTAAAATTGGGCAAATACAGCCTCAACGACATAATTTCACACAGTGTCATTTTTTTTTAGTTAATTAAAGTCAAGCCAAAAATGCAGGAGTGAAGCTTAAATACATCTTTACTGCTTTCAAAGGAATTAAGAGGGTAAATAGCAGCCAGGTGCAACTGATCATTGGCAACACCTCAGTAAAAGCAGACATTTTGGCAGTTTGCTGGTCTGCAGCATTCAGGCGCGTGTTTGTAAAATACCACAATCTTGGGAGTGGGTGTTCCAACGAATTCACCCCAAGGCCTGGCTGGGTAATTCTCAGAAACTGCAGGTTACCCAAGAGTTAAATCATTTGTAGTTAGCATGTTAAAACTGAACAAGTATGACTGGTTTGGAAGGTTTGCCAACAGAACGCCTCTTCTCTCTATAAAGAGCGTGGCAGAACAGCTTAGGTTTGCAAAGTTGCATCTGAACAAACCACAACACTTCTGGAACAATATCCTTTGGACAGATGAGACCAAATTAGAGATGTTTGACCACAATGCACAGCACCACGTCACTGAGTCGACCAAGAACTGATTCCCGTGTCTTCCAAAGTATTCTAGAATCAAATGTTAGGCCATCTGACAACCAGAGGACTCCTAGATTAGGCGATGCAACAGGATAATGTTCCCAACCACAGCAGCAAATCTACAATAATGACTGAAAAATAAGAGAATCGGTGTTCTAGTGTTCCAGTCAAAGAACAGGCCTGAACCCCATTGAAATGTTGTGTGATGTGACCTTGAGAGCTGTGCATAAATGAATGCCCGCAAACCTAAATGAACCAAAGCAAACACAATTCCCAACCATGTGAGAGAATGAAGCTGACACATAAAGCTGCTTATGCATTTTTGGTTTATTTATTCTTAAATATATGAGGAGACATTGTAATATGTACTGTAGGTATAGTGTATTCTTTACGCTACACCAATGTGCTGATCACCTGATCTTTACTGGCTTGCTTTTACTTAAGAATTGCTGGCACTACAGTGCCCAACATTGAGGTCATGGATGAGTAATACCTTAAATAAAATTTTCCACTTTTCTCCAACTTCACCAGTTGTGTATCACCATGGAAACAGTGCGACAGGCGGTCATTACACCACGGATGTCTTCCACATCGGTCTTAACGGCTGGCTGCGCATTGACGACCAGACAGTGAAGGTCATCAACCAGTACCAGGTGGTGAAGCAGACTGCAGAGCGCACCGCCTACCTGCTGTACTACCGTCGCGTCGACCTGCTGTAGACACACACGCACATCCCAACGTACATGCAAGATACCCTGAATATATTCACAAACACACACAGAACATGCATCCTCAATGCACTCGTTGACAGTACATCTACACACGACACAGACACACAAAACTAATGAACAGGAACACTGCCTAACTTGTTCTCTTGCAAGATTTTCCTCTTCTTCCCTCCTGTCCCCGCTTTCCTGAGAACCAGCTTTTCCAACACCTTTTTCCTCGTCTCCTTTTTTTCTTCTCCTTTTCTTAAGAAGAGAGGCAAGCTGCATTCACAAAGATTTCCCTGTGACTGCTCTCTTCTCTGTGCACCACTGCTGTGTTTTGAGTTCCTCTTTTTTTGATTTATTTTTAAAGCAGCAAGGAAGGACTGTTGAATAGGCAGATTGGGGTTGCAGGTTAGGACCTGAGACTCACCTCTGACTGAGCCCACAGCTCGGCTCAAACAGTGGACTCGCTCATGCAAGAAAAACTATCCACCACGGGCTGCAAATGGACTATCAGTGTTTGCCTTTTTAGCTAAGGGGGAACTGTCGGCCTAGTGAATTTGCAGCAGTTTAAAAGCCTGTTAATTGCCCTCGTGCATTGAAAAGGCCCAGCACCAGCATTATCACAAGTCTCTCCTCCCAAGGCCAGGTTTCTTCTTTGCCACCACCACAACCACCACCAACTCCTTCTCCTCCGTTTTGTCACTTTTATGATGCTTTTTAAGTCTACTGGAGCCATCAAAAACATCGGGGGGCGGGAAGTGAGTTGGGAATGGGAACTGAACGTTTTTGTTGTTTTTGAGGTCCTTCTTATGTTATTCGGGTTTAGATTTAGGGGGTAAAAGAAAAAATATCTACAAAATATTAATGAGCTTTAGAACTTAATAAGCTTCTGTGCACAAAATATAAACTGATTGATTACAAGTACAGTAAAATGCATAATTTACCAATATTTAGATTCAAATGTAAAGGAAAAAAGTCTAAGGTCTAGCTGACTGAATGCCTGTTTGGGTTCTGAAGGAATGTGCCTGTTTTGTTTTGTTCTTTTAAGACTCAGTTCTTACACTGGAGAAGTGGCAGCCAGTTAAGACAGATCCCACTGCAAACCCCACCCTTGTACATTTTCTTCTCCTATCATGATTTTTAATTGTTTGTCTTTTCTTATGTAAAGGTTCCATCTGTGTACTGGTGGCTTATCAGTGTAGTTTTGAGCCACACCATCTTCCTTAACCCCCAACTCAGCAGAAAGCAGGGGGGCTGCCTTAGGTTCATTGTGTGACGTTTTTCCACTCAGTGTACGAGTCTAACCCTGATCAGGCAGCGACTGCAAGTCTAATGTAGGTGAAGAGTAAAGGGAATGTACCTGACACCTGTGTATTTACTCTTTTGTGGCTCCGTGGCTCCTCACAGTGGAGGGAGGAAAACTGAGTGTTGCGGGGAAGTTGGACAACATCTGCGCTAAGCTCTGCATAAAGACCCCAGGCATGCACATAAAAGGAGCTAGTATTTGCTTATGTTGAAGATGATTTTATTTTCTGTTGATGATTTCACTTATTGTGATGATTTTTGTTTATGTCACTAAAAAAAATGTTAGGTTTATTTCTTTTCTGTTTTTCTTCGTCATTGATCATTTATCGGATGTCCTAATGCTCTTGCTCCCTTCAGAACAATATGCTTGCATTTAAGTTGGTTTGAAAAGAAATTACAGCGGCTAAAGCACAACAAATAAAATTGAACTAGTTCTTTGCTTGAATTTTATTTCAATTTATGTCATGGGTTTTTTTTATGTTTGTTTTGCTCAAGGCCCATTTTATTCCAACCACCATTGTCAGTATCTCAGTATTAACACAGCAGCACAAGTATTTTCACATGATTTTATACAATAAGAACTGGGGACATAGGCGAGATAGTGGTTAACCATTTCCCTGCCTCTGATCAAAGAAAAGCTGCAGTGTAATGACATTTCTTTTCTTTTCTTTTAAGAGCTTTGTGTGAATTTAATAAGTCTCTTGAAATGGGAATCAATGAGAAAGTTGGTTCCTATCTTTAAATTAAAGTTTAGTAACACAGTAACATTTTTCAAAATTACACACTAGATTTAAAGTATTTTAGCATCGTTACGTGGTGAAAATATTGATTAAAGTTCCTTGTAGGTTTCCAAATCAGAAGCCTTCCCCACGTGAAACCAAAGGTCAACATTATATATAGGCCCTACAGCCTACCATTCACTTTATATCCTACCATTTTTCATTCAGTCTCGTTGCCATTTGTCATCACAGTCCGCTGATCGTCACACACAGGGAATGGCATGCTGCTTAGATAGTCAGTACATCCTAAAATCTGGTTCAGTCTTGCCGCTGGCTTCGTAGTCATTTCTGCACACATTGTGACATTGTTGATTTGCATTCTTTCTTTTCCCTTTTTAAAGAATGTTTGGATGATGGGACTTTAGAACAGATGGCTTATGCTTTCAGTTGTATAGTTTTTATCTCGGTCTCAGATGGCTGGTCAGGAAATGTGCTGGTGAAATGCTTCAATGATGTCTTTCTTTCAGTATGTGCTCCTAACTCTAATGTCTGTTGGGATATTATTGACATAAAAAAAATCTATACTGTCTTTTAATTTCAAGCCTCCAGCATCTATTTTGTTTATTGTTCAAATAAAGGATTGTGCAAAAAGCAGTTTGCTAATCAAGTGTAGTCTAAAGACTACCTGGCTTCATTATCCGCTGAAAACCTTTGCAGCCTCTACTCTGCGGCCTGGCTTACAGAAACATGTGCACAATAAACTGAAACAACAAACAAACCCAAAATGATCCACAGAGTCTTGGTCTACCACACATGCTTTAATTGGTCTCTTGTTTCTGTATGTCAACATGTACTATGTGTAGTATTTGTAGTATGTTATATCTCCCCCTCCTGTGGTCTCACTGGCAGCCTCAGTGCTCTTTAAGGCCATGGCTGCTCTCGCCTCCGTTTGGTTTAATGGGAAGCAGACCCATCATTGAAAAATTTGCAGTGTAAGGGTTTTCTGCCCTTTAGTGTTCTTTACTATTTATTCCTTTCTTACTATAGCTCACTCCTCTACTGCAATGTGGCTTTACTGTGAAATTTACAGTGGAGTGTAGTATTTTTCTTGTTAACGTTAGAAGGCTACTTTAAGATCTTCCCTGTTATAGCCTGAAAAGAAAATGTCACGTTGGAACATCTACAGACAGACCACCTTTACTAACAAAGAGGCTCTCTCAACTGTTTCAGGAATGATGTCGTGGCCTGCTCCTACCTATGGTTTTTTGTTTTTTTGTTTTTAAAACTAGGGCCTATTTTTCAACAGCAAGTATTGCACCATTCACTACCAGATCTTAAGTGCAAGAATGCATGGAACTGGTTCAGCACCACATGTTATTTTCTGTAATGTGAGAATATTGTTGGGCCAAGGTGACGGAAGCAACAGGAATGAGTGATTATTCTGAGTCTCTTTAGGCAACAAAGTCAAACCACATGTAGTGGAGCAGTTGAGTTTTACCACACAAACAACTAAACTGTTAACTACAGTGAGGCACATGTTTTGGTAGACAGAAGAACCATTTAAACACTTCAAGCTGCAAACACTACAGGACACGTGGTACTACTGCTACTTTCAGCTACTCCCTTTTAAGGGTTATCGCAGCAGATCATCTGCCTCCATCCTGCACTACAACCATGAACCTTCTCTTAAGTCTTCCTCTTTAACTGCTGCCTGGCAGCTCCATCTTCAACATGCTTAGTTCAATATATCCCCACTCTGCACACACCCAGACCAACTTAACCTTGCTTTTTTGTCCCTAAATATCTCATCTTGAGCTGTCCCTCTGATGTACTCATTTGTAATCTGGTCTGTCTTCATTTCAGCCACCTTCCCCTCTGAACTGTATGTCATAGCAGGTCCTTTGTAAGTCTCCCCATTCTCTCTTGCCATCTTTCTGTCACAAGTCACCCTTGACACTTTTCTCCACCTGCTGCACAATAGCTGTACTGCTTTCCTCACCTCTCTGCCCTTTGGTTCGGATAGTTGACCCCGGGTATGTAAACTCATGCGCTATCACTCCCTACATTCCTACCTCTACATTGAACCCTTCTGTCACTGCTACTGCACACCTTACCATTGTCTGTTTCTTGTACGTGCACCACCATCGCATACTCTGTCACTCCTGACTCCCTCATGCAGCACCACAGTTCGTCTCTTGGCACCTTATCACATGCTTTCTTTAGATCCAGAGAGATGGTGCAACTCCTGACCCACCTCTATGCTTCTGCATTAATGCGGGCGATCGTGGCTCAAGAGTTGGGCTCTTGTAATCGGAAGGTTGCCGGTTCGAGCCCCGGCTCCGACAGTCTCGGTCGTTGTGTCCTTGGGCAAGACACTTCACCCGTTGCCTACTGGTGGTGGTCAGAGGGCCCGGTGGCCTTGCCTCTGTTAGTGCGCCCCAGGGTGGCTGTGGCTACACTGTAGCTTGCCATCACCAGTGTGTGAATGGGTGGATGATTGTGTATAGTGTAAAGCGCTATACAAATACAGACCATTTGCCATAATGCTCTCAAAGCAAACGTTACATCTGTAGTGCTCTTTCTCAGCATAAAGCCATAGTGCTGCTTGCTGATCGTCACCTCTTCTTAACCCATCTTCAACAACTTTCCTGTCTTCATGTTATAACTCAAACGCTATCCATCTGTAGTTACTAAAGCCCTGCACATCACTCTTGTTCTTGAAAATCGATTCCACTAAAGGTCTTGCCTCGGGTGTCAGGTCACGTTCCAAGATTGTATTAAATATTATGGTAAAAAACAGTACTCTGCCCTCTCTCCTGGACATCTCTGTGTATCTGCAGGTACAGTGATCATGGCCATGAATGTCATGGTAATTTTGGGCTTTTAATTAATACATTTTTTAATGACTCTTTTTCCACTTTGGATCGATTATATAGCATAAATCTTTAACTACATAAAAAAAAGGCTTTAATCTATTTTGATTCTTATATACATTGTGGTAAAACGATTCAAATCCACCTCTAAACCTCCTGGCATTGCTTCCCTTCCACCTGGTCTCCTGCTCACACAGTATATCTATCTTCCAGTCATAGTTCCTCTTAAAGTTCCCACTCTCACCTCCACACTCCTGCTTTTCCTTCTTTCTAGCTGCCTCTGAATACACCTTCTGCCTCTCCTCTTCTATTGACTTTGGCGAACAATAGCACAGTTTTGAGTGGCACCCTGTTGGCCAACAGCACTGGGTTATTAACCCAGGCCCAGACCGATCACATTTTTGATGATTCCCGTGTTTGATTTGGCAAGGATTTTATGCTAGATGCCCTCCCTGATGCAACCCTTCCCATTCACCCGGAGCAGCACTAAGAGTATACTGGCTTGTGGCCCCCTGTGGCTGGGTTTATATAAAAGTTAACAAGGATCATAATAATACACTTAAAGGTCCAGCTGCCATTTCTCAAATGCCTTGAGTGCAAGCTGCAATTTGCAATGCAAGATTAGTTTCTTACTGTTCAGAATGTGCACTTAAGGATATCCATGACTTCAAAATGTAAGAGCACAATGCTCTGTGACTCCATTATTAAAAGCCCCGCCGAGGGTCACACTGGGCTCTTCAAGGAGACTCTGACTTTTTCCCTTTAATATTTACCTCCAGACTGTCGCTTATCTACTTTTCTGATATTATTAAATCTTTTGTCAAGAATCAAAAATCTCTTTAAAAGCTTCAAATTGGCCAGTTTGTATTTCCTGATAGACTCTCACAGGTCAGTTTGTTAGTTAGCTGCACGTGTAGAATCAGTCAATAACATGACAGCAGCTCACTGCATTTAAACATCTAGACAAGGTCAAGATGACCTACTGAAGTTCAGTGGATTTATGTCTCTGCATTAAATCAATGCCATAGATTGTAACTGCACCCTTCTAAAACCCTGTACTATAACCTATGCTATAACCTTATGTGTGCCTCCATCCAGTTGGTGGTTGGTTTCCTGTCTTGTATTAACATTTCAGGCTAGTTGTGGTGGTGTCATAGCGTGGCACAGTTTGGCTCCTTCAGTATCAAATGAGCATCATTCTGATACCATACCCAATCTGAGTATGCTGGCCCTATAGTGCATCCATCTTTTGATGCCTACTTCCAGCAGGATACTGTGCCATATAACAAAGCTTGAATCATGGTAAATGGTAAACGGCCTGTATTTGTATATTGCTTTACTAGTCCCTAAGGACCCCAAAGCGCTATAGGCATCTCACACTTCCTGAATATCCTATTCAAATGACCTCCACTGTTACCAGCTCTTAGTCCAGTAGAGCACCTTTGTGATGTGGTGGAATGGGAGATTGACATCATGTCATATGATTTTATTCCACAAAGAAGAAATGCAGTTCTGGAGGCAGAAAAGACTACAACCTGGTAGTCGGAAAGTGTAACTAATGACCTGCCAAGTGAGTGTATAGTACACATTTGGGACACAGGTAAAAACAACACTGTGCTTCTGCTCTTACTCTAATGTTTATTTGAAATTTAGTAACCTTGAACGAGGTACATGGCATCCTTCAATAAAGATGTTACAAACCTCTAAAGCTTCAGTAAAAAGGCTTCTCTGCACCTAATTCCTGTATTAGTGCTTACAGTTTACTAATCTTTCCCTCAGTACTTGTGATTTTTTGCATTTCCTGTTCCATTACAATCCACCCACTGGCTAGTTTTTATAATCTGCCCCGTGTACCATATGGTTTCTTCATTCACTCTCCCCCAGTTTTTCCTCCTCTTTTACTGCTTCGTGTTTAGAGGTTCACTTGCTCTCAGTTCCCTTCTCAGGAAGGTAAACAACATGGCAACCAGAGTTTCAAGGATGTCTGTCCAAACAAACTGTCCTGTCACAGTTGTATGTCACGGATGGTGGTTCCTCCTTGATCTTTACAAAAAGGAAACTTGTTTTCCACCTGCTAATGCTTATATACTACCCAAGTAAACAAGAAGGGGATGTTTGAGTTGTGCAATCCTTCTGTTGTCTTCAACTGAGACTAATGCAGAGTTGAGAGTTTCCAGTTTCCATTTGGCCCGGAATGAATAATATATATCAAGGTTAATGGACCCGTGTAATGAATAACATTTCTGAGAAGTAAGTTATTGTACCTCAACATCTGTAACAAGTCATCAAGGATGGGTTATCTATATCATTACTCTGTCAACAAGTGGCTACAGCACACAACATAGATAAATCCCAAAGGAGTCCCGCTGACTAAATGTAAAACAGAAAAGTACAAATCTGTTAAGCCATTAGGTTTATCTGAAGTATCTGTGCATAAAGAGTTCAAGGAGAGTGACGGTGGCACCATAAAGACAAAAGAAGGGGAGCAGTTTTAAAACAATCTGAAATATACAAACCACAAAGCTCTTGTCCTAAATATTTTAGCCATTAATGTATTCAATGCCTCTGCTCTGCAACGGCACACAAAACGAGTGTTACAAAGCCAGATGGCATTATCCTTACTCCTATCACACGGGCATACAGCTGTGTTATCAGTTTAAAGTCTGGAGTAGTAAGCAGCAAAATATTTGTTAAATAAAACACTCGAATGTATCAAAGATCACACAACCAGAAACTGCTCATCCTCATCTGCTGAGATAAGTATATTTGACACATTAAAGGGGAAACACTTGCCTGTTCTTAGATAATAAGAAATCTGGATACTATTAAATGTTACCTCACATTTACACCGATTGTGATCAAAACCACAATAAGATTCAAATCCGGAATACCAACGATGATAATATCATGAAATCTTATGCAACATGATCGAATATTCACGCTTATTCCCGGCACATGGATGGATTTATGTTTGACTAATCAGTCCGTAACGATTAGTCAGCAAGGTCAAGAACTGAATGAGGTCAGAGCTATTGTGTCATTTTACTGACCTTATCTGCTCGATGCAGCTTGTATTTATATAATTCTATTTTGTAGTTCCTTAAAAATGAATAAATGTATTTATTTTCAAAATCTGGATCACAATTCTCTCGAAGCAAGATTTTCCTCATTGAAAACTGGTCTGACGTCCTGTGTAAATATGAAACGTCTCTTACATTTTGTCAGAGAATACTTTATTAGTAATGAAGCTCATCAAGCATGAGCATCACTAAAAGCATCTCTGCAGGGTATGATGGCCAGACTTCCTGTTAAACATGTATTTAAGAAAACAAAAGAAAGCAATAATAAGAAGAAGTTCAGAGCCTGTGCTGGCAGAGACCGTGTGGGAAGAGAATTTGTCTGGGGATTTAGTTTGCTGGCATGCCCTCTGAGTGCCACGCTCTTGTACGTATCTGGGACATTTCAGAATAAAAATCAAGTATACGATGGAATAAAATCTAAACTATTTGGGTCATAACACAGCTAGAACACTGCAGGGTCAGTAAGGCGATATGGCAGCATCATACCATGAAGCCGCTTTTCAGGGCAGACGATTCGTGTTTTCTCATGCAAGCTCACAAAGCCTCCTTCCTTCCTCTTCATTCTCATCCAAATGACGCAAATTATAGGAAGTGCTTTTTTACAGATAAAACCTTCTTAAAAGCTCTACCCTTTGATGTGGCTGCAATTCAGATGAAGCTGATATGTTTCCTACAATTGGCCTTCAGGCCTCCATCTGATCTGGCTGAGATGGTTTTACATGTTCATGTTAAACTGACAATCCAAGACGATGCCATTCAGATTTTACAATCACAAGAAATTACAGATCCTAAATGGGTTGTAAATAATTTATTTTTAAATTATGAGTCCCCACATGTAAGTGCAAGTCAGGATGTAGGACGGCATTCATACTTGCACTTGATAGCCATTGTTAGTTATAAACAGTTTGACCTAAAATAGTGTTTTTTCACCAACAAGGTGATTTCCAGATACATGTTAGCTGAAAATCTGGCATATCCTTGGCGTTCTGTGCCATGAAAAAAATGAGGAAACTGTCAAGTAGAGGACACAAGAAGGGTCTAAAGATTTATCTGGCTCTGTCATGATTTGGTGTGATCTGTTTTTGCCAATATTGCTCGGGATCTTGTCAAAACTGATGTAATTATAAACACAGAAAAGTAACATAAGATTTTGTTCAACATGTAAAACCATCTGGATTGTATCTGATTGACAGTGGTTTAACTTTTGAGTATGGCAATGATCCCAAGAACACTGCCACTGCAGTAAAAACATAGATGGATAGAAAAACACACATGGATCACTAGGAGCCATGGATTGGCCTCCCCAGAGCCCGGACCTCAGCATTACTGAAGTAGTGTAGGATCATCTTGACAAAGAACAAAAGGCAGCCAAGAAAAAGAATCCAAGAAGAACTTTGAGTGTCCTTCAAGAAGCCTGGAGAACTATTCCTGAAGACTACTTAAAGAAATTACAAGAAAGCTAGCCTGAGAGCGTCCAGGCTGTGCCGAAAGGTGGCCACACCAAAGATTGACATTCAAGCACTTACGAAACGCACATGCGTCTTATATACTTTATTTCCATGGTTGTTTACACGTTTTTCAGCAAATCGCTTCACCGATTTCCAATTATCCTTTCAAAATATAACAAAATCGAGAGTGGCTCAAGATTTTTGCGCAGAGCTGTAAGTCATGAGATAAATTATCCTCACAATGACCTGATGGCTCTTTTAAATGGTAGCAGCACTATTTGTTTTGTCTTTTAATAACAGTGAATTACCGGCATTTATATGCAAATTATGACCGAACAGAAAATACTTCCAGCCAATGGACAGTGGTGGATGAACTAATCCAGAAAGCATCGGCAAATTATTTATTAACCATCACAAATCCAATAATTACAACTTATCGATCCTCGTGTGTGGTCTCGAGTTATAATAATGACCCTGGAATTGGCGTAGGCATAAAAAGTTTGTCCTTTAATTTCGTCATGTTTGTTATAACTGCTGATGGTCCACTTATGCGCTTGTTTCTTCTGAAGCGTTTTTTCTTATCTAAGCCAAACGTAAATGACTCATTATAATCCCACCGCCTGCCGCTGGCTGTTTTGACAGACCGCTGATTTACAATATTTGTAAATGTCCTCCTGACATTAGTCTGCGCACTGTGCGCTCTGTGTGCCAAGAACATAGTCTGCTTAAGGGAAGCTGGCGAGTGGGGAGAGACACTAATTTTTTCCTCTGGTCCTAAGGGGTCTCCTTCTCTATATAAGGCTCTCAGTTCTCAGGAGTTACACAGTCTCTATGTTCCCCGGGAACACCACCAATAGCAGCAGCCTGCTCCTCTCATAAGAGAATTAACAGCTTTCCGGCGCTCAGAGGAAGCTGCACCGAAAATACTCAATCTACTGGATACTAACAAAGAAACAGAGAGGTGAGCACGCTTTCTTTCTTTCTTTCTTTCTTTCTCCGAAACAACCCGTACTTTATAATGCACATTCTCTGCAACAGCAGGAAAGGCAGAACTGCCCACCTGGTGAGATTTGCTGCAGATTTATTCATGCACTCACATCGCGATATAAACTTCTGACACATTGTAACTCTGATGTTAGCAAGACACCGGTCTTCAGTGTCTGCAGCCCGGAAAGTGCCGTAGCATGATGGAAACCCTATGTGCAGGAAGTAACCTTATGAGCAAAGCATTTTAAGTGTATTTGGAGGTTATCGATATGATCAAAAGATTATATTTCATTTATGGAAGCCTATATTTTAGAGTTCTGGGACCAGAATATAACAAAGAAATAACTTACTTAATGATGACCTTTAAGGTTTCTGAAGAAGAAGAAGAAGAAGAAGAAGAAAAAAAGCCCAAACCCCCAAAACAATAAAATGAAATTTAAAAAAGTAATTGCAAATTACAAAAATTTCAAGTAACTGCAAAAAGTTATATAAATGATAGAATCTACATTATGGCATGTGTTTTTGTTTACATTCAGCCTCGTGGTGAGCTGGAGATGAGGTCAGTCCGGTCAGTCTTTGGATCAGATAGGAGCTCCAGAAGTTGAAAAAGGAGTCAAGTTTACATAGACGAGATGTCGATACGTACGTGCGTTCAGGTTTTCTCCTCTGTCTGTCACTCTGGTATCGAATTCATGAGAGCCTTGAGAAGGGCCCAGACAGAGAAGCTGGTAGAGGTTCAGTGTGAAGACGCGGCACAGGGAAAGAAGAAGGGTGTGGCGGCTGGGCTGCCTGTTGGCTCACAGTTCCCTGAGCTGGCACAGCATGTTGACACAGAGCCGATGCCAGACCTCAGGCTGCATCTCCAGCCAAAGGGAAAGAGGTGAAGGGATTCAAGGATAAGAGCAACCAGTGCAAGCTGGTTTATTTTTCCTTTCTTCTCTGATCACCCTGACTGACTGCTCTTCTCTCTTTCTAGAAGTTTATGACTTAGGGATATTTGGTTTAGCTTTAGTTTTGGACGTCTTGCCTCCACCTTGTTGCCTTTCGGAGCGAGGTCAGGTAAAGAGTCAGTTACACAATATTATGAACCTTCCTAATATGTGTGAGGAATGCAGTGTTTTGCCTAATGAGAGCTGAGTGAGAAGTTGTCAGCTTGAACTCAGGTCCCCCTCAGCAGATCTCACTGTGCTGCTTGGTTTGGCTAAAATAACTGGAGTGATACAGGATGGATGTTGTATATAATTAAGGTGCACTAGGTCCAGGTGGGTTATGTACACAGACTTTTTCATACATTTTTAGTCTTGAATATAAAACTAATTTATTAGGGACACTTTATGTCATATTAATGTTTATGGTCAAATAATTGAGGTTGTTATGAATAAGACAGATCCTTGTACATTAAGACTGAGGCCACTAAAAATGATCATTTAAGCATTTAATGTCACAATATGTTACAAGCTGATTATGTACACTTCACAGTGTCTGAAAAGGAAACAAAATGCCTCAAAGAATCAGCAATTTATCAGATAAATCTAATGGAAGTTTATGATTATAATTTTGTTCATGCTATATGAGAGTGGTTGATTGAACTCTGTGGCCAATATCTGTTTCATACACCTTTCAGTATATTTTATGGCACTGCAAATAAACAAAAACACCTTCATAACCTCAAAAAAATGAACATTGAAGTATTTCTTTTATGCTTTGGCCTAAATAAAACCAAGCATTCAGAAGCTTCTCAAAGAAATGTTGTTATTGCAGGGCAGTTATTTTGGATTGCATCAGAGTCTATTGGCCCAAATAGTAAAACAGTCATAAGATGGCCAAAAGCCGAACTTACACAAAGCAGAACTGCAGAGAAAATAAAGTCCACCTTTGAGTTAGCTGCTCCTCCCCATCACCAAACACTCTTCATCAGTAGGAGTTATAACACATAGCAATGCAAAGGGAATATTGAAGAGTTATCAACTAAAAACAACCTGAAGGAGAGACAGATATTAAAGAAGAGTCTTGCTGTGCAGTCGTTTCTAGGTGTGTGCATTTATTTTGCAACTTTATTAGAAGAAGTGCCTCCTATATTAGTTAAGTGTGGGAAGTGTGTGTGCCCATATTTTGTAATCTGGTCATTTTCTTGAATCACAGAGGAAGGAAACCATCATTGAATCGTCATTTCCACCCTGCAGATTTTATCTGGAACTTTGAAAGGAGCCTCTCTATATCCACAAGCTGCTGTCTAGTCATAAAGTATAAACTACGCAGCTCAAGTGTCAGGATGACCTGCGCTACAGTGACCTGGCCCCTTGTCCTCGTCCTCGTGCTGTTGTGCATCAGAGACTCGGCTTCCCTCTTCCTGCCAGACTCCAGCGAGCTCAGGAAGCTACTGAGCCGCTATGAGGAGGAAGCAGAGCAGAAAGGCACCAGCAACACAGCTGGTAACAGGACCCGCCGAGCCATCCTCTGGTCAGACCGTGAGGAGATCCTGCAGCTGCACAACAAGCTGAGGGGTGGGGTTTACCCCACCGCTTCAAACATGGAATACATGGTAAGATTATTGACCTATTTCAGTATTATCATGCAGATAAAGCTAACATTTTACTTTACCCTGGAAAAAAACTGTTATACTTTTTTCTTGCACTTGATTTTTTTATTTGCTTTACTTGAGTGGTTTTGCAGAATTCACAGTTCAGTCTTACATTTATTTACCTTATATTGAACCTTCTTCAGCTCATCAGTTTAATCACTGTGTGAAACAAGCTTCTCTTTATGCCAACCTTCATGTTTTTGGCTTTACCTTGCAAACACAAGAGTTGAACAGTAGGTGGGCGGGGCTTCTGTGCTCACAGTCAGGTTGTGCCTGAGATCACGATATAAGGATGACATCACAAAGAGCCATAGTAAGAGAAGCAGATCTTTTACCATGTATCATCATATATATGATATATATACTCAAATGATATGAACACAGGATTATATATAATATATATAATGATATATAAACATAGCAGCTTCTCAGGTAATTTTCATCTGTCAGCAGCACCAATGAGGTTGGTAATCAGGGTTTTAGTTGACGTACAAAAAGTGGTGTTGCCGTAATAAAAACAATCTTTTCTCTCTGCTGGAAACATGTAGTCAAGATGTTGAACTACTGCCAGCCTGCTGTGCCACGCTTTTATGGGGAGGATAATAATGCTGACTCTGTCCTACCTGCAAACAGCTCAGCACATGCGGCTTGGTTAAAAGAGGAAGGAGAATAAGGCTGGGAAAGGGAAACTTAAGGGACCGCATGGCACATTAATACATAAAGTAGGAGAGGGATTATTGTGGAGACAAAAATAAGCTTATTGAAAACCACGTGCTCCATAAAGTTGAGAGAAGCAGTGGTGGCCTGTGTGTCTCTGGAGTGTGGTTACACTGTGAAGGAAAATGTCTGCAGACTGTCTTTGCTCTCTCAAATTCCAGCGAACAGGCAGTGGATGTGTTTGTGTTAGTGTAAGGGTGTTTGGAGTTACAGTGCTGTCTGTGTGTGCATGTGTTAGCGACCACCAAAAGGCTGGAAATTTACTGAAGGGATGTACTTTGAGGGGCCATGGTGTATGGAGTGTTCAGTCACTTCACAGTGCCCCCTCCAAAGTGGGAGTCAGGTATCTTCTCTGTTTTCCACCCTCTTGTCCACTGCTATAATAAATCCCACTGAGGAAATTTGGATAATTCAGCTGTGATTGCTGGAGATTTGTAGTGGACCAAGGCCAGGCGCTAGGAGCTCCGCTCAAATGTCACCATCTAAGGATATTGTTGTACTTGTGTGCGGCTTAGTTTCAGCTTAATGGGAGAGAAGGAAGTGCAAGAGCAGAAGAGCAGGTTGAGGGAAGGAAAGCATAGTGTGGATTGCACTTGATACAGCAGGTGATGAATGATTGTTTTCTTATATGCATGCAGATTTGGGATGATGAGTTGGAGCGATCTGCCACTCAGTGGGCAGAGGAGTGTCAGTGGGACCATGGACCTCAGGACCTGCTCATGTCTATTGGACAAAACCTGGCAGTTCACTGGGGCAGGTGAGACACATTCTTATTAAATATGAATATTTTATTGCTTTATTTTGGAAAATGACTTTTTTTCAAAATCTGAGAAAAAAAAATCATTGGACCTTATCCTCTTCTGTACTTTGTAGATTATTTGTTAGACATTTGTAGGAATGCGACCACCTTTGATGTTGAATAACCATCTAACTGATGTCATGGATGTTTTTTTTATGTCCATTTGAGATGTGTGGACGTCCTTGTTAGAATTTCTGGCAAGAGAAAGTTCATCTAAATGTGTATATAATGTATATATTAAACAAAATAAGGTAAGTTCACTACACAACAAATAAACTGGAATTTAGATGTAAAAACTGTAAATGGCTAAAATTAATTTTTTTTAGTGATGCTAGACATCTCTTGACAACCATGTACTGACCACATTGCATTGCTGTTCAAAAAACAAAACAAAGCAATGAATTCCTTCTTTGTAATAGTCAAAACTTTATTTCTCACTTTGTAAGAGCGTGAGGAGGCTTGTGTTCTACATGCGTTCATTCGCCTTATTGCGAGCAGTTTTGATGAAGGGGAAAACACCTGGTTTTCAGCCATGTTTGCTGGGTAATTTGTATTAAGCAAAATACAGATAAAAGACTTTAATCAGTGGACGTAAGGCTGTTAATCAACATGGCCATGCCCCCTAATATTAAGTCCCAAACAAGTGAGTTATAATCCCACTCCTCCTCTCAACTGTGCAGTTTTCGTTTTAAGTTAAACCAAAAAGGGCTTGTATGAGTTTGTAAGAATTCAAATTTCATAGCTAAAGTTGGGTCTCAGCCCTTTAAGGTGGCTGCTTGATCAACAGGAGTTTTAAACATGCTCTAGGACTAGCACGGTGGAATTGTTAGTCAGTTAGTCCACCATTTTTAGCCCAGAATAAAAAATCTGAGCAGCTACTATATGGATTAAGAGCAACTTTATTTCCAATGATCCTTTAAGCAGATTTGCAATCATTTTTCTGAAGGCTATAAATCTGAACTTTAACTGAGTGGCAGTTTTCTTGTAGCTTTTTTGTACCAAGTGACTCCTAAACGTCCTTATAAGAGATTATCATCAACTCTAAGCAAAAGTGATGAGTGTTGTACTTGAGCTACTTAAACTATAACAAAAGTGTCAGTGCATGAACCATAGGTATTGCTAGTCCTTGTTCATATGGAGTCTGATATGAATGAGGTTGTGTGTGTGTGTCCAAGTGGACATCAGACAGTAGGCCTCTGTGTTTAATAGTGTATGGCTATCGCAGCAGGTGCCCTTCCAGGAATCTGCCCTCATTCTCACAAACCCATTCCCCCTTCCTACTCCCTTCTTTTCTTCCTGTGCCAAAAAACCCTGATGCGGAGTCATTTTTTCACTCCCCCTCTGCTCTCCATTTATAAGCTCTGCACGTTTCAACACCGTAAAAAGAGATGTTTATAATAGGAGCTAGAATTGATTTGTTAAACTGGGAAGCTGTGTTTAGCTTTGCTCTAATTCTTTTTGTTGTTGTCTTTTAGCTTGATTTGATTCCCTCTGTTATGGAGGGAACAGACTGCTGTTCCGTGTGCCAGGTTATATTCAGACTCATCATTTGAGGACAAAAGGGTTAGAGCAAGGGTAGAGCAAGGCAGGTTCATGTAGTTTCTCAAGTCTAGCCAAAGCACCTGGCAGATACCCCAGATGTTTCCCTTTTGCCCCTGGTACCCTGTGACTGAGCCTACTGTCTGTTTGTGTGTGTGTGTGTGTGTGTGTGTGTGTGTGTGTGTGTGTGTGTGTGTGTGTGTGTGTGTATCCTACAGATACCGTTCACCTTCCTCCCACGTCCAATCCTGGTACGATGAAGTGAAGGACTACACCTACCCCTACCCTCATGAGTGCAATCCCTGGTGTCCAGAACGTTGCTCTGGGCCAATGTGCACTCATTACACCCAGGTGAGACAAATACAAGAAAAAGGTTTGTCATCTTTGTTTGAAGCCCACAATTAACTCTGCATAGCATAACACAACTGAATCTCTGACTTAAGTGTTGGTGGTCAAGTCAGAATGTGGGTAATGTTGGCACCATATTTGGACAAGTAAAAAGAATACATGAAATTTCCACTGCACCATCTGCTGCATTGGCAGTCTGACAGTTTAAATTTAAGCTGGTGGACTGCTCTTTTAAGAAATCCCTGAGCAGTAACTTATAAACCTGCTCTTAACTTGATCAATTACTACAAGAACCTGCAAAGTTTGATAACTTGATGCAAATAATTCAAGAGAAGGGACAGAAAAAAGTTGTTTTTTTTTAAAAAAGAAAAAAAAGAAGAAAGAAAGACGCTCAAAAGAAACAGGAATGAATGAGCCTGCCTCATCCTTCCCCAGACATTACCTTGTGGATGTTGGGATGAGTTTACAGAAACATTTAGACTCCTCCCTGAAACCTGATTGCTGCCATCTGGTAGTCATTTTCATCCCACCAGACATGCCACACCGTTTGACCTGGATTCTTTTGAAGATTCTGCAGAGTGGGCAATGCCAAGTCTGAGCATCACCACCTTTTCTCTGTAAGTGCCGATACACGTGCAGTCCAGGCAGTCAAACCACATTTTAATCGCACTGTCCTGGATTACCAGCACTCACCAGCTGACTCACTGCTTCCACTGAACATTCCTGAAGGGGGAGAGTGCACGTTTGGGAGGAAAGCTTGGAGACGCTTTCGAATATGATGTCTTGTATTCCCTGTCAAATGGCACATCATTCATCTGCAACACCACTGCAGGAGCTTTCCGTTTCGTGAGCTGCGTTATTTTACTGTGGACAGTTCTGGGGCTTGGAGAATTTCTTTCCAAGTTAAGATATTAAAAACTGACATTTCCTCCTTCTAACTGGATGATGAAAATACTCCCGGTTGTGTCACAGAGGGCAAACTGGGTTCACGTGATGACCACGTGACTGAAGAAGAATAACAGAACAGGCAGTCTTGGAAATCCCAAAGGCCTCATTAGTTATAACTGCCTAAATAGGTGCTTCCTCTGGAATGATGGTGGACCTATCGGTTGTGAGGAAAGAGAGGCAACAAATCTAGGTTACAAGATCGACTGTTTACTTTTCTGTGTGTCCTTTCGGAAATTGTACGTGCTAATGTTTGCCATTTACTTTCCCCTCCCCTTTTACAGCTGGTGTGGGCAACTACTAACCGAGTGGGCTGCGCTGTGCACGTGTGCCCAAGGATGAACGTGTGGGGAGAAATATGGGAGAATTCTGTTTACCTTGTGTGCAACTATTCCCCAAAGTAAGATCAGTATTCCTCCATGCTGTACTGATCGTTAACACCTCTGGTCTCCAGGCTCTTGTTTACATACCTTCTCCTTACAGGGCTCACAAAAGCTGCATTTTGAGTTGTTAATATAGTTGTACTGTAGATAAGAAACACTAGCTGTCCAAAGCATTCATATGACATATTGTTGCCATTAAAATTCCTCCAGAAGTCAGAGTAAAAATAGTAATTATGAGGTACGGGGAAAGAAAATAAGAGCAGAGTAGGAGTTTGTTTTCCAGACAGCCTATAAGATGTAATTGCCTTAGAGACAAAGAGGAGTGTTTTTGCTACAAGGTCACGAACCCAGTGACGTTGACTCATGGTTAATTTCTACCTTACTCAAGACGCCCATTGTTCAAAATTTCTGCAGGGGCAACTGGATCGGAGAGGCTCCATACCAGCATGGCCGACCTTGTTCCCAGTGCCCTCCAAGCTATGGAGGAGGATGCAGAAATAACCTTTGCTACAAAGGTGAGCGAACCCACGCGATTTTCCCTCAGTCATTTTAACATTAAACTGGTTACCAAGCTGAACCCTATCTGTCCTTTTACAGACTCTCAGCAGCCAGAGATTGAAGACATGAATGAGGTGGAGAAGCCTCAGGTCCCACTGCCACCTCGTACCACTGCCAGACCTAAAACTATTGCTCCAAAGAAACCTGTGTCCAGACCCTCCGGTCCCAAGAACACTAATCCCAGGACAACGCCTTCAAAAACTCCCAGCAGCACTTTTCTTGGTAGCTATAGCAACTGTATACCTATCAAAATCATCATGAATTTTAATATTTTACACTTTTTAATATGTTTTTTTCCCTTGCAGCTCACAATATTAAGTGTGAGACAAGACTGCGAGATAAATGCCGTGGCTCAACCTGCAGCAGGTGAGGTTATTTCAGTGTGTTTTAATGTAAAATTAGTTCAAGATTTGCAAATAAGATAACACAGTTTGCAGTATCCATGCACTGTGGTGGCCAACTTGCTTTCTGACTCTGCAGATACAACTGTCCTGCTAACTGTGTGCAAAAGAAAGGAAAAGTTTGGGGAACTGTCACTTATGATGTGGTGAGTCTGTCCTGTATGAAGCAAACTTACTGCATCATGCAGCAGTTTATAATGGGACCGTAAACGTGGTTTAGTCTGGTTTCACACTGGACGACAACATATAAGGCACTAAATAATATCTCATATGTATCCTGTATGTAAAATAGGCTTCAGGACATCCAAGTATTAGGTTTTTCCTAAAATTCCGGTTTTATCATTTATCCTAATTTAATGAGTGTTGTTTTCACATTTTTTAAATTCCTTTCTTGCATTATGGAACTGTTTTGATTTGGTATTTGATTTGTAAATAAGAGCTTTGCTATTTTTACAGGATTTTCACCCAGCGTTTGTTTTTCATTGTTTCAGCAATCAAGTATTTGCCGAGCTGCTATCCATCATGGTGTGATTGACAACAACGGAGGACTAATCGATATCTCCAGAATTGATAAGTTACCATTCTTTGTCAGATCTACAAAGAATGGCATTGAGTCTCTCAGGTAGATATATGTACTCTGAAGGGAACATATAGGAAACAAATGTGCCTGCTTCTGTGACTAACACAATGAAATAATTTGGTTTCGGAAGACTTTACAGGTTTCTAAATTTGATGTGTTTTACAGTAAATATAAAGCTGGAAATGCCTTCACAGTGGCCAGAGTGAAAGGTAAGTGAAGCATTTCTTTTGTTCGGTGGAGCTTTGAGTCACGATTGTGTGCAGATTTGCATTATTTTCAGATATATATTAGAGTTTTAAGTGATTTTCTTTTCTCTCTCTCTGTGACAGAAATGACAGCTGATTGTTACACCACAGTGGCTGAAATCTGCCCTTACAAAGAACCAAACTCACACTGTCCAAGGTGTCACCACACATCCAACATTTGATTACTCAAAAACAGCTTTTTACTACAACAGTAGATGACATATTTAATGCTTGTCCTCTCAGATAAAAAGTAAATTAAAGTAAATGGACACTTGGTGTTTGTATTAGTTATTTACATTATTGTACAAAGGTTCTGAGACACCCCACATTTCTTTATATTTTGCTTGGAAAATGGGAAATAGTTTCTTGAAACTTGTGCAAACATACATAGAAACATAGTGTAAAGGGCTAAAATAGAGTTTGTACAATTCTGATGAGCTGCAAAATCTAAATTTGGTACGAGCACCTTCATTCTTCAGCATACATTAATAGTTTAACAAACAATAAATATATCCCCCTGAAGATTGTCGGGGTAAAAGGACATGACTGAAAATCAAGAATAAGAACAAACAAGTCTGGCTCCTTGGAAGCGAGATATGAAGAAGGGTGGGAGGGGTGGCCCAAGACTTTTGCACAGCACTGTATGCATAGCAAATAAATAGTTTCGAATTTAATATAATGCAGTTGAAAATAAAATGTAAATGTTTGTCTTTTTGCCAACTACATCTGTTAACTGAGAATATAGGAATGCTAAATGAAAGTGCTAAAATATTACCACTTATTGAAAAAAAAACTTTCTTTCTACGACTCTTGTCTGTCAGATTTATACTCAAGTGCAATTTGTTTCTCAGAGTCTTCTGTCCAGAGAACTGCAAGGCTCAGCCCTCATACTGGTCGCCTGTTATTGGAAACAAGATTTACACAGATGTAAGTAACACTAGCTTCCAATCTGTATCTTCTGAATTAAGGGGCAATAAACCACAATCAAGTAAATTTATGTTTTTCAGTTTGTGCAACTAATACACAACCTACCTGCTGGTGTGTACTTTTATGTGCTTTTAAAGTGTATGTTTTATTCCAGTAATGATAGGATGGTAGGAATAAAAAAAAAATAAAAAAAATTAGCTGGTTGTTTATTATAACTTGTTGGCCTCCTCAGCAAAAACGGGGAGATGTCTGAATGATTATGTCTGCGTGATTATGTCGCATGGCCATGAACAACAGCTGAATCATAGGATCATGGAGAATTGGAGTAATGAAATGACAAACCGCAGACTTTGTGGAATGTCTTTGACTCTATAGGGCTTTACCACTCAAGCATTATCTCAAACTAAGTGTCTCTTTTTCACTGAAGAAGACACAGAAAGAAATACTCTTAGGAAGACTGGTTTAGAATATCTCTCTGAAGTGACTTAAAAAGATGTTTACAGTGGAGAGGACACTGCAAAGTGCCCTTCAGACTAAACATATCAGATGTAAAATGTAAAAGCTTTTATGTTACTTTCGAAGTTTATTTTAGAGCTGCTAATCTGTGAATTCACATGAGGTCAATGCTGGGTTTAAAGAGCTTAACCACTGATGAAACTGACTCTTAACCAGATCACAGGTCCTCTGAGGTCCTGAAACAAGCACACTTGACTCATAACAAATGCCCAGCACCCAGGAATGCTTTGCAATCTGAGGCACCCACATCTGTTTCCACAGTGGTGTATAAGCTGAATGTTGGTTAAACATGAGGCATAAACTGTCTGGTTACAATCTCTGGTAGGGTGTATGGACAGTCTGATCTATGTTTGGAGTAGAAAT
>NW_005187513.1:962644-970981 GCF_000239375.1 Pundamilia nyererei | reverse complement strand
TCTTTCTGTAAAATATATTTCATGCTGTATTAAACAATTATTAAACTGAAGTAATGTTTGCACAGTGAAAAAGTGGTTTTCCATCTTTTTAAATCCTCTCTCAAGTTCACCATATCTTCTCTTCACAGAACTCCAGCATTTGCAAAGCGGCCATCCATGCAGGCGTAATCAAACCCAATGGCGGTTTTGTTGATGTTTTGCCTCTGGACAAGAGAAAGAGCTACACAGGAGTTCTGAAAAATGGCATCCAATCTGAAAGGTACTGCTCCACAGGGATTTTGGAGATTACTATTATTCCAGACAACTATGTTTAAAATGTAGCCCTTTAAACAAGCAATTGCCAACAGTGAGGAGTAAAAACTCCTTTTAACAGGAAGAACGCTTCGGCAGATCCAGGCTCTGTTAGGGGCAGCCATCTGCCACTACTAGTTGGAGGTCAGGGGGGAAGTTAGGATAGCAAAAAGGCACACCGTGGGAGAGAGAGGCAGAGTTTAGTTATTAAACGAAATATAGCAATGGTGTATAAACACATAGAGAGGGAAAACACATGAGTAAAGAAGAAAAGGTCAGTGGATCAAGGGAAGCCCCAGCAGCATCAGTAACTCAAGGGAGGATTCAGAGACACCTGTTCCATCTCAAACTATATGCTTTATCAAAAAGGGATATTTTATTTCTCTTTTAGGAGGAGTTAATTTAATAAAAATCAAATTAAAGTTAATCGAAGGTGGAGTTTTATATCAAATTTTGTATAAAGTGTAGTCACCAAAAAGTCAAATGCAACTGAAATAAAAACCAGAAGCTTGCTGAAATTTAGACAAGTAAACTGTCCAAGAGAGTCTGAAATAGAACAAGGCACTTTTAGCTGCTCCCTTATTTCGAATGGATGGACACTGGATGCTTTTCCTGATACAACTCTTTCATTTCTCCAGGTTTAGGACCAGACCTGAGATTACATTAGCTCGTGACCCCTTGAGACTGGGTTTGTGTCTCCTCCCAGTCTCAAACTGGGGATCTGTCGTGTTTAAGGTGAATGTGTTAACCATTACACCTTGGAGCTGTAAAAGAGACTATAAAATATGCCAGAGAAAAGTGCTTTTATTCACTATACCCTATCTTGATTTATGTGCACTGTAATACTGCAAGTAGTGGGTTCCCTTCATGCACACTATGCTTCTCAAATCAGTCTCACATCTGTGGCCGGCTCCAGTGGACTAAGCTCAGGCAAAGAAGCCCTTGTGGCCAGTTCTAGTGGCATATGGGGTTGTAAGAGTAATGGTGTGGTTTGGTGTGTGGACGGCCCACACATGGGACCTTTGCTTACTTTACTCAGGCATTTCAATTGAGTGTGCAAAGTGCTGAATGGTCAAAAGCATGCCAAGTCTTATTCTCTGAAATCTAATGCAGAGCTGTGAAGGTTTCACTCGGGGCATTCGGATAGGAGGTCAGTAGATGGCTGAGAGAGAGTCTGTGCCATGTGCCAACATCATGGCAGGGTGGGCAGCTTGGATTACTGGGGAAGTAATCACATCCTATCCAATTACTCGAGGCTGGAAATGCTGTCAGCCACTTAGAGTGCTTTCCTATATGGACAATTATCTGTGATTAGATACCAGTTGCACTGGCCTATCATGATTATGTAGCATGGCAAGACTTTGAGATATTTCCGCTAATGAACAAATTACAGCCGTCCAGTTCAACACATGAGGTAATTGGAAGATTCAGTCACAGAAATATAAATACAATGAGTGATTCTGCAAATGTGTCCTTTCCCCCTAAATGTATCATGTGCACCATGACTGTGTGCTTTTGATGGCTCTGATTGGTTGAGGAACTGGAGGGGTCTCATTTGACTTAAAGGAGCACACAAACTCACGGGAAAGCAAGATTATTCCACATTTGCTCCTTCACCTTTGATCAGGCTTCTGAAATTTGCTTCTCAGAATTTTGAAAGAACATACTTTTTCATGGTGTAGTGATAAAATTAACACTTTTTTGTCATGTCCATTTGCAGCAGAAGCAACATGGAGGGAGGATCCTTCCGAGTCTTTACTGTGAGGCAGTGAGACTTAAGTTCAGTAACCTGAAGACCAACAGAGTCACCTCAGCTGCTCTCGAAGAGAAGAAAGTGCCCATAGCTTTGATGCCATGGCTGTTTGTCTGTCCCATCTGACTGACAGAAACTTTCCCCACTCAGTTAACAAACAGTAGTCATACAGTAAAATTCATCCACTCATCCAACACATTGATAGTCCTTCATGTCCCTTCATCTTTTCTTAGACTTACATAATCTGTGAATACAGAATTTTTTTTATAATTATATTATATAAAATGCATTGAACAGCTGGTGCTGGAAGTTTTGAGTTAGACTTGTGTTACAAAAAGCAATATGTTTACATTGGTGTTCTTATTACAAGTGTTATTTGTTTTTCATACACAGGAATGTATCCAGATCACACTGTATTTAATCAATGTGTACAGAATATATTATATTTTGTTTTTTTTAAAGAAATAATAACATGTTTAAGTTCTAGCCATTTAAAAAATATATAGCCCTCTTCTTCATCATTGCTTTTCTAATTCTTAGCAGCGAAGTCCAAGTTTAGTGTGAGCAAAGATGTTTTGCTGGGTTTTTTTGACCAGAAATTTTGAAGCACAAATATTCTGCGAAATGAATGTGTATAAAGGCAGCAGGCACTGCTGGAGAGAAGTAATATTTTCCTTAAGAAGACTAGTGTTGCTTCAGTGCCTGCCATGTGGATGGAGAGCCGGTGTAGGTGAGACAGTTTGTGCACTTATAATAATAAGTAGTAACATCCCAATTTATATTTATTAACTGCTCAGTGCTTTCTTCTTTTCTTTGTTTCTAATAAATACATTTCATGAAAATGCAAAATGCTCCCCCCCTTCCCACGTGAGACCGTTGAATGTGTTGCATGTTTCAGGTACAAAGAGTGCTTTTTGTTCAGAGACTGGACCACATTGTGAAGGTTTGACACTAACACTGTGCAGAACACACAGGAGACAAGTGTAATATTTCTCACCATAGTGGATTAAAGCACGGTTGTGTTTGGTCAGGTCTGATTAATATTTTTGCTCTTCATTTAGCTCTGTGATATAATTTTACATGCACAGACATGAGGGAATGATACTCAGTAGAAACGAATGAAATAAATGTAAAGTCCATTTTGTGTAGAAGTGCTGCCCTCCTGCAAAACACACCCAACATCATAGTCCCATTTAGCCCGTTTAACCTACCTGCTGGTTTTCTTCTTTTCCAACTTCCTGTCTCTTTATCCTACCTCAGTCCTATCGCTGTGCTTAGTATTTAGATCTTTTCTATGTGGGAATTTTGTGGAAAACGCTAAAGGTTTTGTAAAGTTGTGGGATCTGTAAATACTAAGATTTTTGTTTTTGAATCATCTTTATACAGTAAGATCAAAATTAAGTAATTGTGTGAATTTGTTTCAATTGTCTTGGATGTATTGCGTTTATACAGGTTTAGGGTGCCTTCTATACTTTTTGCACAGTTTGAAAATCGAGTGTCTTACAAATCCCAGTGTACACAATTCTTTTTTTCTTTTAAATTAAAAAGTCTTGTCAAATATGATATTTTAGAAATCATTACGCATCATGGGTGTTATTTTGTGATTTTTTTTTTGTGTGTTTGTGAGCAATAATATTTGAAGAATGAGCCGCTTTACTAAGTAAAGGATAATATCCATATCCAGAAAAGTGAAGCAACCCTTAGCTTACTCTTAGCTACATAAGGTCCTGACTTCATGACCATGAAATGTTACAAGTCTGGCTTTAACTGGTGTCCACAGTAACGTGGTTGAAACCAATGCCTGTGCAGATTGCAAAAAAAATGTATTTTAATAAGATCTTGTAACTGTATTAAATGTACTTTGGCCTCAATGTTGGACTAAAATCTGTGTGACATGAATTATGAATGAAATTTAGATCCAGGCCACCCAGGATTTGTCCATTATCTTTGGAAAAATATAACTGACCATGTTCACAACCTGGCTCTGCTTCTTGTGGGCACAAGCATAATGGGCGGAGCTGAGCAACACAAATAGGGATCACTTCTCACGGACTTACACATAATCTGCCAATAGGGTCTTAATAATACAGGAAAGAAGAAAGAAAGAAAGAAGTCTGTCTGCATGACTATAATATCATCATCCTGTAATTCCAATTTAAAAATCAAGGCCAAAGGTCATGTGTTATTTATGATTGGGGTAAAGGTGGCTGAATGGAGAAAGAGGGAAAAAACAATCTTGTAAGCAATAATAACTCCTCATAACCCCAGGGGTTATATGAGAGGCAGATGTTCAGTTTCAGTTAAGCCCTCGTTGGACAGGACCCTGACTATCCTACTGATAAACAGCTGCAACTGGCTTGTGTGATGACTGTTTTACTCCCATTGTCAATGGAGATAAAGATTTGTACTCACCCAGTAAATCCCCTGTCTGCTAAGGAAAAAAGATTCCTGGTTTCAGACCAACTTTATGTTTTCTTGTGCTCAAGAAGTGCTTTGCAAACAGGCTGTTTTGTTGCATCACAAAGGATTCCTAGGGTAAAAGCAGAAGAATCTCATTTGTTTGTTGCCGCAGACATTAAGACCCCTGAAGGGTTAAAACTCACAAATACACTCTATTTTCCTCGTACAGATGTACAAACAGCGCACATTACTTTCTGCCTCTACTGGCATCTTCTCTTGTGTTGCGATTTTGTAACTAACTGACTCTAATAAACTTTATCAGCATCAGTATCATCATTTTAAGCTCCAGTTTAAATCTTGAGTCTTCCATAAGACAAGAAGTGGAGTACACCCTGGATAGGTCGCCAATCTGTCAGAGGGTCAAGACAAAGAGACAGACCACCTTTCACAGCTAGGGGCAATTTAAAGTCACCAGTTAACCTAACCCACTAACTGCATGTCTTTGGACTGTGGAAGGAAGCCAGAGTTCCCAGAGAGAAGTCACGCAGACATGGGGAGAACATGCAAACTCTACACAGAAAGTGTAGAGAGTAAATAGAGTGGACCACTGAAAGAAAGAAAACAAAAAAAAACAAAACAGAGTTTCGACTATCTCCTTAGAAATAAGCTACGTCTTTGGGCTACATGTGACACAGCAGCAATAATATTATTTTCCCAACTGGTGAAACATCTAAATTCTTCAGACACTTAAAAAAAAGAGGTCAAGGACTATAAATCCAAGAGTTTTTAAAAAGCTTTTAAGAGTGTTTTGAAAAAAGAGGGCCAAAATAGCTGGCGACAGTGAGCATCTGCCTCACTCGTGTAAAACAGTGTTTCAAGTTTTACATTAGAGACATGTAACCTATGCAGAACTTTACACTGATTTATCAATTTACTGACACTGTAAACATTTTCGTGGCTCAAGAGTTGGGAGTCGCCTTGTAATCGGAAGGTTGCTGGTTCGAGCCCCGGCTTGGACAGTCTCGGTCGTTGTGTCCTTGGGCAAGACACTTCACCCGTTGCCTACTGGTGGTGGTCAGAGGGCCCGGTGGCGCCAGTGTCCGGCAGCCTCGCCTCTGTCAGTGCGCCCCAGGGTGGCTGTGGCTACAATGTAGCTTGCCATCACCAGTGTGTGAATGTGTGGATGACTGGATATGTAAAGCGCTTTGGGGTCCTTAGGGACTAGTAAAGCGCTATATAAATACAGGCCATTTACCATTTTTGATTGAGACTGCTACGTTTATCGATGCCTATAAAATGAATTCTGCTGACACAGATAATCCTTTTTCCCTTTTTCTGAAGCAGCAGCATTTGTGCTTTTGGGATTGTTACTGTTTAAATGTCATGGATGCGCTGTCACAACGACAGACATTCATGATTGTTTATTAATTCTGATGATTTTTAAATCATACAGTAAGCTGACTTTTGTGTTTTTGACAAAGCTTTGACTCAGCTTTGCATGAAATGCTGTCTGACATGTAGCACTCATACAGTAGGTGCTGCTGGAGTCTGAAACACAGAGAGAACTGCTTTGTGCTTTCATTTGCAATTTTAGATGATTACAGTGTAACAACTTTGTGTGTGGCCATGCTAACCGAATATTGACAATTTTATTATTGGGGTTTTGGAAGGAAAGACGAGAGCTTATTCCAAGCATAGTCTGTATATACCGCAAAGGACCTCCCAGCAGTATTTTGATCGTTGGAGAAAAATTTGTTGTACAACTCAAATTATGTGATTGTGATGTTAGGTTTCTGGTCAAAACAAGTGCCAAAAGAGACAAAGCTGAGTTTATGCTTATTAATCACAAGATTGCTCTGAGATTTGTAGAAACAAATGGAGGAAGAGGGCTTTACCAAATCTATTTAAAGGGAGTATGTGGACTTTGTTTCGGCCCCGGCAGAATCGAATGTTTGCTTACATGATTAATTTATTACTTATCTACATTTTAAGGTTCCAGTACAACAAAGGATTAGATTCCTAACTACTGATTATCACTATTCTGCAATAGCAGAAACATAATTTTTCCCCTTTTTGTGTCGTTTATTTGGCGGCCTCCAACTCATTTTGCTGTCTACCAACCATCGTACCTGCTGTCTTACTTCCCTTTCGTAATATTTTGTAAGCATCATCCATACACACTGTGCTACAGCAGCTATCCTCTGCATCCAGCCTCACACCGGCACCTGCGCCTCCCACAGCCAACAAAACGACATCTATAAGGACCCATGAAGGTCCACTTTGTTCTGGCTGTCTGGAGATCCTGATGAATGGCAACGCTAGCTGCTCCACTAGTTTGACACCAAGGTTTGGTTTTTTTTTTCATGTTGGAGAGACTTTCATCCTTTTACCTCATCAATGATTGGTCCAAATTTTCATAAAGCCTATTCATTCATTAATATTCCTCATCTGGTAACAGTCACGGTTACCAGATGATGAATAGTAATAGTTTTAGCTATCATCTGTCCTTTCCTCTAAAAACAGGTGGACAGTTGCGGTCGTCAGTTAATTATCTTGACAATTTCTGCTTGGATTGCTGAGATATTTATGCAGACATTAATCTTCTTCACATGATGAACTGAAACTCCTCTGGAAACTCACTCGGTACCAATCTCAAAAGCCACAGCTTGAATTTTGGTTAGGTTTGGTTTTTGACCAAATCCTTTTCTATTTGACATCAGCTTTAGCTAATATGTGTTAGCATTCAAATACCATAAAGGAAAACATCATAGTTGTAGTCCATCAGAATTACATTTAACAAAATATTAGGCACGCACAAAGTGATAGCAGAGAATCTGCTCAGACGTGGACTCTCTGTTATGGTTATGGTAAGAAAACCATTTGAGTTAGACAAGCAGGGATTCACTACAGCTGAAGAATAAAGTTAAAGCTTGGTGCTTGGGCTTTGAGCTTATTGCTCTCTGCAGACATAGATACAAAAACTGCAGAGTGATAAGTAAACAGTTGCTCGTTAACCTGTGGTTATGGAGGTGTTGAAGCAACACTGACATATCTGATGGAGTCATGAGAAGTTTGGAGCTGAAACTGATGGCTGAAAAAAGGGAGTGTTTGGTATTAAGTGAGATGAGCGATGTGTGATATATGGGCATGATGCATGCGGATCGAGTTGTCTGTCTGAAGCAGTCTGAAGGCGTTGCTCCATTTACTCTGTCAGATAGGACGAATAGTCTGATGTTTAAGTGACATCCAGCACAGATGCAGCCAAACCACACACGGAAATTCATGTGATGACGCGCTGCTAAGTAATGTATCCCCCTTGCTGTTTTTTTTGGTTGGGCTCTCTTTGTTTTTTCTCGGCATGAGAGCCAGCGTAGTGAATCCCTGGCTGGGTTCCCCAGGGAACCAGTTTGAATTCTAGCCCAGAAGGAGGCAAACCCAGGCCCGAGAACAAAGGCTGTTTGTCAGCGAGATGATGATAAGTCTGTGGTGATGGTGTGTAGTCAACCAATGTGGACTGGAACAGTTAAAGCTTCACGCCATGGGTAGCTCTATAAGCCCCATGTATTGGGCTGAAATGACAGGACCTCAGTGATGTCTGTGTTGACAGACACATAGACAGTTTTTCTTTCTCACTCGTGACGCACTTTTATTCTTGGAAGAGTGCGCCGAAGATTTAGAGCCCACTGATCAAACAATGTTGTGCGCACATGCTTATGCCTCATTCAGCAGTATGGGTTTTGTGGTGTAGACCATAATCAGTGCTGTTTTGAAAGAACACTTTAGTCCATCTCAAAGTATTGATACAGGGAGTGCAGAATTATTAGGCAAATGAGTATTTTGTCCACATCATCCTCTTCATGCATGTTGTCTTACTCCAAGCTGTATAGGCTCGA
>NW_005187513.1:957399-961472 GCF_000239375.1 Pundamilia nyererei | reverse complement strand
TAATCATAGCTGATTTTAAGATTTTAAGTATACATAACAAAACTTAAAGATAAAGGCAATAATACATTCTAGCCTTCTGAAAACTGAGAATTTGGCCCAAAATCATCCTTTACATCATAAAATTCATAAACATAATACTGAAAACAAGGACCCAAGTAGTTCTAAATGTTGAAGTTTAATAAAAGACCTTCTCTGCACATCACCACTCAAAACAATTCCCATTATTCCAATATTGGTCCAATAAAATGCTGTGAAAGTATTACACAATCCTGCTGTTAGTAAAACAGTGTAAAGACAGTGTTTTATAGATTTCATCACAAAAGGATATTTTGAGCCTCAGAGTCAGGTTTTGTTTACCAGCATCACACAGTGGACACATAATCACATGCTACTAATGGACCCCTGCTCCTTTTGTAACTCTTCCCCTTGCTGTTATCCAGCCAGTTTGGTGAACATATGAATTCAATGAGTGCGTTGGCACTTTCTTCTGAGAGGAGCAGCGAGACAAGTGGAAAGTTACTCAGAAGTAAACAAGACTTGAGGCCAGTGTTATTATCTGTTTAAACAGCTCTATCCTCAGTAAGTGTGCAAAAGAACACAACCAGTGTTTCACAGAAGAGCAGGAAGGAATCGGTCAACCTCTGGTTTGCTCAAGTGTTCTTTGAGAGGCTCCGAGAGTTTGGATGAAACTGACCTTCGCCTTCTGTGTTCTCCTAGTCTGTCCAGTCATTGGCAGCAATGATAAAAGAACACATAAACACTTCCCCCGCTGTAAATACAGAAGCGAAACTGGGTGTAGGGTGAGCTGAAAGCAATTATTTATTTTGTGAAAATTAAATGGAAACAAAATTGTAAATACGCTGGATATGTTATTTACACAACTGCAGTTGCACATCACTGGTAAGGGATCTAATGAGCTTCCTGTAGTGCAGCAAGTATGAGAAAAACTTCCACCGCCAGATGAATTTAAGTCACAAAATTGTAATTGCAACATATTAGGAGCAGCGCACGCTTAAATATCACTACCTTAAGCTGAATATGTGATCTTAGGGTTACTTTCAGTTCAATATTATTTTATTTTATGCAACTCCACTGCTGCCCAGCTATGTGAAGGAACGTACAGGTGGTGATAAATCTCCACTCTAGCACCTCTTGCATTTGTCAGGCTCTTTTTACGAGTGGAAGACAAAAGGACTTTGATGAGCTAGAGTAGCTCTTACTCCACCGGAAAAGGAAAAGTATCCCCACAATCATTTGACCTTTTACGATTCAGAGAAAAATGAATCTCCTACCTCTAACTAACCTCAGCCTAGTGCAGAGGCCATACTTATAGGGCGCTCAGTAAAGTACACAATGCAGATGTAATGGATCCATCACACTTGACAGCAGGACTCCAAGCAGATTAAATAACAGATGTGCTGTGCATTGCATTAATATACATTCTTGGTGTTGGAACATGGATACCCTTGTTCTTTATGTACTTGATAAAATCAGATCAAGTTTCCACTCCAGATATGGCACATTGAGAACAAACTGCTCAGACCTCCACCGCACAAGTTGATAGCAACATACAGAGACACTATTTACACACATATTTGATTTGGCAGTTATTTATTTATTTTTAAGGATTTGTGTCTTATCCTGGCCTCAAACCTTGGATCTTTTGTTTAATCAGGCTAATGTGCAAAACACTACACTATCCTTTGTTTTCTATGCTATATACAGCACGAGTTTTACCTCTAACTAGGCCTAACACTACGAGAGTCAGTCACTTATGATGCATGTAAATCCTCCAGTGCTGCAACATTGTAAATAACTCTAATGCCAGTCCTGCTTCATTAATAGTGCTTTGGACAGAGCGGAATCAACAGAATCTCAGAGAAAGCCCTGAGGCCACGTTTCCCATGTAACTGATGTCAGCAGGCAGTTTGCGCTAATGTTGGCAGTGTCTATTCATGCCAAGACAAATGTCAGCTGAGGCCTCACTGTCCAGGTCCCAGCTTGTGGTAGTGAGTTTATTATATTAGACTCTGAAAATCCCTTCTAAGCTGCCTCGTGCCCAGTGGAACTGTATGGGGCTCTGGGAAAGGTTGGGTTCCCAGACAGAAAAGGCCGTGTTGCTCATTGGTGGCCTTTTCCATGATTGTAGGGCGCTGCCAAGAAATTATTATTTTTTTGTTGGTAGTGTATTTAAGAGTTATCTCATTTTGTTATAGACTGTAAAATTCTCCTCTTCTTGTTATGGGGGTCCTTGTGTATGTTATCTATTTTTAGCTTATACTTTAGTATTACACATTAGCTTCAGACAGCTTGATTAATGTATGTTGGATTTGCTTTGCTTTGTGTAATTATGTACGATTTTGTTTGAACAGTTTTCACTCTATAGGAATGTTTTCTCTAGTTGTATCTGGACTTTACTTAACATGCACGTGAGTCCTCCATTATGTTATCATGGTATAAAACACAAACCAGAAATGTTTTTTTTTCCGTTCTGTATTTTATGGTCACAAATTATTATAGTAGGTTCATTGCTCTGTTTGCAAGTGAACTACGTATGGGTGTTGATACAACCATACGTAGGGAGATAGTGGGGTTTTGGGAATGAACTTACTAAAAAATTCTAAAGCCAGGAGTTGTAATTTGGGACTGTTGGTCAAAGTGGAACAGTACTGTTTGGAGTGAGTGAAAAGCATTAAAAGGAGAAAAATCTGTTGATGAAAATGCAACACAATCCTGACAATGCACATCAGCTTCATTGATTTGATAAGCGTGAGCTGAGGTGCTTTGCTGGAACTCATGACTTGCATCTTTGGGGAGGTTTATGCTGCATATTTTGTTTCTCAACACACAAAATTCACCTAAGTCTATGTCTATGTGAATTAATTATAACTAACAAACAAACAAAAACATTAAGCTGAATGCATAACAACCACTGGTTCTATTTCTTATATGGAAAATATTTCAGGGTTGAGGTTATGATGATTCCTCTATGTGCAGTTTTTGCTTTCTAGATTCAGTGAGTCATGTAGGAAAAGTAGTTCTCCTGATTCTGGGGGTAGACGAGAACTTTAGGGCAGTGATGGCGTAAATTAAAAAATACAAACACACGAAAAACAATAATTAAAAAAATTGAAAAAGTTGAGAAATCTGAAATAATTAATCCCCAGCTGCAGAGTATGTTTGTTGCACTTGGACACCACTGCCCAGAAGAAAGTGGGTATGTCCTTAAAGATGATGACCAGGAGCCTCACGAGACTGTAGTCACAGTGATAAGAGTTTATAAACAATGTGGAAATATAGGCCATGCTTGCTGTTCTTCATCTAATTTTCAAACACTGTCAGATACATTTCTTTCTGTTTTTAGTATGGCTGTTATTGTCCCATAATTTATCCGCTCCTGTTCTTTTGAGCCTCTCCTCTTTAAGTTACATGTTTTCAAGCTTCTATAAGCCATCTCCTCATTTTTGTTCTACCACCATCAATGCCCCGACTCTGGAGGAAGTCCAGTCTCTGCCTCTTGCAATTCACTACTATAATTTACTGGACAACATAGAATGTTTTGTAATTTTCCCTCTGTACTTTGAATCACTTGAATTAAAGACTTTCAGCTTTAATTCAAATGATTTTATAAAAATTCTGCATGAACTGTTTAGAAATTACAGACATTTTTACACACAGTCTCCTATTTTCAGAGGCACAGCCCTGTACACTTCCCAGTTCATCCCGCTGCTTCCATAAAGACTAGTTATGATGTTCCACTGCCAACCAAACATGCGCATGTTTGACATGAGGCATACTTCAGATCATGAGCTTGTTCTGTACTTCTCCATACTTTCCTCCTCCCATCATTCTGGTACAAGTTAATATTGCTTCCATCTGTCCAAAGAACCGTGCAGGCTCTTAGATGTTTTCTGGCAAAGTCTAATTTGGCCTTGTTTTCGAGTGTTTTGCACCTTCATGTAAACCTTCTGTATTTACAGTAATGAAAGCTTCCTGTGATGGTAGACTTTGTTATGCCGACCTCCTTGTGATTGTTTAAATGTTGTGAAATTGTTTTTCTTAACCATGCAGTA
>NW_005187513.1:889319-956456 GCF_000239375.1 Pundamilia nyererei | reverse complement strand
AATAATTTTACGCTGTATGCTTTTAGATGACTTAATTTGAATAGTAAAAGACTACCAATGCTGCTTCTGTTTTATTTTGAAGTCCCTTTTGTAGCACGGGTGCTACTGCCTTTTCAAATAAATATAAAAACAAATTGTTCCGAAAGTCAGTCGAGACACTGGCCTGAATTCAAAGCAAAATGAAAACGCAATAATAATATACGCCCAATCTAAGCAGAGCGGTCGTTAAACAAATATGATTTCACCGCACGACAATAAAATGTGTTCGAACAGAAGACACGGATGATGACTCTTCTGACAGTTTAAGCTGTTGGATGGTCCCCAGCTTGAGAGCCACATGGAAACATACATCTTACAAAACACTTGGTTTTGTGGAAATTCCACACAAGACAAAATGTCCTTTTCTTCCTTATGTGGTACATTATGTACCAAAAAGTGCACTTTCCCCATTTGTAATGTTAATATTTACCAGGTTACTGAATCTTAAAATATTAACACTTTCACAAAAGTAGTGCAAACAGATAAATCTTGAGTTGACCTCATTTTGTATTATTTATATCGCTAGAAAACCTGCTGTCTTTTAAAAGGTCAGAGACGTGGTTCCAGGTTTGAGCCAGATGTTGCTCTGAGTTCAGAAAAAGTGCTAGAGAAGACTGAGACGAAGTGAGCTGCAGTTTATAAAGTCTTGCTTTTCTGCTATTTTCCTTGTTATGTGTCCAAAAATCATTGGTAAATCTCAGGCTGGCTTCAAACTGAAAGGAGGCAGGTCGTGGAATCAAGTTTTACACTGTGCATATTTGTTTAGGGAAAGAGGTATCAGAGGTGAACTAGATTTAAAGGTTATTGCAGGATATTTGCTACAGGAAGGCAAAGAAACTTTCACAGAAACTTTAATCATTTGCCTTAATTTATTACTACCCAACATTTTAACTGTATAAACGAACGCATTTCTGAAGATCTGTCTTTTAGTACTTATTGTAATGTCTTTCAGAATGTGCATTAGCTCCAGCAAATGAGTGTATCATGTAAATTTATGTCTTGGATTAAGAAGGCTTCCAATCTGGTCACTGGCAGTGGTGTCTTGAAAGTCAGTTATGACAGAGAGAGGATTAAAGTCATCAGGCATACAGATGGAGAACAGACATCATGCAGACAAACAAGCCGTGAAGTTGCTGGATCCTGTATGTGAATTGCATCATATAAAGCATCATAAAGTCTAGACGCATAAATAACACATGAATAACACACTAATAGATCCTAACAGGGTAATTCCATCTCAAATCAACCAATTTTCAGAACACTTCCTGCTCAGCTATCTCCATTTTTGTTACAATGTTTATAGCACAGTGTTTGAACATATATAATACGTGCTGTGAAATTTTAGCTTCATATATCAACTACTTTTCAAGATATATTTTTTTGAAAAACTGTCACTTTTTGCAGCAATGTTTGAACATTAATATATCACAGGATATTAGGATAAAAGCCTGAAATCTTCACCAGTTGTTCTTACCATCAAAATTAATCAGGATCTGTAGTTTGGGACAGAAGCATCAAAAAATTGCCGGACTATTGGATTGTTAAGAAATGAAGATGAATAAAAGTCCAGCATTTCAGCACCAGTGTTGGTCAAGTTACTTGAAAAAAGTAATCAGTAACTAATTACTGATTACTTCCCCAAAAAGTAATCCCGTTACTTTACTGATTACTTATTTTCAAAAGTAATTAATTACTTAGTTACTTTTTAAAAACACGATTTACAACCTGAATAGGTGATAAAGCGATATATCTTTCAGCCCAATTCTACATAATCCATCATACAAAATGTAATCAAATGGAAAAGTCTCTTTTTTAACTTGTTTTATCAGTTTTAATCTTTTAACTTTATGCATCAAGCAAAAATTTAATTATATGCAACATTCTCTGAGTTGAATAAATGAGTTTAACATTTAAACCTATTTTCTGCACATTCCAGCACATAAAATAAAATATTTTTTTTTGTTTACACTCACTCTTTCAAATAGATGCAAGTAAAACACAGCAGAACATAAATAAAGTCAAAGACTCAGCGGTCCTGTTGCTCTATTTTCACCTGTAAAGCAGGACTGCGGTAGGCGGAGGTTTACCCTGGTGCAGGTGTGCAGCAGTCAGTGGAAGAATACGGCAGTGTCTCTGCGAGTTTCCCATTACGTCGTTGCGCTCTCGGTGCTTGCTTGGAAGTTTAGGGGTTTTTTCGCTGTAAAAAGAAGTTTTCTTCCCACGCACGATGGACGCTAATGTTTTTGTCACTTTTTATGGAATCAAACTCAAAGTAAGGTCAGTACTTCCACGCTGCACGCTCATACTCTCTCTGCACTCGATATATGATCCATTGTTGATCTGCACACAGCTGTCGTCACTAACGGCGCACTTGCTTACGTCACTGTCGTGAGACATTCTCGCAAAAAATCACGGTTTTAGTAACGCAGTAACGCAGCGTTCCTACGGGAAAGTAACGGTAATCTAATTACCGTTTTTGCAATACAATACAAGTAACGCGTTACTGCCCATCTCTGTTCAGCACACAGTAATAAAAACAAACAAACATTAAATTGCAAAAGCCAGTTAGGTCTGATTTATCTGAGACACAATGACCCAGTAGTAAGACACACACACACACACACACACACACACACTTTGCAATTGTTTTATTAATCCTTTGCACATGTTGCACTTGCTTCTTTGCACTTGAAAAACCCAGCCTGCGAGGGGTTACTAAATGCATCACAAATGCGCAAGTCTGTTGCACAACTTTAGTGCTCTCCCACTGTTTCTCTATCTCTCTCTCGCTGTAGTGCTCTGGTATGAAGACAAGAAAACCAAAACATGGCTGTGCTTTCTTCCCGAGAACACAGCTGTTCTTGAGTCGGTACATAACCATAAAATTTTTAATTCTCGATGTCTCACATCTGACTTTCAAGACGTCACCTGTCAATAACCAGATTCTTAAACCAAGATATAAGTACGTGTACATGATACACTGATTACTGGAAACTAATGCACACCATGGAAGACATTACTCAACAAAGAACACGTGGACGATCAGACCTGTGCTTCTGTGTCCTTCTTCACAGTGGAAAAACCCAAATTATGAGCCTATGTGGCAGTTTTGGTTCTTACTGTGTAAGCAGGGGATTTCAAGGATTGCCTGCATCACAGTGGCCAACAGCCAGTCATGTTGCCTCTCACTCAACTTTCAACTTTTCATTTTTTTTACTCAATCGCAAGTCTTTCTCTTTGTATTTTTGTGTGTACTATGTGGATTGCCCTAATTTGGATGTGCATTTTATTCAAGTGGCCAAACTTCAGCATTGTGGAGCTCTTGGGAGGTACACAGAGGAGAAACCAAACACATGTCTCTGCCTTGTCCTAGCAAACACAGCTGTTACTGCGTCCCCACGTCACCCCTCGCCGTCTGAACTCGTTTGCCCAGAATTCCCCTGGCCAAACAAACCAAGCAGGTCAACACAGAAGTAGCAGCCAGTTTATACTGAAAATGTGCTAAACAAGCATTCATTCAGGACTCAAAGGCAACACAAGTAAGTGCTGCCTTCTGCAAGTACTGTGCCTCATAAGTTTTAACAGGAATATCAGTGTAATATGTTGTAATTAACTGGGTATAAACACAACAGAGTTCACCTTTTGTTTCTGCAGTTTGTCGTGTATTCATGATAGAATTAATAATTCCCTGTAAGGGTTTACACATGGCTATTTATGAGTTCTGTAGTTGTTGTTCTACATTTTAGGTATGTAGTATGTTCACATTTTATTTAGGTAAGGTTAGGTCATTAGACAGACTGGGTGTGTTTATAGCACCTATTTCAAAGCAAGTATTTTACAATCGGTATAAAAGAGTGTTTTACACGCACTGTCTCACATGAGAAAACTAGATAAAAGTGCTATAACAATCTTGTAAGTGGGAAAGGCCAATGTTATTGGTTTGTCTTTTTGTGCATTGGCCTCTGATCTATATTGTCTAATAAACAGCAGACACACTGAGTTTTTGTATAACGCCTTTGTGTAGATGAATGATTTTCTCAGTTGCTCAGGACTATGAGACTTCCATCTGTGTGGCTGTTTTCAAGTTTTTAGCCTGGAGGGGAAATCTAGAAGATTGTGGATCTGGGCCTTTGCTGTGAGTGGTTATTTAAAGTGACCTTTTCTCGGGTTATCAAAACTACATAAATCATCAATCTTTCAGAGAAAGCATGCCGTGGCCTGTGTTCCATAACTTCTACAGAACAAACACGTTTTTTGGGCAATCTTTAAATCCATTGTACTGTGGTGTCAGCAGTCGTGTTTCCTTCCTTTCTATTATTGTGAATTTTGGACCAGTAAGCCTTCTTCATCATTTTTAAGAACCTTGTGAAAATTATACATTCAACACAGAGCCGTGACTCAAAATGATATCGATAAGGTGGATTTGAGGACATTTTTCTTTTCCAAAATACACTAAGCAGAGACCTTGTGCAGCATTAGGAAGAATCCATTCTATTTATACCGGTAGTTGTACTTAAACAACTAATCAAAGACTGGCACACTATTAAACTCTGGATTTATGGTGACACTGCAATTTTTGTCTGTCTCCGTTAGTTAAATAATCTAAAGTTTACTGGGCAGTAGAGTACAGTTATATAACTTTGTAAGAGTATTAAAAACAGACCAGATCCTTTTTTTTTCTTCCTCGGTTATCTATACAAGCCTGAAAACAATAAGTGCTACATTCCAGGGATGGATGAACCTTTGTTCTGTTTGGATTTAATTTCAAGAAAGAAGGGTTAAAAAACAAAACAAATGAAAAAAAATACAACATTTTCCCTTCAAGAAGGACGCAGCAGGAATCACTTTTACTTCAAAGCAAGAGTGTTTTGTTTTTTTGTTTGGTTGTTGTTGTTTTTTTTAACAACAGAATAATTTAAGTGAACATTCAGTTCTACCTGTTCCTTCAGGATCCCTGATTGAAATTAAAGCAAGAGCAGCTGTCTGTACAGCTATATTTAGGTTGAACAGCTTCAAACACATAATACAAAGAAGTCTGCTGTCTGTTCATCCTACCTGAGGGGGGCAGAAAAAACATCTGGGCGGTGGACCCACTGGTCTGGATAGAAAGACACATGCAGCTTTGCCTTAATGGGAAACAGACGTGTTTATTTTTGGATGTATACGTAGAAATTCTCCCACCTGTGATGCAAAAGCAATACTATTGGTAGCAAAAAGGACTATCTGTTATCCATGATGGTAGTATATAATAATGGCAAATGACTAGAAATAGTGGCAAAGGCACACTTCAGTACAAGATAGAAATAGAAATGTAAGGCAACGATAGTGTAGGTTTTATTTAAGTTAAGGTGATTTTTTTTTAGTTGTTTGAAGTTAGTAAGCTGGAGAGTATGGGAGCTAAATGGAAAATCACACAAGCGATCTTCAGGGTATAAGCGGCAGCAGGTCTGAAACTCACTGGTCAACAGATCAAACCAACAGTCCCCTTAGTGTAATGGACGTACTTTACAGTGTTTGGGAGAAAATCCCAACAATTAAATTATCCTCTATGAGCAAGCACTTTACTACGATGGGAAGGAAAAACTTCCTTTTAACAGAAGGAAACACTCCAGTAGGACCTGGATCAGGGCAAGGCAACCATCTGCCATGACCAGCTGAGGGGTGTGGGGAAAAGAGAAAAGAAGAAAGACACAAGGAAAGAAAGAGCACAGACAGTCAACATTCTGCAGAGCTATGTAAACATGTAGGGAGTGAAAGGAGGTGAGTGGAGGAGAAGTGCGCAGTGCATCACAGTATATTACATGAAATCTTGCAGCACTTAGAGACTAGTGCAGCAATATTAAGGGTTTGTTCAGGGTCAACTGATCTAGTCTTAACTATAAGCTTTATCAAAAAAGTGTTGCTACCTGCAATTGATAAGTATGTACTTAGTGTTTTAAGTAATACAGCGGCTGATCCACTATTTCTGTTTCGTCTCTTTTATGTTTTCTTGGTCTCTTGGCTATAGAACCCAAAACTGTTATGTAGACCAACATTTAGCAACTTTACAAGATTGGGTAAAACAAAGCCTTTCAGTTGCAGCTTTTTTTTTTTCCACCATGAGCTGTTCTTGTCATTGACTAAGCAAAATATAACTCTTGTAATACCGAAATGAGTATGTCTTAAAATAAGATGAATGCCGTATTTTCAGATGTTTTTTATTTTTAATTTTTAAAAAGATGCATAGTATCCACATCAAATTTTAATGGTTTCTTCTTTTGCACATACCACTTGGACATTATGCAGAGTTCCTCCAGAAAATCAATGCTACTTTAGTACTGTTTTTCTCGAAGGATGTCAACCATGAGGTGGAGATTTAGCATCAATCTGTGGAGTTTGAAACTTTTTTAGAATACTAACAATCTGTAATCATGTGTTTGTCTTTAAACTATGGGGTTTACCACAAGAGTTTCTCAGTCTTTCTTTTATTCTTTTCACAAATCCGAGTTTAACTTACTTTAACTTACTTAACTCTGTGTGCTATTCTTTTGTTCCAAATGGTACAGGTCATCAAATTTTGGTTTGAATTTTGAATTTTGATTCAACACAGGACAATATTTGTACAGCAGAAATCCAAGAAGCTCCAACAAATTTGTGACTCTCCTACATGAAAAGCAGACAGCTGATCTTTGATGTAGAAACTAAAGAGGTTAAATATTGTTTTTAAAAGAACATTTAGCAGAGACAAAAAAAAAAGCCCTGCCTCTGGACTCCCTCCACTGTGAATGTAAGGGATGACACTGACAACTGAGAGCAAGTATTCAGCTTTTAACACTTCAGCATCACTTCGCTCTCTGCTGAGCTTGACAGATCAATAGACTGCCTCACAGCAGGCCCTTGGGAAGTAAAAAGACATCACAGCAGTGTCACTGCTTACCTTTTTACAGTGACAATGAAACCCGAGTATGACAAGGACCCCAATTTGGCAGCTATCTTGTGTTCCCGTTTAAAAGCCTAATTAACTGTTTGATTGGCTGTGAGAGTCAGTGCTGGGCGAGTATGTGAAAAATGAACAATCAGGTTCTAATTATTTGTCAGTTCAAATAGATATGATTGCGTAATTACAGTCCCTAACCTGAACCCTTCAAAGATGAACGCTGTGACAGAGTCTGTTTGGGAAACTCAAGTTTATTTAGACTATATTGAGTGAAGCAGTCCTGCTGGCACCGTATATTATTAAAAGTACCTGAGTCTGAGTTAAGAGTTGTGTTACTGCACAGAAAGCTTTTCAGAAAAAATGCCCATTTGGAGATTTTTACACTCGTCTTTTTGTTTCCAAATATCCTCCCATACATGATAAAACTGTTACTCAATTCTCCCACACGTGCTGATTGGTGAATGTAGGTCAACACAGATAAATTTGAAACCTCAGATTTTGTAATCACTTCATGTTGTTTACATTTATTCTTTTTTTTTAACTTCAGGAAAAGTTTGTGGAAAGTTGCTGGACAATCATTTTGTTTGTTGTTTTTTTCCAGGGCAATAGAGAAAGAGTCAACTACACTATCTATTGATTCAGCCATCAAAAAAGGTCTTTCTTTAGACAGAACGTTTTTTTTCCCCCACAAAAAAACCCTTTCTTTAACTTTCCTTTAATTTTCTGTGCTCTACCATTAAAATAAACAAGCAGGAAAATGTATTTATTTAAGTTAGAAAAGTTAGAAAAAGGACTTTTTTTTAAATCGTAAATTTACAGTTCTTTTAGTGTATTTATTCTTTTTCTTCTGCGTCAAACATGTGGTTGGGGCATACTTTCTGTGCCAAACACTGTTCTTCATTTGCTGTAAAGGAAATAGAAACTTCCAGAAAATTTCCAGGGTCTTTGCTGAAGAAGCAATTCTTTTTCTCGAATTACACCAAACCACATTAAAGTTACATATTGTTTTATATACTTCTTCCAAAACTGATGATTCTTCCACTAGTTAAGAATAGGCTAATATGTCACCGACCTGATGTTGTCTTAAAAGACAACATCTAAGTATTTAGTTTTATAGGAAAGCACATGTGGTAGATATTCAGGACAATGGACCTAACAGTCAATACTATGTTTAGATTATACATACTGCTGTGAGTATTGCTGTCCATGCCTCCATGGTAGAGGAGAGGATGGATTTCTTTGTGGGGATGAAGGTAACAAAACAATGAGGGTAGCAAGAAAGAAGAAACGGGTTGCAGACCATAATTTTGCCACTGAGTTTTACTGCTGAGCCTCTAAGCTTCAGTGCTGTTGAGCCCTCATTACTCATCACATCAAACCTTTCTAATAACAACCTTCACTGCTCATCTAAGTGAATTCTTTCAGGAACAGGTACAACAGGTATCTGGTTGATGGTGATAACTGTTCTTATTTAAAATATTCTTTTTTTCCTTTAGGCAATATTCTGTTACGTTTGCGCTCCTTGCAGTGATTTGACAGTGGGGATTACACTCCTTTAATTATTTCCGCAGCAAATTGTTGACACCATTAGTCAAGGCTTTCATTTGGGATAAAACAATAGCCCCACAGCTCCAACTAATATGTTCAAGCACTGGCTTTTTGTGCCCTCTGCTGACAGATGATGGATTTTGCATTTCAGCTTTCTACGTATTATGCTATAATTTGTTAGCAATTAGTTAACCATACTTACTGTAGTGTGTGCCTTAGCTTTCTTTTGCACTCATCATTACAAAGTGTTGCATGTCATTATTCCAATTTTTCACGAGTTCCTGTATAAAATATAAACTTTATATTTTTTGTTGTTTCTCAGATAACAATAACATTATTTTCTCAGTAGTCATTCATAATTGCATGTGTGTAGCTTATGTATGTATGCAGCTGAGTGTGAGTATTAGTATGTTTGCTGGTTCGAACTTGTAAGATTTCCCAGTTTCTTCAGTTAAGTTGTTTTTCAAGGGGTTTCTTGGTGTGGACAGGTGCCTTCGGTATGTTGTGGGCACGCTGGCAGACTTTCCATGTCTGTACACCTCAGTGCCAGTCTATGTGGGCAGCAAGGAAGCCACTTGTAGGAGCTGTGTGAGATACAAAAATTTAATGGCACACGAGGATTCAGTGCATATCAGTTATTTTCCGTTTCAGCTTCAGGTGTTACCCATTAAATGCTGATGTAAATACGCTTCTTTTTCTGATGTCGTAAAACCGCTAAAAGTAGGAAGATCTGCTACGTCGTTACTAAAAAGCTATAGCTTCCAAATCAAAGTTTCTCAAATAAGCTGTTACATTAGCAGTGATGGTTTGATCAGTCAATACTCACCCATTGAAGCATGACAGATCACAGATGGGAAGGTTGCAGGTGAAGCATTCAGGTCATTCTGCTGGTCTTGAGTTGGGTCATTTCCTGCAGGCACAGGACAAACTGAAGCACACAGTAAGAGTGACAGAAAATAAACACTGAAAATACAAAATTGCAAAGTTAGTGTAAATATATACTGCTGCGTATTGGAAATGACTCGGCTTCAAGTTTGATGTCAGTTGAAGCTCACTTTAGACTTCTTTTACATTTCCTTTAACTAAACACAGCAGCAGATTGTTGTACCTGTACAGACTCCTTGTCCCGTTTCAGTTCCCTCCCCTAGTAACATTTCCTGCAGCAGGCTGTCCATTTTGGCCTCGCCAAGCAGCTGTGCTAAGTGAAGAGTCTCAACCATCTGCCAGGCCACACTCTGCAGGGGAGGCAGGATCAGCAGGAGTTCCCCAAACCTTCCTCGCTGCTCACATGTTGCTTCTTCTAAGAGAAGATGGGCCTGGAAACGGAGATGTCGAACCACCTGAGGACTCTTCAGTCCCGAACAGTCTGCATTACATAAGGTAAGAAAGTCTTATGTAAATATAATATTGTATAAGGGAACCACTTAAATAAATGCACTTTGGTCAAATTTAATCTAAGCATGGGTAACCATAAGTTTAAAGTGTAAATGAAAGAAGAAAAGAAACAATAAGACAATGATAAAAATAATATCAACAATCCTCACAGAATGAAATGCACTGAATAAGAACTGACCAACTGATCATCATGAAGACAAACCAGAATCCTGTTAGAACAATGTTTTGTAGATAGATTATGTGAAATATGATTTTTTTAGTCTAAATAAGAACTATTCTGTTTGAAGCATGAAAAAACAGACATTGTTGATTAGGCCTGCCTTTCAGTGTCTGGGCCAGCACAGCACTCCTGAATTTATGCAGCAATGAATTCTGAGTTATGCAATCACTATTTTACAGAAGATATCTATCTGTGGACTGAATCTACATGCACAGTAGGTGGTGCAGAAAGACAACAAACGTCAGGATGGTGTTCAAGTGCTGAAACCCAATAGAAGTTGAAGCTAGTTGGACTAGTGTGAAAGTCTGTTGACGTTTTACGGTAATAATTATCCAGAAATATAGCAAATTCACAAACTTTTTCTCCAGTTGAATGTTATCTATTTGACAGGTGTGATTACTTATACAAGGCTAATTTTGTATAATTAGGGGAAAGGCGTGATGGGAGTGTTTCAAGTGCAACTGAAAAAATAGGGTTGAATGAACTATATGTGGATAAAATTGAAATCAAACCTAGAATATGACTGATTATATTCATCTCTGTCTTGGACAGAGATGAATATGTTTGCCAGTTCAGACCGTTTGGACCTCCGGTCTATCCCTACCACAACAGGTAAATGGGGAATGAAGTTAAGCAGGCAGCCTCTCTGCCTGACTGCCAAGAATGCCACCACATCCTGATATTAGAAAATCTCTCTGAAACGTACTGAACTCAGACCACTCAGACTAAACTATAGCTGAAATTGGCAAGAACAATAAACCAAGAGAGAACATAAAAAAATCAGCCTTTTTTCAGTGCAATAGAAAAGGGCAAACAGAAATCAACCTCATTCACCTTCTCACATGCTGACTGAACTAACCTGGGGCAAAGAAGACAATCGTCCGGAGGCAAGCAAACTCTTTGTCTGTGATGACCAGCTCTCTGAGAGGTTTGACCAGCTCCTCTTGAATTCTGAATGCCACTCTGGATATCTCTACTTCTGCACCTCTCGGTGGAATCACAAAGTCATTACCTAGTCAATTAAGAAAAAGATAGTCATTCACGTCCAAGAAGTTTAAGTGTGAAGTTCAGGCTACAATGCACAAAATACTACAGAGAACACATCTGTCCTACCAAGAAGAATGACATTATTGTAAGGCAGTGAGCGTCTTGCTACCCCTAAGATAAGATGTTCTGCAGAGTGGGTTCGTAGAAGGGTTACCTGCAAGCACACATACACGGGTTTCACATAATATAAAGAGTCAAACTTGGCATGGACAGATATATCTTAGCTGTTTAGTATAAAAGGTTCATTCCTCTTTGTACCCTGTCATCTATTGGAAGGCTACAAAACTCTGGGATGTGTTTAGCCCATTCCACCAGCAGGAGGAGTTGCTGCTTCATGGACTCGAACACCTCTCCCACACCTGCTGTCTTCTTGGTGGTGATGTCATGGCTCCTAGGAGAGAGAAGTGCTGGGAACTGAAAGAAACAAAGTATAATCTGAATTTACAGTAAACAGGTACCATGGACGTAAACCTTAGTGTATGTGCGCGATTAAGGAGATAAACCACAAACATTCTTTTTTTTTAAATGGATCAGTTGGACCACATAACAATCCATTTCAGAATTCCTGCATTGCTGTAATTAGTGTACCAACCGTCTCTCTATGCTGCAGTAAACCCTGATAACAAACACTTGCAGTCTTACATGGTGTCCTACTGAGTTTCTTATTATACTATGTAAAAGCAGACAATGCCAAGTCCTATTTTCTTACATGTACAACAAGAGAAATCACTCCAAGAGACACTGTCTGACGTGACATTGTGCTACTTAAAACTTGCTTGAAGACTGCCTGATAACAAATGCTAAAGCACACCAACTCTTATGCTTTGTAACATCACATTACTTCTTCATATTAGTCATTGTGTCAACACAGTTTGTTACATAGCACTTAACAAATTACAGGTATAAGAAGTGTTATAGACTACACCCTTTTTTGCACACTTCATCCAATTTGGATATTAGTCTCCATTTAAAGTGTAACAATTATAACAGACTTAAAAAAAAATGAATTTAGATAACTGCTGTTTTAAAAACAGCACATCGGCTCAAATATCATGCAAATGCACATGAGTGGGCCGCCTGTGGCTCAAGTGTTAGTGGCTGCCCTCTAATCATGAGATGCACCCAAACGGTCCTTCAAATAAATGCTTTCTGTAACTGCTGTAAGGTTAAAAGACGGCTCATAAGTGCAGGGCAGTTAAGAAGAATCACTTTGTTCAGTAGCTGTGTGCTCTAACATCTTTTTGCGGTCTTGCATTTATTTGACTTCAGATTAATCTTTAATACTTAAGGATCAAAACTGTTTTCCTTTTCTGTTAAATTCAGTTAACTTTTTGGCTTACTGCGAACCAAAATGAATTCATTAAAATCATGTAACCTTAGAATTTTTCATCTCTTAGCTTTATTTAAATCATTTCTAAAATGATTTTTAAAAAAGTGGTATACACATTAAAAAAGGATTAATTTCTGCCAAAGAACATAACATCTAAGACCAGTAGTGTGTTACCTGCTGAACAGTGGTCTCTGCCTGCAGCAGCACACTGATGGACAAAGTGCCCACTGTCTGCTCCTTGGCTCTCTGGCTGTTGATGCAGTCTCTCTCATTCTGAACAGCTGGACATTAAAGAGAGGAAAGAACCATCAGGCAAGCTTCTTGGCATCTCCGCACATTAGTCCTGCACTTGACTGTTTTTTTTACTCGCCTCCTCAGCAAATACATCCCGAAAGAAATGCCCTACTCTTCATCTCCACAGAGTCCCTCTATCCCCCGTGACACTGAAGCTGCTGTTTGTGGCTATATTAGCCACGCCAAATGCTGCATACTCGGGAAATGTGGCACAAATTGGATAAAAATAAAATTCTCCGGGAGCCTCTTTAAGTTTCCTTCTGTTTGCATATTTAAGTGTCTCTATTCCAGGATTTAAAGGAGTATCGAGTGAGTAAATGTTACATTCCTTAATATGAAATAACTGAGAGGATGATGAAATGTGATATGAATGGGTGCACAATTATGTTTCATATAATGCTGGCAACATCCTACTCAAGGTTTATCACTGGTAAGTATAAAGTTGCAGAAGAGGAAGTATGGGGAACCAATAAGAAGTATGTAGTACATCTAAATGTAAACCTGGTGACGTTAATATTTTAATCCAGCCGTGTAGACTTTCTTCGGTTTGATGTGCTTTAATGTGACATTTTGTTTTTGACAGCTTCTTACATTTCGTTAGCTTCATAGCATAAGTGCCTAAGTCATTTTTTTGTGATGACATAGGCAGACGGACAGGATGATGCAGCAGTGGTAGGGGAGTAAAGTTAGGCAAAAATCTCAATTTGACCAAAAAATGACTTAGGCACTTATGCTATGAAGCTAACGATTTGCTACTGACAGTAACAGTTGATGTGGAGGCTTGGGCGCTCGCTGATTAAGATTATATTTTGAAGGGAAGATGTCATCACATGTTGTTGACCCATCCGCAAGTGTCATTAGAAACACGGCAATCTGGATGGCCTCAGACTAATTCTAAAATGGCTCTACAAAGTCAGACAACACAACCAAGTGTCAGAGTAATCAGTCATCAGAGGTGTCCTCTCAGCAACCAATCTGGAGCACATTAATCAAACTAAAGGAGGAAAAGGAGCAGCAGCAGCACCAGCAGGGTCCCTCTGTACTTCACTGACATGGTGCTGCATGACAATGTCACAAATGAGCCTTCTGTGGAACATAAATTAAGTTTAGTTTTGGAGTAAACAGTTACACGGCTTACTTGGAGGTCGAGTACAAAATAACACGATACTGGAGACTTGTTCAATATTTTTACTCATCCGTTCCCACAACAGCTGTACTTGAAAGTGTTATTAGAACATGTTATGCAAATCAGGCAAATTAATGAAATACATGTTTAAAAGCACACCGCTGGCCGTGACTTCAAAGGGTTGTGAGCAACTGCTGTCCAGAAAAATGGAGAGCAAATATTTGGCCGTGCTCAGCTGTGTTAATTATTCATGTGAAACGAGGCTCCTTTGATTGCATCGCTTTCTCCTTGCTTCTCAGTAGGAGTCGATAAAAGATAAAGCCAACGATAGACATGGTCCACGTAAACACACCTGGAAATTGACACTGACACGTTCACTGTTTCTCAAGAAAGATTTTTTCTCCGCTTTTTTTGATGAAGTGATATTGATTGTTTTATTTTTCACTGAAGTAGACAGGTTTAAATGTAAAAGTACAGAGCAAAATGTGAGGTCCTGGATATTCTCAATAAGGTACAGCTGAACCTTTTTAGGTAGGTTGTTATAGCTAAGTGCATTTTTTTTCAAATTAAAGACTAAAAGAAAGTTTTATTACACAAAAAAGAAAATCTTAACTCTAACCTTCCTTTCTCATTCCGGCCTTGAAACACTTTCGTAGTCTGCAATAGCGGCACTGGTTCCTCTTGTCTTTGTCCACAATGCATTGCCTGTCGAACCTGAAACGAATGCGTTGTATTGCATAAGAACTTCATCTCAAGCACAAACAGTTCAGTCTTGAACTGTTTCAGAGAATTTACGCCGCTAACGTTGCACTGAATGGTTAATCTGCAGGTTTAAAGTGAGCAGCAGAGGTCAAGTAAGGCTCCATTATTCATGTTTTTTGAATTTGCTAGTTATGTACTTTCTGAATATAAATGTTATAGCTCAAAGTATGTTAAACCATTGAACCAAAGACTTCATTTTAATATTTTGGTGATTTGTTTTAGGTATAGAAAAATTGTTATGCTTTGTACAGCAATCAGCTGGCCCTATGATAGTACTCACCTACAGCTGTAAGTGTGGTTGTTGCGAATGCTCCTCCTGAAGAAGCCCTTGCAGCCATCGCAACTGGGTGCACCGTAATGTTTACCTGTGGCTCTGTCTGCACATATGAAGCATTGAGTCTTCGCGCCATCGGCCCCTGACAGGGATGAGGAGGATGCTGACACTACTGAACCTATGGGACAGCAAAATATTTTCAGATAATATACCTGGGAGGAAAGGTTTGACTAGCCATCCACTGTAAGAAAGTGGGATTCTCTATGAACCTTTTTAGCTGGTCACAAACGAATAAGTAAATATCTCTGAGCTGCTTCTAAACAACACAAACAGAAAGATGGCCATCCTCCAAAGAACCTCCACTTTGATAGGAACAAACTTGTGATGTGATACAGAGGATCTGTTATGATCTTGTTTTCAGTGGTGGGTTACAACTAAAATGTTTTCACCTGAATCTAAATGTTCCAGCTTAAAGCATGTTAAACCACTTATTACTGCATTACATTATTGTTGCATGTAAATCTGTGAATGAAAGCTATATTCAAAAAATGATGTTACCTAAACTAAACACCGATCAAGTGAGTTACCGATAGAGATGTTTTACTTGGAAAGAAAGAAAACACAATTTTGCCTTGACCTTTCTTCCCCCCCATTACATTAGAGTGAAAACTACACTGAAAACCACCTTGTGTCTACCACACTGTTATGTTGCATTTCACCTCCATGTCTGTCCAGACCTTACCTTTGACCTCTTGGAGATAAATTGTGCAAGAGTCAGGATTGCAGAATGTACCTTTAAGGCATTTTTTGAGAAGCATTGTTATAAGTTGGAGAGGCTTTTCCTGTCTCTGAGCTTCTGTTTCCATTTGCGTTTTAACTCAAATTGTGACTGAGGGCAGGCTACATGTGATAAAACAGTCACCATCCAACTGGCTGGTGTAAGGTGAGTAAGTGTGTAATAAACAAGAAGCAGTCTGGAAAACAAGCATTAGTGTGGTTGTGCGTTTCTGGCTATCATCTTATGTTACAAATATCACCATTTCATTATCTTTTCATATTAGACATGTATGTGATATTTTTGTCACAATTAGCTAACCAAGTCTTGAATTCTGCCAAAAAGTATTTTATGAGGTCACGTAGACTATTTTGACCAACTCCGATCAGCTCATCCTTGATTCATTTTAGGATTGTAGCTTCTGATTACCATCTATTTAAGTTGTAACTGTACTCTGCTTTCTAATTATGTTACACTTCCATCTAACCCATTAACAGAAACACGTAATGAATCATATTTCACCTCCGTGAAAATAATACCTTTGTACACAGAGATGAATTTGCAGAAAGGTGCTGATTATGCACTTTTGAACCCCTCAGAATCATCTTCGCACTGCTTCATAGCTGGAACAGTGTGAGGATAATAAAAGCAGGGTTATAGGTAATGATATCAGCTGTATATGAATGGCATGGACCCCTAAGGAACACTGTACCCATGAGTAAAAGGTAATTCCCCATTTAATTAAAGCAGTTTAGAAGCCAGTTAAGAACCAAAGTCCACTACTCCTCTGGCTAATTTTACACTGGGCCACTCAGCCTCCCACCGTGTTGCTCTAAACTGCATCTTACCCCTATTGTTGCAGGACTGTCTCGCTTTAAAAGCACTGACCATCAAATATGCCATCTTGGTGTAATATTCCTGCACTAATGCACATATTTTACATCCCCCTAGCTATAATGTCTGTAAATTGCACACTTAGTTTAGGCAGATGAAGCAGCTAGGGATTTTCAATTTAACAAGGAAATGCTTTCTGTGGCCAAAGATCAGCTAGATTGAATTAAGAGATTAGAATACATTTGCCTCGCAGTTATCTGGATTTAAAGAGCAGCCTAGTAGTGAAGCTTCTTCATTTAAATTGGCAAGGAAAGGGGCTGATTCAGCTCAACAGAGTCCTAATTAGAATGACATTAGATCAGAATGTAAACTGATGTAGACCTATGGAAAAAGTAATCTGCAACTATTTTGATAATTTATGCCTTATACATAAACATTTTTATGCAACAATGCCCGATATGGACTATGGACTTGGACCTTGGACCCTGTGAAACTGTGGCATTTCACACTTGGACATAATTTCACGTATTAAAATAAGGTTAGCTGGACTAATTAATAAAAAACTAAAACAAAAACTAGATTCCCAAAGTGATGCATTTTCAAAGCAGATCTCTTTTTAATATTCAGTTATGCAGTTTCAGTATCTTTTGGTGTGACAGTGGACAACACTCTGAAGATCGTTACTTGTAATCAAGAGCAATTTAGGTGAAAGCTCATCATACCTGTTTTATTTGCTCGTAGAGGAACCAGCATCATGTTGTTTAACAGTTTAGTCTCTGTGCTGCCATGAGTGCACTCCAGTTTAAGGATAGTCCCAGTAAGCTTCATGGTCTCTGGACTCTGTGAAGGGTTTCTGAGATATGCAAAGCTCCAGCAGTGTCAATTTTAACTTCCAGGTCATGCATTCGGCTTAGTTCTCATCCCTCACAAGTTTCCCGTGTGTGGCTCCAATTCTTTTCGTTCCCACTATTGTTTGAAAGCTTTTGTCTTTGTGCTCTTGAGCCACTCTACAGGTATTAATCTTCTTTAAAATGTCACTTGTAACATTCTTGTGGTGTGCTGAAAAGCTTGCACCATGACGGTCCTCTCAAGTAACCTGTCATTGACTCAAATTGGGTCATTGTCCGTTTGCTTTTTTTCTTATCTGTATCTGCAAAGCATATCGAGGGGAAAGTTCAGAGACAAACTTGGCTCACTGTGACGAGTACAAATAGATAAGACCAGTGTTAGTTAGATGTTAAAAATATAAATGTCTTGCTCTTTTTCTTCTTTTTATTATTTATTTATCTAGCTTTATTAGGAAGATAAATGTGATCAAATAAAGACAAAGAAATCCAAAGACTACATGCTGGGATGTCTTTCATTGATTTTAGGAAAGGTATTCTCTTAGCTTGGACAATCAATATGCCACTGAAGAGTGATGTAGCATAAACAAACAGAATGGGAGACTGTTGAGAAGAGTACGGGCCATGCCTGATTAACCTTTTGTTTTAATTTTTGAGGTAAGTAATACAAGACGGTGCCACATTGCAGGGGGCACAAGTGACATTTATTTACGGAGGATCGCTGTTTTTGTCTCCCTTCTACTGATAGAAGGTATTTTATTTGCTTGATAGAGACAGACATCCCTCTTTTGTTCACCTTTTCACATAATCAGACTATTGTATATTTGGTCTTATTGATCAGTGCTGAAATCCTCAGGTTATCTGTACAAAAGTGCAAAATCCGAGGTTGTCTCTTCATTCACTGCGGTTGCTTCAGAAAATGCCATTACAGCTCAGGGAAAAAAAACAAAACGCAAAAAGCAAACCGTAGCTTGATGTATACTTCATGTATGCTTGATGTATACTTGCTACTTTTAAAAGCAAGATAACTGACCTGCTTGAAAAAAAAAAAATGATGTTGATTTTGGCTCTTTTTGTTGCTTCTGAAAATATAGCTCCGATTAAAAATCAGAGATGCTCTGTTTGTTGTAAGATTCAAAAGGATGGAAGTATACCTGTGGTGTAAGACTTTAGGATAGACATTCACAGTCTAAACTCTGTATGATCTGAGATACAAAGAGAGCACATATACCACGATGTGTGATTTTAGACTTCAGGTATTCAAGTCAGGGTGTGTTAAGGGACAGAATTCTAAAAATGTGAAAGACAGGGAGAAAGGTGAGCATCGTCACACAATTTTTTACAAATTATAACAAATTATATGTCAGACCACATATGAGCTTCCCCAGTACCGATATCCATCATACTTTGGTGTAATGGGATTTCCTGGGTGAGTAGCACTCCCTCCTTCAATGTCATGCTAGGCCGTGGGTCAGACCTCCCCTGGCAGTGGCTCACACACTCAAGCTTTGCTTAGGTGATTGATTGATCATAAAACCCCCAAAGCCATAAGTGGACTACAGAATGGGTTTCTATGGCTTGTGGGTTTCTAACATAAAAGGGTTAAAAATGAGTTGTGAATATTGATTGTCTACCCTTTCCATCACTGATAAGCAGGATAGTGAAAATTATGTGCAAAATATGTGCAAAATACTTTTGATCAGCTCTTGGTCATTAAATGTTTAATAAATTAAAAATGTTAATTTTCTTCCTCCTATCTGTGTAGGCCATGTTATTCCCCTAAGATTGGAAAGTTTGTCACTCAGAAGAAAAGACGGTTTTTCTAAGCCCACTAGGGGGAGACAGAGTACACTACATCTGGCCAGAGCTTTGCTTTGCAGGAGCCAAAGCTTGGAAAAGGACAAGATCAAAATGTTTGTTGCACATCTACTCAAGATTTACTTTCTTTGATCCTAAACACCAACAAGCGTCATCATGCACACGACTAACATTCCAGCTGTAACATCAGCTGGTGCATTACAATATAAGACTATTTGACCAGTTATACAAAGTAGAAAAGAAAGACAATTTATACACTTCAATCATTATCACAGTTTTGATGCTTCAGTTACAGAAGACAACCTAAATTTATTCTATGGTGTCTCAGGTCTTATTGATATAAACACTACAGAAAACCCTGGCAGAAAACTTGCAGAAAGCTCTAACTATAAAACTTTAATATGAAGTAGATACAGGAAGGCTAAGACCTTGTTAAGGATTACTATTTCTATTATATTGACACAACAATCTAAAATAACATTAGATTTTTATACAGCTTTATGTTTTGCAAAATTAAATAAATATATCAAAGCTTGCAATGTGTTTTGGGGTTTCATAACAGAAAACAGATTTAAAGACAGAAGCAAGTCTATAAGGACTTGGACAGGCATAAACTCAGAGCAATCTCAATTGTCCAGCCTTTTTTCAGGCTCTATGTCCTGACCCTGGCCCATCTCATCTCTGGGCTACTACCAACTCCAAGTTCGAACCTAATTCATTTCAATAATTTATACATTTCCAGAATTACAGCAAAAATAAAATAAAGAAGTGCTGTACAACACCACGCAGGGAAACCTTTAATAAAAACATAAAATATTCTACAAATAGATGCTCTTTAGATAAGAGCATCTCTCCGTGGAGCATTACTCGGGTCCAAACAAGGTCTGACACATTTGTCTCAGTGAATTTGATTAATAAAGCTAGATCTCCAATCTCAACATGAATACCAATTCAATAATAAGCCCTCAGCCTTTGGAGTTTCATTCAAAACTAGAGGAAAGTAAAACAAAGCAGCAAAAATTGGTCATAAAAACATGGTAAGCCCATGATTTAGTGGGGCGATAAAGAGTGGAAAGGTGGTCGTTCATCATGGAGGCTAGCTCACCAGGAGAGAGCCTGTCAGAGACACCACTAGGTCTGGAAGGCATTTTGAGAGAGAAAGAGCCTCCGGTTGGCCCTTCAACCTGTTTGTTTCAATGTCTTTTCCAGACAGACACATACAGACTTTACATGGGTGACGAGCACTTTGTCTTTGCAGCTCCATTGTCACAGTATTCCTGAGGGATGGGTGTTGTTAGCTGAAAAGGAGGGTGAAACTTTAGAAGGCTTACAGCTGCAGTACCCTTTGATGGGAACAGGAAAAGCTTTATTGGACTTTTTATTGTAACAATGTCAGGGGTTATGATGTTTCAGTGAATTGCAAAAGGCTCTGAATAAAGCTTGTGCCATGAGACCCTTATGGCCAATTGAATAACACAAGTTAAAAATAAGTAATTTTTAACATAACTTTTAGTTTTAAGGTTAAAAACCTACCCAAAATAGCCATCTATTTATGAAACACAGACGTTGTTTGACATGGAAACTTAAAGTGGTGTCCAGTGCAATAGATGCATATAAAACGTTTCATGAAACTGTGGTAAGTTGTTCATATTCTTGTTAGCTGAAGCGATTTGGCTAATAAGTTTGTTTATAGTTAAATTATAATTTGTTGTACATTTTTGCCCTGATGATTCAAAGTGAATTTTTTTAAAGGTTCAGCAAGTGGAAGACAAACCTAAAAAGTAACTTGTTTTTTGTGTACTTGTTTCTTGTAAAGAATAAGTCTTGTTTCAGGAGAATCGTCACTTCCGGCTGTCGCCTGTAGTTTTTTTGCTCGGAAAGGAATGAAAAAAGTGGACGGAGAAGGTTTTCAGTCATTAAGATGCCAGAATGATGTCCTCAAAACACAAGTACGTTGTCCTATTGTTAAAGAGACTATGGAAATGTTAAGAGTTGGGCTTTAAGTCAGGGAAAAGGATGCTAAAAGTCAGCTATGACAGTATGCCCGTTACTGGAGTGTGAAAACCACCGACCTACTAAATCATTGTTAACCATTAAATGTCTGCAAAAGCCAGAAAAATGGTACACCTTAGCCAACACTGAAGTATTTAAGTTAAAAACAAGTAGAATGTAAGATTAAAGCGCTTAAGATAATTAGATAGTCGCAGGGCTGCAACTGTTAATGTTACACATAACTAGCTTCCAACTTCCGGTAGTTTGTCTAAATTATCTCCATAACTGACACTGTATTGTTTTCTCTTACCCTGACCCTACAGTATCACCTAGCATTCAAAGTAGGGTTAGAAAATAAAGCTAACATATAAAGTGCAGCAGTATCCCATGTTTGTTTTGAAAAAGCAAATCGGCACCATTTACATGATGACTACCTAGCCATGTAAATAATATTTTGTGAGTAAAAATATGTAAAAAGGGTCAGTAATTATATTTATTTATTTTTTGTAATCATACTTCATAGGCATTAATTAATGAAGGCACTGTGTCCTGCTTCATATGTGGCCTAGCAGTAATGCTAAATGCTTCATGAAACTTTGAGCATGAAGCTGCATATCGAGACATCTTTAGTTCATTGTTTTAGTGAATTTGTGTCATAGAAAAAAACAGTAATCACTAAATAGGACTGTAACCATGTGCAACACCATTAACTGATTTATAGCTGTTGATAGGTAAAAACTAAGTAGCCTGCCACCCCTGCTTAAAAAAGAAAGAAAGAATTAAATAAATCACAAAACACATTATACACCAGTCAGACACAGCATTAAAACTAATATTGTATAGGTCCATCTTCTGCTGCCACAACAGCTTTGCTCCCCGTAGGCTTACTAGCCACATAGTTAAGGGGGGACTCTTCCAGACCTCTGAACAAAGTGTTGTATCAGCCACCAATGCATTAGCAGTAGATCCTTTATCAGGTCCTTTTAGGTAGCGAGGTGGGGCTTCATGGATCAGACTTGTTTTTCCTGCACATCCTATAGATGTTTTATTGGGCTGAAATTTGGGGGATTTGGAGTCTAAGTCAACAACTTTTACTCTTTGTCATGTTTCTCAACCCATTCCTGAACTATTTTGCAGTGTGTCAGTGTCCATTACCCTGCTGAAAGAGGCCAGCGCCATCAGGGAATACCTCTGCCATGAACAGGAGTGCAACAGTGTTTATGTGGTTGGTATGTATCAAAGTGCATGTATTTGTAGCAGAGCACATCACACTGACTCGCTTCATTCCAGCAGTGCGTCCAACTTCCATATGTAATGATCAAACCACGTGACAAAAAAAAGGCCACCATCCTCCGCTGCTGGTCTAATTCTGACACTGTGTCCCCCTTTGTAGACCTTCTGGACCATGATTAGGCTCAAGACGGGATCAGACCCGTTTGATCCGCTCTGTATTCTGTATCGATCATACCAGCATGAAGATTTTCGCTGAGTACAGTAGCTCTCCTGTGGGAGTGGGACGCACTGAAGTGCACAAACACCCAAATGTTACTCTTACTAATGACTGATATAATAACGGTCTCATTCCAAAGCCATGTGCATTAACATGGTGGTGGTGCATTCACAAAGTTGGCCATATAATATGTTATAGGTGGAAATTTGGCAGGTGCACAGATTTCAAAGCCATTCAAAACAATTTTGATTCTGACCTTTATGAATAAAATTGACTTGACTTATTCTCTACTGTTGGCTTATGAAAGCCAGTTGAAGCTGCTCAGACGGGTCTTTCTTGGTGTCTTCATCAGAACAATATTTACAGTTTACAACTTTTTCAAGTAAATAAATTACATCAGTATTAAATACTTGTTTAAGCAGCCATTCTTTTGGAAATCATTTTAATGCCCCCACTGTCTAAAGTACATGAACTCTCCATCCATCCATCCATTTTCTGCTGCTTGTCTGGGTCTGGGTTGTGGGGCAGCCATCTAAACAAAGAAGCTGAGACCTCCTTCTCCCCAGCCACTTCCTCCAGCTTAACCAGTGAGGCACTGAGGGATATAATATCTCCAGCTTTTCCTGGGTCTGCTCCCTGCTTCCTTCCAGGTAGAATATGTCTGGAACGTCTCATTCATTTTGCATCCTACTGAGATGCCCAAACCACCTCGACTGGTTCAGTTTGATGTGGAGTTCTGCTCTTGAGTCCCTCCCAAAAGCCCAAACTCCTCATCCTGTCTGTAAGAGAGAGTCCAGACACCCTTCGGAGGAAGCTCATTTCTGCTGTATCTGCAGTTACATTTTTTCAGTTACTAACCACAGCTCATAGCCATAGATGAGGGCAGGAATGTCGATGCTTCAGCAGCAGCTTGAGTGAGAGCAGCTATGTGTTCTTTTCATGCTTCTGATGCGAGTTCAGCCGACAGTAACCAGTTAGCATAATCGGTAGAACATCCCAAGCACCAGCAGATAACTTCTTGTAAAACAAGAATACAGATGTAGCTACATCGCACATCTGAGTTGTATCTATCCTTTTAAACTAACCTTGGCAAGAAGTCAGATGACTATATATCCTAAAGTGTTTTAAAAATCTCCATCTCGGGGAATAGTCATGGCACTCAACCACTTTTTAAAACTTGTGCTTTCAAGTCAACCCCTTTTAATTTTTTTGTGAGTGTTATAGAATCAAATTAGCACTTTATGCACACTTTATGCACATGAATCACAACCATGGCACGATTATTACCGGCTTATGTTTCATTTTTAGAGCTGCTAGCAGCAGTGAAGTGAGTTTTGACATCAAAGCCAAGTGTTTCAGTCTGCTAGCTCTTAAATCAGTGTTGTTATAGTGAATGCGTCCTTATGTGATATTCTTCAAAGGTCATGATGTCACTATGACCTTGAGATTTTGAAAGTCTTGAAGTGCTGTTGATTAAAAGTAACGTAAGATGTGGGTTGAACAGACTACTGTTAACAGGAGTTCAAGAATGGCTTAAGTGGAGAGCCTCTTTCCTTGTCAGAATTAATAAAGCAAGTCTTTGTGTGTATTCCTTTAGAGCCGCTTTTCTGTGCCACCCATCTGTTTTAAGGTCCTTCTTTGTTTTGTTAAAAGGAAATCCAGAATTTTAAAAAAGTGTTAGTGCTCAGTGTATCAGGTTTAAGAACAGTTTGAAGCAGTGCCTCTATGTTTTTGCCATTTCTAAAGCGTCAGTGGAGAAAATGCCATTTATTTACTTGACTTTACTTAACTTTGGAGATTTTTTCTGAAAATAGTCTTTCTTTGTTTTAAGATCTGAGAACTGCAAGAATAATAAAAACATAAAGAGTGCTGTGAAAAATGTTTAAAAACCTCCCCTTTTTCCAAGCTCCTCTGTGAGCCAGCATTTTAATTAAAAGCACTTGTTCCTAAACCTGTGCTTAATATTTCCCATTAGTCACATTTGAGGGATTACAGACGGCACCAATGCAAATCAAAGATTAGATGGAAAATGCAGATGTGTGAACAGTGCGGCTCATTTTATAGCTATCATAGCGCTTTAGTCATTTCAAAAAAAAAATTAACTGGCAGTGACAAGGTTCCCTTTTCACTTACAAATAAAGATGACAATCTTCTGAAAGAGAAATGTCTGGAAGAGATTTCTTGGTTGGTCAGCAGGGGAGGTCCTCAAGGAAGCCATGAGATTTCACTGAAAACATATCCTTTTCAATCACATTATAAGCACTATGCAATAAATCCTCAAAGGATTTTATATTAACTTCATTAGAATGGAAGATGACATGATCTTCTTTTGGGACTATGGCTCTTTTTTTTCCACAGAGACATTTTCATTTCTTTACTGTGGACATGTCACAGTGGAAAAATCATAGATGTTAAAAAAAAAAGCAATTTACTGCAACAGAACAAAGCCATTGTTATTATTATCAGAAACACCCAGGTTTTTGTTATTGTGATGAGTCAAAGTATCTGCTGGGAAAAAGACTCATTATGTTGAATCTAAATGTACCTAATTACATGACACTGCATATAAAGGGTTATTTTGATTGGACAGTAAAAAAGTGTGGTGAGCAGCGCTTTGATTATCCATCTGGTTGGTGTGCAACTTTCCCATGGATCACCAACGCTGTAACATTTGCCCTGCACGTTTCGTATTCTTTAGCTTGTCTTTATGCATTGTAAATCGTTTGTGACCGCTGATACAAGGTTAGCACCCCTGTCAATCAACCCTTGCTTAGCGTCTTCATCAGATTGTGCAGAAATGTCTCAGGACAGAAAAAAAGTGCAAGACTGGATAGCCTCTGCCCTCTTCTTCATTTCCTGCTGCCCTCTGCTCAAATATCATATCCACACGTGGATATGGGTTAGTGTTTTTGAAAAGCATACTTTAATTAGGTGCCGCTTGTGCCTTGGGTTTATATATATATATGTAAAAATGTGCTCTGTGTTTGATCTGTTAGAGAAATGTAGCTTTTAATCCTGCCTCCTACAGTGGTGTATCAGCAGTGTGTTTCAGCATTTAAAATGCACTGATGACTATTATTCAGAGCAGATAACCCCCTTTTGTTTGCTTGGGTTCTTTTTGAGAGACTAGGGAAGAAGTGATGGATGGACAGATGCACTGCATGTCTAGAGGAAGGGAAAGCAATGATCAGCAAGGAGTTTGGCCGATGCCCAATGCGACTATTAAGAATTGTCACCGATAACAACAAACACTGCATGAATTATATCGTTGCACTGGCATTTACAATCACATCTTTGCTTTTGCCCTTTCTTTCTGTTTGTGAATTAGCACCCTGTCAGCTCTCCAGCACATTTCCAGAGTGGGAAGAGTAAGGGAAGGGAGAGAGAAAAGGAGAAATGACTGTGCAAGCATTTTAAAAACAGGTATAAAAATGATTTTTTTTTCCTTTTTTGCTGTTCGAGGTTTTTGGCATATTTATGGAGTGTTACTGTAGAAGCGGCCCATTTAAGGCTATTTGCAGAAAGCGCACATTGTTCACATCAAGCTCAGAAAAGCTGAAGGCACAGCCATGTGATCGTGACCTCGCCGCTGAGAGCCAAATTGCACGAGGCAGATGGGATTCAACATTTGTGAGAGCTCTCTACAATTAATAAAAGAATCACGTTAGGAAAATAAATTAAAAAATGTAGGAGCGTTATTTCTCTTAAAGCTTTGTGTTAAGGAGCCTGAGGCGCGCGCGCACACACACACACACATACACACACACAATTCTGAACTGGAGAGGCATGCTATCATGCCATTGCTTAATCTGTCAAAACATCCACCTCAGTAAGACGGAAGAGAGAGAGAATAGATGTTAAAAAGTTGTGTGTGTACGAATGATCAAATATTTTACTCTTATCCCTGCTGGGCTCCCTAACGATTTTTAGGGATGATTGTGAATGTGTAATAGTGCCTTCATCATCGTATTATCTTGAATCACATTACCTTCAGTACACAGTGTTCAATAGCATTTCTCTTTTTCTTCCTGAAAGATAAAACACTCCACCACAAGCGTTTTATTGTGAAAACAATACTGAGGAACCAACATTTGACGTACCTTCTGGGAAAAACACTTGTTTTTCGTTTTAGATTTAAAGGTATAATTAAAAAGAAAAGCTTCATACAAAAATAAAACAAACATAGTTACCCATTGATTCCAAAGTGATATCTTCTGTGCAGTATCTGTGGGATTGTTACAATGGAAAGCTAGAGGCCTGTATTGTCCTGACTTCAGAAATGTAACCACTGACTCTTGGGGCTGAGTCAGACGAAAATGTGGTGTGCTTTTACTCTGCTCAGCCAAATGTGAAATAAATAAAAAGAAAGGAAAATGGCTGCTCTCTTGGCTGTACCCTTGGTCCCTTGCTCTTTGTTAAAACCATATCTCTGCTGCTCCATTGCCCCCAGCTACATTAAATCCCATTAAATTCACCTTCATTAAAGCAGTCCTCTCTACTCCTTGCAGCAGCCCTGGTGCGGGCCTCTCAAGGACAGAGCAGTAATGAGGGTGGACTGGATTTAACCTTGAAGAGTACAGGTTTTCATTTCCAAATCAATAACTTATGGTTCAAAACTGCCACTAGATCCAGGCTATAATTTTCTAGCATTAATTGTGTGGATTATGTTTCTTCAGCAGCGAGAAGGTATTTAGCTTTAAGCTGCAGTGTAGAGATTGCATTTATCATTACTTTCCCCCCCTTTTTTTTACAGTAGGAACTGACAGCTTGCACATTTTCTATATCACTGAGTTCGTGTGCATATACACTTTGGTGCACAGATGGGATGACTTAAGGAGTTTGTATTTCAAAGAGTCTGTATGAGTGTTAGTAATTAGACTCTTGGTATTTTTTTTTGTTTTGTTTTTTTACAGTAAGACCAAGCAGAGGGCAGAAGGCTGGAATTTTTCTCCTGCCTCAATCCGGTATTGCAGTTAATGTGTCATCATTCGCTGGAAAGAGGTCGAAGTATAAGAAATCTCCTTTACAGCCATGTAAGACAAGTTTTGACAGTCACCTGCTGTCAGAAGAAGCAGGAAATTGTGAATTATGGATGAAAAAATTAACAGTTAGATGATAGGCAGGCAGCAGGGACATGGAGAAAAAAAACGTCTGACCTACTGTAAAAGAATTGAAATTGTTTCAGCCCCTGTCATTCTCTGCGTTTTAGTGGGGCATTCTCTGTAGTGGAGTTTCCTGTCATTGTCATACGACTGTATGGAAAGCATTAACTTGTCCTGCGGTGATAATTTCTGCCCGACATGTTCTTAATATGAAATATCAGATCTTTTCATAAAATAGGGAGGGCTGAGGCTGTGGTGATCACTGGAGCTTAATTTTTTAATCAACTTCTCTTTTAAATGAAGCTTTATTAAATTACAAACTCACACAGTGGGAGTAGGACACCGGCTGAGATGGACCAGTGTTAAAAAAAGAAGATCATGTGTGATAATTAAATAATGTTAATAAAAACCCTTTGCTATCATAGACTGAGAAGAATGAGAAGGGGACAATACCCGGTAGCTATTTCATGCTTCTCTTTTCTTTCGTTCGTTCTCATTATGGTCTCAGGAAATTTACCATGTAAAATTATGAAAAGAAGAAAGGGATGCAATGTCTGTGAGATATTGACAGATGGCAAATGGAGACACAATTGCATTCATTTTTTCTTGCGCTTATATTCCAGCTGTATACACAGAAATTAAAGGTACTCATTGTTGCTGCTCAGCCAAAGAAAATGGGATTTGACTGCAATTTGTTTGAGCTTTGACAGCTTAAAGGTCAGAGAAGTCAAAATACGCTGCATTTTAGTATCAGAAAATTAGTAAAATACCAATTATCTTGAATAATTTTGCAATGTAAAATTGTGTTTTTTGTGGATCAGTTCACACCATGTAGTGTTAACTGATGACACCCTAGTCCTGACCCTTGCTGTCACCCTAACTGCTTAAAAAAATAACCTGAAAATGAGTTGACATGACACGAGAACCAGAAGAATTACAAAGACAAATGAAAAAAAGAAAGTATGAATATGAGAAAATATGGCCATTTTTTGTTCCAAGATGACATAACACTTCATGTAGCGTGATATGTTTCATGTTTAAAATGTTTTGTGATTGGCACAAACACCGTCTGTCACTATGCACAGGTACATCTTCATCTGCAGACTTCGGTATCAGAGAGAAATTCTTTGCTAAGCTTGGTGGGGCATCATTACTCCATTTTGATAATAGGATTACTAAAAAAAATACACTTCTTCAAAGAGACAACAGTACCATTGTGAGGATCCTGAATGCTGACATCAAATGTACTAGCATTAAGTAACATTTGATGTTGGAATCTAGTTATAAATATTTTGAGGAATGCCAAGAATATGGTTTTTTAGTTGTATTAAATGAGTTAATGAGACAGTTGATGAGACACATATTCAAGTAAAGTCAGCAGAAGAGGTAGTCAACAAACCTACTAAATGTACTTCCTCATTAAAGTTTTATTTCCTGTTGAGCAAATTGAAAATGTTAATGGGGTTTTATCATATTGAAGTAGAATTGATTATATCGTCTAGTAATATCTACTGGACAGCAGCGATGAAACACAGAGCTACAGTTCCTTTAGTGGCCACTTGAGGCAGGCTCTGTAAACTTAATCTACAAAGACTTCCATGTTAAAATGCACAACTGTACAGCATTAAAAAGCATGTTTATAGCATGCTACACAACAGTTTTACCCTATATGGTTAGTTTCCTCCTAAATGATGATTCTGCTGGGCGTCATTCTTTTTTTATCCATCCAGGTAAAGTTAGAGCAGTGGCCACTCTTATGTATGACACGGGTAGCTGTACTTTCTTGGTGTCTGCTAGGCCTCACAGGAAGTAATTGGACTCACCGAACTAGACCTCTCCACTGTGTTTGTGCTGTTGATGCATTTTGGAGCATTTTTAATGGATCGCCAGACAAATAATATAGTTTTCTGGGCAGCACGGCCTTTGTAAGTAGTTTGTTTTTCAGTTTTGGTGAGTGAAATTCTAGTATTTTCTTTTAGTCCATTTAGTCTTTTACTTATCAGTGATAATTAGGTATATGTGTCTGTGCCTCGGCCTATTAGTGTGGCTTGCTAATCAACTTTGCTGCCATTATCTGATAACTAGCACTCCGGCCTTTTGTACAAATGTGGTATCTTCTCTTTCCATAAAAACAACACAGCAGTAGGTTTCAAAGTAAATCTTTGACGTCACTCTATGTCCGTCTTTTCTAGAATTTGAGGCAGCAATTCATAATGTGAGCTGTTTGCTCCACATCATAATGTGGAGCATTTAAAAAACATCACTTTTTTTAATGGGAAAATTATACTTGAAGATTGAACCGGCTCTTGAGGAAGCCCACGGCCCTAGTGGGTGTCGATCAGACCAGTCAGTGAAGAAAAGATGTGCATTGTTTTCAGCTGGTAACACTAATTTAAAGAATCTGGTTACTGCAGATTTCTTTTTCTTCCAATTCTCCCCAGCCAGCATAAAGAACTTATATATGCTGCAACTTTAAACTCTCTTCTGCTGCATCTTCTTTTCTGCCTCCCCTCACACATTGTTAACTGATTATTTTAGTCTTTAAACACCATGAACTTAAGGGTTCGGGATCAAGAAAATAGTGTTTGGGGATAAAAAAAAACAAAAACAGGCCAAATCAGCAAGGTTGTTATTGAAAATGAACAGTCCATCTGTTACTGTTTGTGGATCTAATTAAAGAACTGATTTGTTCTTAATGTGTGGATAATTGCTGGGGTCACACTTGTCTTCTTTTGCAAAATATGAGATAGCTGCTTCCTCTTTGTTTGACAGCTTTTGTCTCATGCTTCCTGATAAGTAGGATTTACTATATCCTGCTCTGTGAAGTTGTGTGTTTTAGTCTCTACACAAAATGTCTTTGGCCTGCTTGCTTTGTTTGACTATTGGCTTTAACATTTTGCACAGCTGTCGCTGACATTTTGGAGGGCCTTATGATTATTTATAGTCTCTTAACAGGTCCCACATTGTGCTGTGGGTTATTTCTATAATATATTGTCTCAGTTACAGTTCTGTGTTTTTACTTAGTCTCAGAGTCGCAGAAATTGAACTGATGAGGAGTTTGTGGGAGAAAGACATTTTCTCTCTTGTTTAAATATTCTTTTAAAGTGGTTTATTTTTTGGTAAAATTCCTAAAGGTAGAGTTTACTTCTATTCTTTTGAATTCTCGTTTTTCAGCCGCATATAAGTTATTATATGTGCTGTTTTGTTGGTAGGTTTGGTGGCTTTAGTAATGCTTGAGATTTTGTTTCTCCAGCTTTAACACTGGGTATCACTTGTGGGACTAAACAGGTATAGGAATACTGTAGGTAGGTGTAGCTGAGGTAGGTGTAGCTGAGCCCAAACCTGGAATTTTCACTGTCACAAAGTAAGTTTGTTTTAACTAAAGTAAAGACGCTTTAGCCATGAACTCTCTAGTAGTAGGCAGACCTTCTTTCCTAATCGGCCCCAAAAAAACCCTAAAATCCCAATCAGATGGTTTCAAGTGTTCTTTTTTTATTCTAGTCTTTTTCCATTGGGGTGTGTGCACACTACCATTCTCATAGAGCGCACTGGATTAACAAAATGTGAACACCTCTGAAAAAAACAGAAGCTTTGGACGTTTTCTTAGGGGTAAAACATCAGCAGTGATCTTAGAGAAACAAGTATTGCAGCCGTCATCAATATGGGGGAGTTATAAGTCCATTTCCAAACAATTTGAAGTCCATCATTCTACAGTGAAAAAGATAATTCACAAGTGGAAAACATTCAAGACAGCTGCCAGTCTTCCCATCAGTAACCGTCCCAGCAAATTTATCCCAAGGTCAGACCATGCTGTGCTCAGAGAAACTGCATAAAACCCAAGAGCTACATCTCAAGAGTCCACAGTCCTTAAATATTAAATATTAAAATATTAAATTTAATGTGAAACATTAAAGTTCATGACAGCACAGTTAGAAGAACTGTGATCAAGTAGGGCTTGTTTGGAAGGGCTTCTAGTAGAAAATCTCTTCTACCCAAACAGAACATGGCAGCACAGCTTAGGTTTGAAAAGTTGTGTTTGGAACAGCGTGCTTTGAAGAGACAAGACAAAATGGGCCATAAAGCACATCTCCACATTTGTCAAAAACCAGACACAGCATATTGGCACTAACACCTGATATCACCTGTCAACCACAGCGGTGGAGGCGTGATGATCTGGGCTGGTTTTGCAGCCACGTGACCTGGGCATCATGTAGTCACTATACCAAAGTATTCTAGAGTCAAATATGAGGCTATCTATCTTACAGCTAAAGGTTGGGTCATGCCAGAGGACAATGTTTCCAAGCACAGCAGCAGATCTACAACACAACGGCTAAAAAGAAAAGAATCAAGGTGTTGCAATGGCCAAGACAAAGTCTAGAAATACTGTTGTGAGACCTAAACGTGGCTGCGCATAAACGAATGGCCACAAACCTCAGTGAATTGAAGCAAAGTTATAACGAAGAGTGGGCCAGAATTCCTCCACATTGATACGAGAGACTAATAAAGACATACAGGAAACGCTTACTTCAACGTCTTTACTACGAAGGTAGTAAAGGTAGCTTCTGTATCATGGGGTGTCCTTAGTGTTTCACGCTCTGCTTTTTACACTTTTTAGAACATGGTCAGTACTAGATGATTTTTTTTGTCATATTCTGATACATAAAAACTCAGAACTGATAGAAAATATGCTTTATTTTCCACGTTTTTGCATCTCCGCACTGATTTAAAGACTGACAAGAAAAATCCTACAATTTGCATGTTTTTAGTTCAAATGTTTACATAAAAAAGGTGTCTTACACAGAGACATCTACTTTGATGCAAACAAAAACATCTTCGGTACTGCACATGTGTGATCATCAGCGCGTCTCTAAACTGAACCCGAAACATTTGTCTAGTTTTTTTTTTGTCGTCATGAAAGTGTCATGTTGTACAGTCCTCAAGTAGTTTTCTGTCGGCCCCCAGTTTTGACTCAGTTAAGTCAAAGTTGGCAAGTCACCAGGAAACCTTATACTTTTTCATGCCCATAAAGAAAATAAAAACAGGTTTGGTGGACATAGAGCAACCGGTTCACTCATTCTTTGGAAGCATGACATCTAACGTCAGTCTCAAAATCTTTGGATGGACTTCAAAGCTGAAAATATGGGAAATCTTATTTCAGCACCTAATATTGTGCTTATAGTCACCACAGAGCGTGTAGTTGGACTAATTCAGTTAGCCCAAACCTCTTCCAGCCAAGGCTCTTGAAGTTTTACACTTGTACGCAGTATGTTGTGAAATTGGAAACACTTTTATGTCAGTCTGTCTATCAAACTTTATAATGCTCTGATTTCTAACCCACTGGCAGTGTCTTTTAATTAGATTATACCGGAGGAATAACCAGAGTTCAAAATGCCAATTTATGTCCCAGACTGTGTAAAATTTGTTGTTACACTGCCGCCAAACAGAGCAGGTAAGAGCTGACAAGGTCCTCAGGCAAGGAGCAGCTGACTGTTCCTTAAGAGTTTCTCTCTCTCTTTCTCTCTTTTTACTTCCCTCTTCCCTTTTTGCAGTCAGACATTAGAGGCATGGGGGATAAATAAACATGTTATTCAAGAGCCCGACAATCAAAGTAAAATACAGACATTTTTGTGCAGATGATGCCTCCAGGGTAGTGTTTTCTATAGAGAACGTTGATGTTGGCAAGCAGTGAAAGCATGTCTAGTGCACTGCTGCATATTGAAAGTAACAGCGTGTGAGTTCACTGAGACATTAATGCTGATTTGTGACTTAGCAAGAGGTCATCCAAGAGTCTACGGCGAGGTAGAAAAAAATATTTTTTAACAGATCTGCGTTAATTGTGATTGTAAAAAAGTTCAAAGTTCATATGAAAATACTAAAACTAGAGCTGGCATTGTGCAAAAAGTTTTTATAACACTTTATTTTAGATGCAGTGTGTTATACATTTATACCTTATAATGGAAATACTAAGCCTGTGCTTCAAAAATATAGCCATGGAAGCAGCAAAGTCAGCATCTGTAAGTAATTAGAGCTGGCCCAGAAATGGCCTGGGATTCAAAGTAAACATGGATGGTTTCCACAATCAACAACATTTACAAATGCAGAAGAAGGAAGCTACTGAATTTGTGAAGAATGTGCACTGGGAATGGAAAGCATAGAAGCATGAAGCCAGCAGATGTTGAAAATTAAATACATGTGGCATGTGGCTAACAGGACTGTGAGCTTACTCTTCTGATGGTGGAGCTCAGAGTTCCTGAGGGCTAGAGGACAGCTGCTCTGTGTTAATACTTACAGGTTTACATCCAGCCAGCCATAGCTAACATTTTTGAGTCCATTGCTGTTAGGAGAGGCGGACTTTGTGCATATATATATACATATACACCCTGCTACTGTTGTTAGTAGTAATACATAAATCAGGTTTAATTCCCTAGAATTGGTCAGGAGTCTGATTTGATTGACTTTAATGGTTGGATAATACCAAACTCTTATAGACTTAAAGTCTCAGAGAGCTCTGATTCTTTTGGGCAGTGCTTCACTGTAGAAAGACCAACTGGTGCTACTTTAGATTGCTGAATTATATATAATTGAAAAAAAGAATTTGATACTTGTTGGTGTCCTGAGTTAGGCGGTACTGCGAGGGAAATAATGAGGTAGACACATTCTTTGAAGTGTAAACCATTATATTGCATATTTGTGACTTACATACAAAGGAGGATCTTTATTGTGTGTTCTATGGAGATGTTTAAAGACTAATTTGAAAAATTCTTTGTATATATTTTTTTCTTTACAGCCTTAACTTCCTTAAAATAAAACATATTGTCATATATTTATATTCAAGGGCTTTTAAATATAAACTGGTTGGGACTCAAACCGTGGAATACATGGTGCTAAGTCTGCCTTTGTGTGGCATCCCTTAACTAAATATTAGGTCACAGGCTGGCAAGAGTGAGTGTGGTTCTTTCTTCACCTGTTTTTAATGAAACTGTACAGTGTTTATTGGAAATAGCATCAGACTCTGACTTTCTTGGCTGTTTGGCTGTTGCAGTGGAAACATGTCACTGGTGTTTAAAATAGTCGTGTCACAAATTATTTGCACTAATCTGTTCAGGTATTCGTTCTGACTCATGAAGAAGTCAGTAATTCTCAGCTGGAATGGGCAGACTTTGCTTTCCACAGCAACGCCAGCAGGAACAGCTTCAAGGAAATTAAGTTTAACGTGTGCCTTTATGTTTGCCCCATTGCATGTAGGAAGTAAGTGTGGCTTTCGCTGGAAAAGAAAGTGCTTAATTTAAAAAAAAACAACAAAAAACGAAAACATAATGTGCCCTTTCATTTCACTTTTTTAAAACAGCCCTGTTATTCTTTAAAGTCGTGGTTCAGTTTTTCTGTTTGTACTGTATGAAATTTTCTTGGAATGCCTCAAAGAATGAAGTCTTTACGTATTAGTAGAATCTGGTATTGTTATATGTTGATGATAGAAAAACACACATGAATAGACCACTTACTGATAGAGGGAAGAAGAAGTTTCATATATATACTGGATGTTTTTCAACTAAAGGAATGTTAGTTCATTTTTGCCTTGTGTACAGTCTCTGATTAAAAGTACTTCATCTCAACACTTTATATTGGAGGGTAAAAACCCTCAGTGCTACTGAATGAACTTAAACTTAAATACAATGCAAACTGTAATGTTAAAAATCTCAACATATTGTAATGTTGTTTTTAGTATAATTGTTTTTTAGTTCTATTAAAATATTCACATGAAACATATTTTGTAGGCAACGGACATGATTATTGGCAGATTATTTGTATCCCACTTTTGCCACTTTTGTGCTATTGACCAATCACGTCTTAGCAGGATTTGGTAAACATTGGTATTCAGGTAAACAATCCATGCGGAGATGAAAAAAGGATAACTATAGAATACAGTCAGCTTCCATCTGTAAACAGTTAATTTTTTTTAAAACTTATGAACGAACAGAAACAAAAATCCCTGAAAAATTGGCAAGGCTAAGTCATCAGACTAATGGATTGTTTCCTTATTGTTTTGACCGTAGATAACAGTGTTTGGCTAACCCCAAGATTGAATTTTCCAGCTAATGTTCTACATGTAAGGATAAGGTAACAATTAACATTACATGGTCTAACTTTACTGAAACTTAAATACATTGAGAAAAACTCCCACAATGCTCTGCTACTTCAAAAATGTTGTTTTTGTTTTTAAACGAGAGACCCCTAGTGGCAGAAATGTCATACTGTGCATTTAAGTAGCAATTGTTGTCATCTCTAAATAAACCCCTGACATCGTACTGTTATTGTTGGTAGTTTGCTTTTTGTGCTTTGTATGAGGTGTTCACTGAACAGAGAAAAGCTTTTCCCTTAAAAATTCAAAAGTTCTAAATTATAGTGATGATACTGGAAAATAAAATTTAAAAATGATTAAAAATATTCCCTTTAAGGCTTCTGTTAACAGATATTAGGTTAAACTTGAATGACTGCCCGTAACACTTAAGTTGCAGTTTAATTCATGTCTGTTCAGACCCATAATACATCTAGTGAAGAGTTTAATGGAATTTAATAGGTGGGCACCAAAAATGTGCACCATTAACTCAGTATCCCATCAAATGTGAAATATAGTCACAATTCCCCCTTCTGTTCATGAGTTACAGCACTGAATAATCTCCATAAAAATGTCTCTGCAGAACGATGTGAATTTGATCTTTGCCCTTGATATGAAAATCCATCATTTCATAATTTTTTCCTGCTGGGAATTTGAGTGAAATTTTGCCGTAACTAAACATCTGAATTCATGACTTTTGGCCTAAAATGTGTTTTATTAGGTCACAGCGACCTTTGCCCTTGATCATCAAAATATGATTGTTTCCTCCAAGTCCAGGTGAATGCTTGGGCCATTTTTTTCAGATATTTCCTCCTAGCATTCAAGAAATGTTGCATTCATAACATAAGCACAAAAGGGTAGTCTCACTCTCTCCAAGGCCCAGGGCCGTAACAGAAGAATGAGACGGATGTCCGTACAGACAAATGGACAGAAAACATAATGCTTCCTGCCACAGCTGTTGCTGGCACGGAGGCATAAAAAACCACCTCGTCGCTTCTCTCACCCCTGATATCTCTGCCCTGTATAACCAGGTGCGCCTGTTCAGTCAACCCACTCACAGTCACAGTTTGGAGAGTTTGTTATTACTTAATTACTGCTGTCAGCCCCCATCATGGTTTAACGTGAAAGTTTGCAGCTGTTTTCCTTCTCTCCATATTTCTTTGTTTTTCTGGCCATACCTTTCCCCCCCACTCTGTACAGTGGCCTTGTGCTGGTGAAGCTACTTCAGTGTTGAGTACTTTACTGTCGTGTTGATCCAGACTTGGACCAACCACGGGTTTTTTAATATTTCTTTGAAGATGCAGTCAAAAAGTCCCACACTCTACAATACACTAAAGGGAGAAAGTTCTGAAGTGTCTCATTTTGTAGGCTTCTATTGTAGATTTTTATTTTATTCAAAGATGTGGCTAGATGTGATGGATAAGAAGGGGCATATTCACCCCATCTACCCCCCTGTGGATTTAGTGATAGGAAGATATACATTATGTATTTCCTGTTAAATCACTTTTAAATGCAGTGGTAGTAGGGTTGGGCAAATGGTCAAATCTCCATTTAAAGGAGTGATGTTTTTTTGTGGCCAAGGGGATGTTGGACAAAGTTGAAGCCCTCCTTTTCCCTGGAGGTGGGCTAAGATCATTAGTTTTAGTTTTTGAAGTGTTTGGCCTTTTGATGTTCCTATGTTCTCTTTAGGCACCCTGGCCTGAAGGATATTTAATATCACTCCTACAAATTTCCAGTTAGGAATAATTTGAACTGAGCATCTGTCAAAGAAACAGCCATTTAAATACATTGGTCATGGTTAAAGAGGCATAAAATGAAGCCAGATTAGACAGAGCACCTTTCTCTGAAGGTTGGATCTGTGTGAGTGTGGGCCAAACTGGGGCACAGGGACCCAGCAAAACTGCCCATGCTTCCAGTTCATTAAATATAACTATCAAACACCGGTGGGATTTATACTCTCCCCTGGCTGCCCTCCTCGTGATCAGCCATGCTTGTTTCTTCTGCCACTCTGGCATGATGGGGATTGTCTTAGGGTCTCAGTTACTTGATATTTTATTTATAAATGTTCAGGGGAGTTGGGACTAGATTATATTTCTCTCTGTCTTTGATGCTCTGAATAACAGGGGACTGGCGTATTTCTTCACTTCAAACATTCGCCTTACATTTCCACTAGGGTGTGCAGGAGAACCTTTATCAGTGGAGGGAATCTTAGATTATGTGTTATCGCCAAGAGAATCATGAAAGAGCATGCATTATGTCCTTCGAAAGAAACTGTCTGTACTTATGACAACCCACTGCCCCCCAAAATATCCTTTTCCCCCTTTAATGTAAGACAGAAGCATTGTCACTCTGTTTAGATGATAATTTACAAAAAAACCCATAAAGGTGTTTTAATTGATGCCAATTTAATTATTTTGATACAGTGTGTAGACCTGTTGAAGCATTTTGTAACGGTTTTAAATGATATGTTGTGCTTATAGCTACTTTTGCTATTTTCAGTAGCATTGTTTTATTGACAGTAGAATAATTACAATGCTTAAAAATGTGCTTCCAGTAAATGCGCTTTTAATATGCTTACATAAACAATACCAAAACTGGAGAGAAAGTTTGGCAGATTTGTGGGAAACCTTTTAAAATCTATAGCGCATGCTCCATATACCCAGTTCTCCCATTACTCTTTGGTCTAGGTGTCTGGAAAGAAAGACTAGTTGCTTATGTTTTAAGGGGAAAAAACACATTAGTTCCACATTTATTTAAAAAAGAAACAGCAAAAAAAGGGAAAAGGTTAAAGAAAGTCTGCTGCACGAGGGACTCTGGGGAGTGTTAGAGGGGCACCCGTCTCTTTCTTCTTGCCTTTCAAAGTTTTTAGTGCTCTTTTGCCATAATGTGTTGATTAACTGCATTATCTGACCCTCCTCTCTTTTTGCATACGCTATATTCATACAGGCTTCTCTTTTCAATTTATAAGCACTAAATAAATAAATAATAAAAACAAAATACATTTTTGTAATCTAGCCTTTGGCTTTGACACCCACTATGATTTTTCCTATAAAGCATATATGAGATATGCCATACTTGGACCTAATCTGGACATGAAGAAGAAAACATTTTGATATTACATTTTTATGAGGACACAGTGGGCAATCCATAATCTGTCTCCTCTTTACAGCCCGCTAAGCAGTGTACAACTTCAAGACTTTTCCTCCTCCTTGACATGGTTGCCCTTATTCTATCACGCAACAGCTCGACGCAATTAACCCTAAGAAGGTTCATTTAAAAATTAGGTAAGCTCCAAGTGTTAATTGTCTAAAAATAGTTATCTCCATTGTAAATAGATCACCTAAGGTCTTAACTAATCACTAATGAATAGTGTGTGAAAATTCTAATCTTGTACCAAAATGACATTAATCATATGTCAAATGATGTTTTTAATCAGTTTAATCTCCTGCTGGTGGGTTTTTTAATGCCTAAACTTGGGAAACTTTCTAGAACAGATAAAAAAAAAAGGTTGTTTTTTTCTTTTTCAGTCTGTGTGCAGATTTTCAAAACTATTTTCTACTTTTATGCCATCCTTAATAAGAATTATTTAATATGAATCAGTGAACTCATAAGTGTTTTTTTTTTTCAAGTCTGGATAAAACACAAATTCTCTCCACTGAGGTAATGCATCAACTCTGCAGGAAAGACGTTAAAGCAGGTGGTAGTTAAAAAAACCCATCCTTACAGATCTGGTGGCAAGTGGCCATTGCAAAGTTAATTGTGGGTTGCTGAGATCTGGAGTGACCAAAATGACAATAAAGCTTAGTAAATCTACTATTTGGGTTGAGCAGGACTCAGTTATTTGTGCAGAAGGGGAGAATTTTCAGTGTACTTGATGTGAGAGGGGCTGTGCTGCCACTGCACACTTTAAGGTTTGATTGGGTGTTAAATAACTAGATAACAGGCAGTAGTTAAACGATGTGAAGTTGTAACTTTATCCTCTTTACCTTGGTTTGTCCTGATGGTGGGAGGAGACAGTGTTGGAGGTGAATGTGCTGTAAGTGTGGGACTGCTGTGGAATAGGCTGTCAGGCTTCATTAGCCCAAGCCATCTCTATCTCAGGAGGAATGTGGCCAGTGGTTTAAAACCAATTTCCATTACCTGCCTTCATTTTATTAACTTCCGTACCATTACCAGAGAGCTTCCCTTTGACACTTGTTCCTCCTCACTGTCTTGTACTTCTAAGAGATCCCTATGGGAGCAAGGTTGTGAAGCCTCACTTATCCTGTACTCTGTGTTCCCTTTAATCGCCAAGAACGGCGTCTCCACCCTCTGCAGGCTTGTGCCAGTGTGTCATGTGTATCGCCGGTTCAGATGATAGGGCACCTAGATGAACCTACATGTACAGTGATTCAAGCATCCAACCCCAAATCCCGTAGCCCCCGAGGCTCGGGCAGTAAGGTCCAAACAAGTCTGAACCTACTTTCAATTCTCACTAATTCCTGAATTTTGAGTGAGGCTGTAAAGAAATAATTCTGTGCGCGCATGTGGTGTGTGGCAAATAGTAACTGTGATATATCTAGTGCATGACAACAGCCCACCAGCACTGATTAGATCTGCTGGGAGTGTTTGTCCATGAATAAGACAGGCTGCACCCTAAGTGAAGAAGAGGAGTATGAGGCTTGTGAGACACCCTTCTTCATGACTGCCACTTGGGAGCACAGGGAAATGGAGGAGGAGGTGAAAGGCCAGGTGTCTGCCACAGAATTTAATTAGAAAGACTGGATGCTTTGTCCTCTGTTAAGTTGCTTCAGGCATTCTTTAATTGCCCCATTCCCAATTTCTTCCAGCAGTCCCTTTTCTAAAGTTCATTAGTATTCATCTTGCAGGAGCATTTGAATGTTGATTTCAAGGATTTTTTTTTTTTACCTCACTCTATTTTAAATTCTGTTTTTAAAACTTGTGTACATTGAAATATATTTGCAATAGCTCCTTTCCAAAACTTGTTCTCTATTAGATTCTCCACTTGAAGCCACTTTAACTTACGTGATGAGATCAGTAATTGGCTGGTATGATTAATTTCCTTCTTATTAAAAGCTCATAGCTAATGTTTTGGAAAGTAACCAGATAGATTAAGACATGGGGGAAAAGAACAGGCACTCAGAGAGTCCTAGACCTGAGAAGCTCGATGAGAAGGTTCTGCTAATTGAACTAAATGAAAGCATTTTTGTGATTTTTCTCCTTTCTTAAATTATTAGAATTAAGTGTGTCTGATGGATAACTCAACCACAGGGTTACTCTGATGGATATGTAATTAATTGCATGATGCCACTTTAGAAGCACCACATTTCTGCTTTTTTTCCTGAGCTTGATGTTCTGAGGATGAATAGTAATAGCAAGTGAATGGAAATTATCAAGATGCATTTTTTTGTGAACTCAAGAGAATGTTTGGTATGAGAAACATATGTCTTCTTCCATACCTGTTTTTTAACAGCTTCAGTAAGCCTGATTTTACTTAAAGAAAGATTTTATGATCAATCAGAGTTTGATTTAGCATTTAATAAGCAGTTGTCAACTTGTATTACTCATATTATATATTTATAATGTAAAAATGCTTATAAGAGAAAATATTTCTCTGCCCCTGAGTTTTATCTGAACTGTTTTACGCAGCATTTGAGAGGAGAAAGGTGATATGAACACGAGCTATAACACTGACCATCATTAATTAAAACTGTAATCAGGAAAATGAGACTTACAGGGATTTTTCCTCAAAGGAAAGGAAATAAATGAGGACTTCTGTGTCCTGAAACAAGGTTTAATGAACAAAAATCTAGTTCAGCTGCTTTTAAACTACAGTAAAGCGCAAAATCCTCCCTGGCAAGTTACCGACCTCTCCACGTACCTCACGGCATTTTCAGAGGTTATGCCTCCTCCAGCATACGCATATCTTACCTGCACTGCAAACTGCATACGCACATATACCGAGACAGTCTGCCCTGCAATATAATATCCGGTTTATCTAGTTGCTGGGAATAGTTAAATCCTTCATGGGGGAAGCACTCTGTTGGTAGGATTACCTCAGTATTCGTCCACCTTTTCTCTCCTTATTATCACTTTTTTCCCCCCAACAGGCAAGTTTAAGGCCAGTGTTTTAATGTTCAGCTCTATTCAATCCCCAGCTTTTCCACTGGATATAATATTTATTTTTTGGTTAATCACTTAAGTATCACGCTGAGCTCAGTATCTTCAGTAGTTGGTAGCAGCATTATATGTATGATGGGTGAATGTCAGGGCATAAACATACTTTTTATGTACACGGCATAAAAAAAGTTTTCAAAGTAAATTTTCCTTTTCAAACATTCTTGCCGTATGGCTGCAGTCTGTCAGTTTCAGCTGGTCTGGCTGGCACATGTTGAATGCCTCTTTTGTACTTGGAGTTGGAACAAGCATCTTACTGAATATGAAAATTGTGTCAGAAAATACAAAAATGGGGAATAATGAAATATAAAATCTGTGCTGTGGCTGTTTTCTTCTTCTCTCTTTTTTGTGTGCTTATATATTTTTATTAGCTTTTTCCACAGCTTTGGTCCCCCCTGCGTGCTTCACTTAAGAGTGGACTCTGTACCTGCTGTTTTAAAGGTTCATTTTGAACTTACAACCAAGGCGGACACCGGAGGAACCCTGCCTTTGATTGATTGTTGAGACCATTGATCTAATTTTGAAACCTTTGAATTTCTCCTCTACATCCATTCATTTTTTGTAAGGAGTGGAATAAAACTAATTTCCTTGTGCCTCATGCAGTGCTTCACTCTCCAAAGTGGGGAAACAGAGCGAATAAATAAATAAATAAACCTAAGAAACAGGTCCTTCACAGTGGCACAGAGATTTTTATAGACTGGATCAATTAAATTTGTCGTGTTTGGAACGATGGGACTCCGTAACTCAATAAGAAGTAATGTGGTTGAAAATGCCTCTCACTGTGTGGCCATTAGGTGAGAGAATGTTACCATATGAGTTTTAATATGCGAGTATTACTGAGGTATAAGACTGGTCTGAGCCAATTAGAATCAAGAGCAGCCTAGAAAACGGAGATGTGGGTGGGCATCCTGGGCTACCAAGTCCTGCTGCGACGGCGAGAGAGACAGACATAGAGAGAGAGAGAGAGAGAAAGGGAGAGATGGAGGACTTCACAGCCAGGGCTTGATGGAAACCAGTAGTGCTTCAAAAAGTAGAGCAGAGACACTGGCTTTTACTTTTTGCACAACAGAACAAGCCATGAGTAACTGGCACACTTAATGCACTCAGTCTTTTAATAATACCCCCAGCTATGAAAAGTTTTTTCCCTCCTGATAAGCATTTATATTACAAAAAACCCCATTTCTTTGTGAGTAGATACATTTAATCTTACCTAAATGAGTATACACTGCATAAAACGCTTGCAGTTTATAATCAGTTTGAAAGATGATATGCATTTTTCAGCAGTGTGTTGTTTTATGAAACAATTTTACTAATGATGAACAAATAAGAAGTAATAGTAAATGTGTAAATATTGTCCTTGTTATAAATAGTGCAGTTTTTTTTTTAATTTTTGATGTGCTCTTTTAAGAGCTTTATTATATTCTGAGTGTGTGCAAACTGTATCAAACAGTGCTGAGTTGAGAGGTGGCTGTATAAAGGCTCAATTCACAGTGGTGGGAAAACAGAACTAATGACTTGTTCTGTGTTTTCTTCCACTAATTACAAATGTATTTCTTGCTCAAGGACGCTTTGAGAGGTGGACAGACCGAACTGGGGATCTAGCTACCGACTGTGACATGTCAATGCTCCCATCATTGCGTACCTCACTGGCTGTGTGAGCTGGTATATGCACATATTTGCATATATATTACTGCCTTTCTTTTATTTTGCAGAATTATTTTATAGTTTGAGCAGGATTACATTTCTACTGCCTTTTGCCAGTCGGCACTTACATTAAGCTGGCCGGACCATCAGTTACTTCCTAAGAAGTGATGTTCCCCAAAGACTTTAGGAAAAGTATTCTGTGGTTTGATGAGACAAAAGGTGTTTATTCTTGTTTGAGTCCTGTTACATCTGCATAAAACTAAAACAGCATTTCATAGTAAAAAACATCACACCAAACATGGTGGTGATAGTGTGGTGGTCTGGGGCTGCTTAGCTGCTTCAGGACCTAGAGACTGGCTGAAATTGCTGGAAACAGAAAATTCTGAAGGAAAATGCCCAGCCATCAATTTGTGCCCTGAAGCTCAAGTGTATTTGGGTTATGCAGCAGGACAATGGTCCGAAACATAAGCAAGTCCACTTCTCAATGGCTCAAAAAAAAAAAAAAGGTTTTATGGTGGCATAGTCAAAGTCTTAAAGACCTAAATCAGATTGAAATGCATTGACAGGCCGTTCATGCTCAAAAACCCTCCGCTGTTGCTGAATTAAAACAATTCTGCAAAGCAGAGGGGTTAAAATTACTCCACAGTGTGAAAGACTCATTGCCAAATAAAACAAACGACTGACTGCATTTCTCTCTGCCAATGGTGGCACAACCAGTAACTAGGTTTGGAAAGCTTTTCTCCTGTAACAAATGAAATCATCATTTAAAAACAGCATTTTATATTAACTCAGGTTGTGTTTGACTAAAATTCAAATTTGTTTGATGATCTGAAACACGTAAGTGTGAAAAAACGTAAGAAATCCGGGAGGGGGCAAATGCTTTTTCATGGCACTGTAAGTGAGACTGTCTTCATTTTCATATATTGGTTTCTAAACTACTCTACCAAAAAACTGTAAAAGTGTAGCTGCTTAAAATCCTCCTTTCAATGATCTTCTTTTTTCCTGACAGTCAAGCAGTCATTCCTTTTGCGTGTGTTAGTGCGTGTGCGTGAGTGTGTGAGAAAAAAACATTCCCTATCAGTGAACTCAGATGTGTCACTTTCTATGTCGGGGAAGGATGGAAACACAGAGTGCCTCAGGACATTGTAACAAACTCCCTTGTGCCACCAGCCCCCCCGACACAATTACCCACTCATGTCTAATTGGCATTTGAGGCTTCTCTGCTTGATCGACCATGGCCACATCAGCATGAAGTGGCAGGGCAGCGCTTGCCAAACTGTGACTTAACTGGTATCACGCTTTGTTACTCTTGAAGCTACTTACATAATTTGTTGATGTAAATTTACTCTGCCTAATTAACATCGTCAGCCTCTCATTTAATGCGAACAGACGTGAGATGCAGCCAGTCCCTGGTGTTACTGTCCGTTTTGCTGATTTCTGAGGAGTAGCGCATAGGCCTGTCTGCGGGCTTTTGTGCAGGAATCTATGTGACTTGGGTGATCTCAGTCTTTTGCTCAGTATATGCGTAACTTACCCCTGGTGTGCGCACTTGAGAGATAGGAGTGAGCAGGAATCAAACTTTCCAAGAGTGTTTTGGATTAAAAAATTAACTTCATCCCAGTTGTTGGCTGATCGAAACTGAACACTTAACTTCAGAGGGGCTTAGACTGTGGTATAAGGATACGTCTCTGGCTGACAAGGCTAGCTTTGTGATATTTAATCTTTTGTTTTAAATATTGGCCTAACCTCATAGTGGTGCCATCCAGTGAAGATCGGAAAGTTATTTAAAAGTTACCAATCGAGGGAAAATGCAGACTGTATACAGACTGCGTTTGTCCAGTTGTGAGCGAAATTACTTTTACTGTTATTTCAGGCATCAACATCTACAAGTTACAATAGTAGTTTTTGTACTGTTGTGTGGTGGATGGCTGATGATTGGCTTTCATGGAGTGGTTGATGCTTAAGCAAGAGCTGCGGCTGGGCAGAACTAGACTGATATGTACCAATCCACCCGCTCGTTCAGTCAGTCAGGTTATTAGATCAGACTGGTGTTTTGTGATGGTGGCAGGGTCAGTGAGCATCTCATTCGCATACCTCCCACCTCACCCTGCTCCCTCCGCTCCCGCTCATGCATTTGCTTCTCTACCGCACTGCAGGGTAATCAGGACAGCGACACTTTATGAGAGAGGGGACGACAAAAGGATTTACACACAAAGCCTGACAGAGGAATAGATCTCATTTGCCTCCAGTGTTTGAAGCTGACTGCATAGGAACTAAAGTTAAAAGAAATAAAGTTTGAGAACCTTAAGTTTAGTATAATTGTTTAAATGCATTTATTTCATGCAATTTAAATTTCATCTCTAGGAAAAGCTGTAGAGAAATACAATGACCATTATAACAACATACTTGAAAAAATCTATAATTAATTTCAGATAATAGCAATGTTTTGTTTTTCAATTGCCTTACGTTGCCTCTTATGAGTCACATGAATGTAACTCTATTTGGTTTAATCCCAAAGTTCAGTGTTTCCAGCTCCAAGGTTGCGTGTGTGCAATCAGCATATTGCCAAGTAAAGGTTAAGAATATGTGTTGGGACACTGGTGGCAGTCTGAAAAAGTAAGTCTCGAATTAGAGGGGCGAGTATTAAAATATTGATAACACCTCTCTGTGTCCATTGCTAGCCCATTTATTATTCATTCTACCTTGAAGGTAGCATGCAAGATGACCCCTTTTCAGTCAGTCCTCTTCTTGCTAACTCCTGGTTTCATAAAAAGCGATTTGGTAGCTCCATTGACATTTTGCTTCATTTCAACCATGCTGATATAGTCTTGCTGGGATTTGTTGTATTTAGTTATGTCTTTGAAGACTTTTGTATAGCTTTTGTATATGGTATGTAGATCAAGTTGGGTCTGATGAGCATCAGATTACACAATTCATTCATGACATCATTAAGGATTGTATTCATATTCCAGGTCCACTTACACCAGCCCCAAAGATTATATTTTGGATTTGTTAAATAGTTGAGACCACGTACAAAAGACATGCAGCTCATGGGCATATTTGTGGATTATTCTTTTATGGTGCTCCAAGCAGTTTTTAATTGAAATGCACTTAATCTTGATCTAAGTTCACAAATATATGGCTATTTGTTTTTTAGTAGATTCACTTGTCACATTGATTATTTGGATTCCTCTTAAGGTAAAATCCACAAGACTATATCAGGGATCCAAGTTGACTTTGTCTGTACTCACAGAATTATTTCAGATTGCCAGCAACTCTCCCAAATGATTCATATTTCATAGGGAGCATATTTACCAGAGCTTTCTTGAAGATCTCTGCAGGGCTTCTTCACAGACTTTGGTCAGTAATAAACAGGAATCCCCCCCGAGGGTAAAGCTTATAGGTGCTGTTTATGTTGACCAATGGAGCCACAGCCTGGAAACCGGAGGGGTAGCGCTGTTAGGATTGAAGCAGGTGGGTTCTGTGCTTCAAAGACCAAAAGATAATCTTGTGAAAAAATCTAAAGCCAGGCTCCAAAATGTGCTGAACATCTACGAGCGTCTGCTCACAAAGACACAAGGCTCATCGTGTGGTTTGAGCCAGCCCAGGAATGCTTTGATGCCACTGATCTCCTAACTTTTGTTAGTTTATTTGACCAAGTTTTTATGTATAATATGTATTCCAAATGCCAGCTCTTCTTTAAAGAACTTAAAGGAAATCCTGAAGAAATAACCTTGGAGTTGAGGGCTTGTGCTAAAGCATCAGTTGATTCAAAGGCTCTGCTGTAAAGTCGTCCACAACACAGAGGGAAAAGTGCCAGGTCAATCGCTGGATAAATTGTAGCAAAAACCGATACCACATAAGCACCTGGGATATTTTTTAATCAGGTTTATTTTTTATATTTAATTTTTCTGAGCAGAATGATAATGTACAGGTATTGGCAGGCATGTTATCTTACATTTTAAAGTGATTTCAAATCTTATGCTACAAATATTAAACACTAATAAAGATGTGATTCATTATTTTAGATTAAGTTAGCGCAGGTAAGTGAAGCACATTGTTTGCTTTTGCTGCTACAACAAAGAAAGTCATGTGTCTACAGTATTCAATATTTATCACAGACCTTTACTTAGCAAATGTGGTGCTATATGTGTTTTGGGAATGGTAATAGTATTTCTTTTTAATTTAGTGATATGCAGCTGATAATTTGATAATAATTTGTTGTGCTTTGATGATATATGGTCCTGAATCTGTGACCCAATCATTTGATAATCGTGTCTGTATAGAGATTAAAGTCACTAAAAGGCTCTCTTGTCACTTATATTGACCTGAAAAACTCAAAATCGAATGATGTGAGGTTTGGTGTGGTGTGTTTGCTGATATTCTTTCACCATTTTGAACTTTCTCGCTTTACTCTCTGCATTTATCAAACTTATTTGAACCGAAACAGAAGACATTCAATTTTTTATCAGCTATAAGGTGAAGATTCAGAACAGGCCTGAACATGCAGTACATTTATGCTTAGTTTATGTAAATGCACATCTATCTGCAATTCCAGCAGTATAAAAACTTCAGCAATTTCAGTTTTTGGACCGTTGTCTGTCTGTGACCCATTAAATCTTAGCTGGTGGAATACACAGTTCAGTCTTTATGGCAAGGTGATTTCCACTGGAGATGGCTCTGTTTACATAATTATAAGAGCAGAATGGATAGGCTGGACGAGGGAGCGGAGGAAACAAGTTGATTTTATTTTTCAATTTGGTGTTCATCAACATTTTCAATTAAACCTACATTTTATCACAACCTTTGTGGGATGAGGCTCGCTGTATGCATGTACTTCGTGTGATGTACACGTATACTCTTTGGCAATATGAATCATGGGCTCTCTTCTGCTTGTTGAAGCAACACGTCTCTTTGTTTTAAAGTGTTCTCTCTGAAGTGGTCTTCAAATAGGAACACAATAACACAAAATAGATGTAAAGTAATAAAGGAAATGGCCTCCAAGGTTCCATCTTAGTTCATAAAGCATTTTCTTTTTGTGGACAGTGATTGTGTTCTTTTTGCCTGCAGAGGGGGATGTTGTTCTGGTCATGAGCTCATGTCCTGTGTTTTAGGCAGCAATCTGCTTGCTCACTAGCTGCTCTGTTTTTATTCCAGTGTGCATGCTTATTTTTTGATTTCACTTCTGAAGCACGCTGTGAAAACATGCGATTCTCTGGGTGTTTTGGTGCCGTTTTCCCTTTTCAGCTGCTCTTTCTGCAAGTTCTCACATTCATCGGCATACCAACATGTTGCGGATCTATTACATCTGTTTACAGAACTTAACTGCATTGTTCCTGATGCGTTATGCACGGGATCTACACAGAAGTTTTTCTCCGCAGCCGCAAGGACACTATTTTGTCTAAAGTTAAAAGTAGGTTATTTTAATTATGAAAAGACTCATTTGAAAAAATAAGGAAATGAGGATTTAATTGATTAATTCAATTTTGTAAATCCGTGTAGGTAAAAAAGCCGCTCAGCAGAGTGGTGCATGAAACGAGTCCATAAATATGAGAAATAGTTGAGGTTGAAGAATAGGCTACAGAGGTGGGAGATGAGATAGCGGTGGTTCAGATGCCTCCCCCCCCCACACACACACACACACTCGGTGCCGGTTGTCAGAAGGAGCGAAGTAGCCATTTTGTGGCGAGTGCGGTGGTGCGGTAGAGATGAGATGGTTAACACCCTTCTGCAGTATACCCACCCTCCACTCTCTCTCTCTCCCTCTAATTTTCTGTCTCCCCCTCTTTCGTTTCCCTGCTCTTCGCTCAGTCGACTATGAAGACACTTCATCTTTCCTGACAGTATGACCACTGCTGCATGTTCTGATGCGTTCAGCATACCTTCATTCCATCATAAATAAATCAAAGAAATGACTTTTTCTTTCTCTTTCTCTCACATGTTCCTTTATCTCTCCCTTCACTGTGCCTGCTATCTCGAGGAGTCGCTGGAAAACGGGAAATGGTGTACCGGTGGATTTCCTGTGCGCCTTCTCTCTTTCACTGCTCCCACTGCACGTGCAGGATCATCACCCTCCAATCCCCTTTTACATTATCTCAAAGGAAAGGAATTATTTTTGCTCCACGATGATACTCAGTTCTTCTGACATTATCTGCTTTAATTTTAATTTAAATGTCATGGATGTGATGGGTTTTCTTAATTAATGTGCGCACATATGCTAAATACAAACTTGCATAATAGAAACAAAGTAGGCCTAGGCAATTTTTTCTCTATTTGGAGGGGGCTTGTGGTAATGTTGTGACATAGGGACTATACAAATAGACTCGACCTTTTTCGTTATTCATTGGAGCGCTCAAAAAAACACACACACACCAGCCAACAAGCACATGTGTACATTTGTGGGGCTGCAGATTACATGAACAGGAGGGGTAAGGATGGATGGATGAAGGAGAAGGGGGGAGGGGAGGGGGGGGGGGTAGAAAAAGCTTGTCAAGAACCCCCACCCCCCCCACTGACTACCAGTTACCCAGTCCCTCCACCCCTTCCTGTAATCTCCACTCCTCCACGGGTAGTCTCAAACCTTGTGTTCGTCCACCACCAACCAATTACCTGGCAACCCTGCCCTTATCCCCAGCACAGGCGTGATGCTGCTGCATGATGGGGTTTTTGTATATTGAATTCCATCTCCTGGTGAGATAAAGGGTGTAGGAACAGGGCTCTGCCGCTGTGCTAGATAAGTGTTTCTCACAAACCGTTCCTCACTGCTTCTTCTGACACTGATTGTGCAGAAAAGAGACATTGGGGATGGCAGGGGGGGAAAGGGGTGTGGGTGGAGGGAGGTTGCAGCGAGATGGGACCCAATTTCAGTATGATTTTCCTCTTGTTTTTAATTTGTTATAAAGGAGCTCACAGAGTGAAGTTGGATTCAGCTCCTAAATACCTTCCTGTTTCATTCTTGGAAAGTCTGTGTGTTTCTATTGAGATCAATATTCAAATAGCAAGAGAATTTTTTTCTCTGGCAACTCTTCTTCTCATTGTAGACTTACCAAACACCAGATATTACTCTGTGGATCGATAGTTTATCTTCATTTGGGATGGCTATTCAATCTGCAGAGGTGACAGTTATGGGTTGAACAGCTCTGTGGAGTATCAGCTTTTATTCAGCTTCATCCCTTCTCTCTCAGTCCTATTTGTAAGCTGTCCTGAGAAGTGTCCCTTGGTGCCCATGGCCTGAGCCAGGCCCATGTATCTGTCTTTGTCTGTCCCACTGCAGGGAACCACACACTCATTGGTTGTCCTGGGGAACAATGTAAGTGATGGACCACCATTCATACATCAAACCTGCAAGGCGTTTGACAGTGCAGGACAGAAACATTGAAAATAATGACCAGAGCAATATGTATCACAGGTTAAAAATAGAGTGCTGCAGGGAAGTGCTGGCAAAGTTGAAGCTGGGCTCTCTTCTGTGTGACCCGCCCAACCCTGACCCTCCCACTGTTTTAGAGGTTAATGGAAGCTGCCTTGAGCGCTGAAGAAAAGATGTTTCCAGTTAGCTAGAATGAGTGATATTCAACTACTTGGACACTAATATGCTTCAATTGAATTTCTCCCTTTGTCAGAGGGGAGTCTGTCCTGCCGTGGACCCTCCCTCACAGCTGTGCCCTTGCCTCTCTCAGCTCAACCAGCACTATGCGAGCCCCAAAGGTCAAGTGTGTGGGGTCAAGTTTAACCTGAAACCAGACAGAGTAAGGGGGAGCAGCCAAGGGCTGAGGTCACTACTGTGCAGCATATTGCTCAGTACCAGTCTGCATGTTTGTATTTATCTATTTATCTGTCATCTTTTGCAGGCGATGTTTTGTGTGGATGTATGTCTGTCTTATGTGAACCAGGTGGTATTGCAGTAACAGCTCATTGAGGACTAACTGCCCAATGTATCTTCAGATAATTTACCAATGCTAAATAACCCTGGCCGTGTTTTAAAAAACCGTGCTCACACACCGCGGCCCTCTTTTGTAGCTGTGTGGCATTATTTTCTAGTCTGTCGCTGATGAAATCAAATCGCAGCCATGCAGGAAGCAAAATCTAATCACATGGGTTAACTGAAATGTCTTTGAGATACATTCCGATGCTACGTGTGAACTTCAATCTGTCTCAGCTGTGTGTAGACACATTGTCTGGATACAAAGTACTGGGCCTGAGCAGTGCCTGTGTACAAGGCTATCCTATTGCTTTCACATGCTTGGGGACTTAAATGAGTTTGTATTGCTCTCCTGTTTTAGTTTTGTAAGTTTCTTGTGGATCTCTGAATCTGTTCATGTACATAAACATCTGCATCTCTCTCTCACTCACTTTCTCTCTCACACACACACACACAGCATGAGTCAGCCCACACCTGGAACAGATAAAGGGTCTTTGATGTTTGCAGGGCTATCCTGAGGTCAGTGAGTGCTGCTGTTGAGAGCTAGTTTTACTAGGAGAAAGTGGAGCTGGAGAAGAAATGAAAAGAAACCATATATATCCAGGTGTTGCAGAGTTTTGGAGCTTTTATTAGTTGCAATTCCTTCCTTGATTCCTTATTCCACCACTGTAGCGGTAATCGCTTAGCATTATATCTTGCCTATCTGTTGTCTTTTGTGCAAGAAGATGGAAAGCGGTCTTGGTGCTTTTTGAAGTATGAACAGCTCGGTGTGGTAAATTAATGTCTGTTTTTTATCCAGTTTAATGTTTCGGTCTTGTGGCAGACATTTATTATAAGATAGCCTTTGCTTGTATTTTTTAGCATTTGTTACAGGTATTAAGCCTACCTATAATAACCTTTATCCTCAAGGCAAAATTCCATGCCTGTCAATCTTGACATTGCTGAACACCGGAAACGTAATAAACAAAGCATAAACACAAACAGGCATATAGTTTACAAAGTAGCACCTACAGCTCCGACGTCATCTGATCCAGAACACATCTGGAAGTTTAACTACTGTATCCTATGTTCTAATACAAGAAAACTGTACTTTTAAAGAGTTTGAATAACATTTGTATTTAATCATGTGGAACCTAAGCAGTTACTTTTGCTTTCTGGCACTGTCATGCCTATGCATGATAGATTTTTTTTTTGTTGCATTGGAGCTTAACTTAATTTTAGCTGATGTTTAAAATGAAAACATTTCTGAAGGAGTTGCAGACTAGAACTGTGATTTCTTTGTATGAAACCCAGGGAATCATGTGTGCATCATCCCTTATTTTACAGTTATAGTGTTTATATAGGGAAAGTAATACGCCTTGTAAATAAACTTAGAAATGTTTTTCTTACATGCCTGTTTGAATTTGAATGCCATAGCTGTAGGTATACATTCCTTTTGTGCTGGGGAAACCGCCGTTAATATAGTTGTTTGCGTGCACGCTTTAATGTGTGTGAATAAAATGGTTGAACTGAGCTCTCCATGTCCAGTTTCAGAAGAGAGAGCAAGAGTGGGCCGTGACACCCGTGTCCCTGTAAAGTTTCCGGTGCAGGTGTAATTCCCTGTAAAACGCCCTATAATTTACTGCCCTTTGGGAGCACGCTGTCTCAGGGTGTGAAAATCAATAGGATGGCGGAGAGGGATTGGGCACGGTGTCTATGCTCAGCCACACTATGGCAGCAGTTAGGGTAATTCTGTAATGGCAGGGGATGAGGTTCAACCTATCTAACGGTCTATCTGAAGCAGATAAATGTTTTACAACACCATCGTTTAACCCTTCCTACCCACTGCACCCTGCCCCCAACTTCTCCCATTGCGCTACCCAGGGAGCACCCTTAGAGCTGAGGTGCAGAGTGTGGTGATGGTGTTAGTGTTCGAGCGTATGCATTTGTGCGTACGAGGTTCACCCCCTTGTCTCCCTGGGTGTGCATTCCAACTCTTAATGCTCTATAACCTTGTAAAGATAGCCTGAGGCATTTTAGCATATAGCCTATCTTCATAACCCCCCAGTTGTTTCAGAGGTAAGCCATGTGGAAAACATGCATTGAATCTTACAAGATGCTGCATGTATAATGTAGCGTGGAGCAGGTCATGTAAGCCAATCTAATCCTAATTTTATGCACCTTGAAATCGCAGAGTGGGTAATTTTTATATCTTATATATTAACAAATGTCATCACAGAAGACTTGAGCTAATGAAGAAGGAGTGGGATCATGGAGGACAGCTCTAGATAAGAATGTATAAGAATGTAACACTATTGACGAAGCTTTCTTCCCAGTAAAAGAAAAAGCGAGACCTTGATGTGAATGAGAGTGAGTGCGATGGTAGAGAAATGGCTGAAGAGGGAGATCCCACGCAGACCTACAGCCCAGTCTGCATGACGCGTCTCAGCTTCAGCAGGGACACGCAATTCACTCTGTCAGAGCAGAGCGGAGAGATCTCATTGTGCCTGCCTGGATTGGCACCAGCAGCAATCACTTGTTTCTGATTTATTAGATAGCCAAGGAAATTAATTTTGTTCCAAAATGCATGGTCGGAAATTAGATGGTGAAATTGTGTGAAAGAATCAGTGATTGTTTCCCCCCTCCCTGCTATCCCTCCAGAGGTACTGATAACTGCTGATCCCTGTGACACCATTAATGAAAAACTTATTCAGATTCAGGGGAAAAAAGCCTATCTTAAGCGATGTTGTAATTAACTTGGCTATCTCTACAGCCTTTAACGTGATTTGAACCAGCCATTAACTTTCCCCCAAAAAGCTGTCCGCTCGCGCTCAGGTCATGGCTGGCTATGGACCTTAGGAAGTTCTGCCCTCCATTCTACTTCCTGTTCACATGTCTGGTGCTTCATAGAGGAAAAAGTGATACGCACACCAGCATTAGCTATCTGGAGTGGTTCAATATATCATTCATGCTATCACATCACTGCCACTCTTTAAAAAAACCCAAAAAACTCTTTTGGTCGATGCTATCAACGATTAGCCGTGCCTTAAAAAGTAGGTGATGTTTCAGTAAGTAATACAGGGGATTCATGTTTGATTGTGCCTTTTTATTGCATTCTAGTAATAGTTTCACATTGTTTGGCCTTGTGGTCACACTTAATCGCACCATGTCCATAGATGGTCACATTCATTATCTGCCACAGTGCGTACCAGTAGCTTATTGCTAATGCAATCTCAGTGTGATATGATTGACTGTGGAGAATGCTGTGCAAAATAAGCCATGTTTACACTAAAGTTAAAATTGAAAGGAATTACTTTATGATGATGCTGTTTGTGTTTAGTTCTTTTCGAGGGCTGTATCTTGAAGATCTGTATGCATACTCAAATGATGGCCACAATTTCCTTTAAAGGGTTTGCACAATAAATGAGTACGTATTATAACCGGGCTCTAACGGTATATTAGCTTAACGTCTATCACAGTTTCTTTTTGATTCAAAAGGTTTGTGTACATTTTTCCCTACTCATTATCGTAAAAGCAGCAAGAAATGCAGAAAAAAAGCTGCTATATCCTCCTTACCTTTTTCTTGCCATCAGCTAGCTAAAAATGCCAGTATATTCACATTATCACCTCTCTCTTTAGTGCTTAGGAAGCTTTTGTGGCTGAATACAAATACATATAAAAGGCCAGTCAAGCTTTTTTATTTGGACCACTTAGCTGTGAAAACAGTGACAGACAGCCACGAGCACTTGAAGCCATAGAAAACTTCCAGCATCGTGCAACTACGGTGTAAATTCGCACAAATTCAAGCTGGATGTTTGATAATTCACTCTTATTTCCCTGTGCGTTTCTCTCTGCTACACTATCCTCACCATTTCCCCCTCCACCAAGTCTCTTCCTACATTTTCTTAGGATTGAATGTAAATTGGTAAAACACTGATCAGAACTTATTACAAAATGGAGCCTTGCTTAGAGAAAGAAATGGTGCATCACTATGAGTGTGTAGATGGGAGGGGCTGGGGGAGCCTGAATGTGGGCCGGAATTGATGGTGGGTGGGGCTGCTCGGGGTGTACATGCATGTGTGTGTGTGTGTGTGTATGCGTCTGGAGGGGGGATTCTATAACAGTGATGGGAAAATTAGATTTTTTTTTTCATGCGGTGAAGAGAAGGAGGATGGAGGGCAGTTACGGGGTTCAGTAATGGCACCTCACCATATTTTATGTATGTACAGATGGAAGAAAATGAAAATGTTTTCTCAATAGGTTTGTGCCATGCAATTTCTTTCAGCTGTTATGTGAGTGCCTGTGTGTGTTTGTGTGTATGTGTACCCCCCTGTCTGCATTTAACCCCCCCTCCACCCCCTTTTATCTTTTACTTTTTGTTTCTGGCACATCCCCAAGGTTATATCATGTCTGGACATCTAGTCGGGCCAAGTCTTAATGCTGAATATGTTGTGCCCCTCATCCCCAAACATCACACTATTTATTCTTCACCTGCAATTACATATTCAAGTCTTTGTCCAGTGTCTACTGCACACCCTGCTGTGATAAATGAACGTGACCTTGGGAAATAGATAAAGGTTGAAAACAATGATCCCACTTTTTATGAAATCATTTTCTCCCGCGTTTCCCGTTTTCAGCGGGTAACGTGCATCACTCTCCCGCCCGTTTCTAATAAAGGTTTGCATTTAAACATTTCAGCTACATTGAAGTGAAACTGAGGCGCAGGCTACAGATGTGAGTCATTATGGGTAATTTGGGCAGTTAAGTCTCTTGTCCCTTGACCTAAAGGTATTATTTCTGGAGCTTGTCAATAATAATAAAAAAGGACAAGCTCCCTTCTCGCCGTTGCCTCTTTGGTTTTCTGAATGATTTGATTTTCAGTCATTTTGCATGCATGCATCTGTATGTCTGTTTGTGGCTGCTCTGACAAACTGCTTTGGATGCAACATAATAGATTCTTCTGGCAGATTTGGCAACCGCCATGGCAAATGAAGTCATTTGAATCTGTCAGAGCTCAGCATTGTAATATTTCAGTAAATATGGGCAGTTTCAGAGTGAAAGCAGTTCTAACAATAGACAGAGACTCTGTTTTTGACCTTTTGTTGATGGGAGTGCTCTCTTCTCAACCTCTTCACTCAAAGCAGACAGCAGTACTCGTGCCTAGCCAGTAGATGGTGTGCCTCGTTTAGGTTTTCTCAGTTCTCACTCACTGAACCTTGCTTGCTCACCCGTGACTTGTGAAAGCGCTTTGGGGTAGGCCTCCCTAACCTATCATCCAGCACCCCCTCAACACCCCTCTGAGCACCCCTTCCATTTCTGCCATCTCCCCCATCTCCCCCCTCTCTCTCCATCCAGGGGGCAGAGTCACTGAGGTGGCAGTTCTAACAAGCTGCCGGGGACCGCACTGCTCAAATGAGCCAAATCAAAGAGAAAAGGGGGAGTGGGATAGGTAGCGCCATGAACCCCCTGCAGAGAACAACCATTCTGATGAATATGAAATGAATTTGTATTGCTTGACATGATAAGCCCAAGGATAACCCTATGCTCAGTTGACATCTTTACCATGACATTAAAAGATGCACAAGAAAACATCAACAACAACAACAACAAAAATTACGATAGCAACAACTGGCCAACTAGCCGTGAACTGTTTGCAGGCTGATTTTCGAACAGCATCACTGGAGAATCGGTGAATTGCAAATTAACAGGATGCAGACGTCTCTTTTGTTGCAGACAAGTTGAAGTGTCTAACCTTCCAGTGCGTGTTTATGTCCTTTCTGAAAAGGACACAGAACAGGTGGATGACGTAGATATTACCAAACCACTAAGCTTTTTTAGATTCATTGACTGGTGGACTGGCATTAATAAGAGAGCACTGCTGTATCATTTTCTGTTTCTCTGTCAAGTTGCCGTCCTCTCTTCCCCTCCTGTCTTCATTCTTCATTCTCTCTGCACCTCCCTGACTTCTCATTTCATTTTGTGGTGCAGTTGCCATCCTTCTGCATCTTGCATCTCTCCTGGGATGTCTTCTTGGGGCCTGTGTTGTCGGTGATGAAATGGCGTCTGGTCAGTCCACAAAAAAAAAAAAAGGGAAAAAAAAAAAACAGGCTCATGGAAGAAAAAATACCACATTGTGTCCTCCCCCATCATGCAGCTTTAGTCTGTCACTTCCTCAGCATGTTATTCAAACATGTGTGAGTGACCATGCACACGCGCACACACACATGCGCGCACACTCATGCGGATGCTGCACACTTCATTTAACACATACAGTACAGACAGAGGACTTTATGGTTTTCTTAAAGCTAGAAAACAAGGAAGTGCACAGAAATCGTAAAAGCCCGTGTTATCATTTATGTTCACAAATGCTTCTGGCATGGAAGAGGAACCATTGAAATTGCTCATCCAAGAGAAGGGAATAGGAAACGTGTATAATAATGTGAATGGTAATGCTTTAGTTTTATGCCCCTATTTCGGCTGTATGCGAGCCCAGAACCTAGATTTGACAGTGATTTCACAATTTCTAAAATGAAATGCGTACAGAAATAACAATTTCAGAAATATTTTCTCTTATTTTTCCCTTTTGGTGTTTTTGTCTTTTTTTCTAGACTTTTTTGGGGTTTAAAGAATTACACACTGAATACTGCTTCACCTGCAGTACTCGGCTTTTTATCCGCTGCAAGATTTTATTTTAGTAGATTCCTATCACAAAAAAGCCTGCATAGTTGTCTAAAAGTAATGGAACCTGCTTGTGCATGCAGCGCCTGCTGAAAGTCAGTAGGATGCTCGATAATGCTAGGACTTAAGTGTTTCTTGGTGCCATTAGTGTTATTCAGATGTGTAAATGTTGGATTTAAGGGGTTTCAAAAGAATAAAGATATGGATGGCAATTATTTATGGAATATATATATATATATATGTATATATATGTACTGGAGAGAGAGAGAGAAACCATCAACACTCTTTATTCATAAATACAATAACATTTTAATAGGAAAATCCAGAGCAGTGTTATGTAATAGTTTTTCTCCTCTTCTTGTTTACAGACTGATGTCATGTAGTAGAAGAATGATGAATGCATGTACCTCTCTGTAACTTACACCTTGGCTCTGCCAAAGAGGTGGAGCCTTGATTTCTCTGTCTGTCAGCATTGCATTCAAATCAACAGGAAGGTTTTAGCAAGGAAACCTGTTGGAGAGGTTGCGCATTAATGAAAACTGTTGGTCTGGAGATCTCTTCTAGTTCAAATTGTGGGCCTGAGAATATGAATGAGTTGCTGTTGGTTTCACGGGGGACACGAGAGTCACTGCACTGTGGCTAAAGTTTAGCATCCACATCAGAATAACGAGCTCGTGCTTTGTATAGGCGTCCATTTCTACTCTGTCAGATTTACATTTGTCATCTCACTTATACTTCAGAATCGTTGAGAAATCTTTGTTATAAGACAGGAAGTTTTCCTTGAAGGAGCAACATGTGGTGAGGTACTCGATCATTAACAGTAAGCTGTCATTCAGAGCAGCAGAGCAGAAGTACAGCACATTGTTGATGCTCTGGTCCTGGCTTGTATGTCATTTCCTCGGTGCTTTTGTGAGCATTGTCTTCAGACTAAACGCTGGGGGTATTTTTGCTTTTACTTTTCCTGAGTGGACACAATAAAAGCAATTTCTCTATAAAGTCACTCAAACATGGAGTAAACGGACAAAAGGGATTGAAGAAATCTGGGCCACAGCAGAATCCAGCCTGCCCCTCTGCTAACCTCCTCTCAAACAAACACAGCAGCCATTTCCTCCTTCTGTCCCTGGAGCCCCTCGCTTCTTGCTGCACCACCAATTTGGGCGGCTGCAGCACAGGTGTTGTGACGTGTGCCATTTTTACCCTGTTTCATAACGTAGGAAAACATGCTGTTTTCTCAAGTGTTTCAAATGGTTTATATAATACTGTGTATGCAGTTTTTCTAAATTTGCTTTCTGAAGTGACTGATTGAAGAATTTAGGTAAAGAAAGCAGGTATTCAGAGTTTACAATTTATTTTATTTTTTTTATTATTTTGTAATAGATTATATTTCAAATCAAATATGTAAAAGCATATTACAAATGAAAATCAAAGCAGTAAAATATTTATATTCATATATTCAAAATGTACTTAAAGAATAAAAAAAAATGTTTATACAATTTAAAAACCCATAATCCTTCACATCCTTGCTGTCTGCTTTTGTATTTTGCTTTACAGTTTATTTAAACCTTTCTGTGGAGCTTCCCGTTGCTCGGTCTGATGTTGTATTTTATGTGGAGATGCATCTGGTAGGAATCAGTTGACCCCGCTGAGGGAGCTGAAAGTGAAAGAGGCTGTTATGCTTTAGTACTGGCCGAACTGCAAAAGTCACAGCCCGATCAGGCTAAATCCCTGGCGTGTCTGCAAAGTCAAGCATGATGGAATCGTTGCCGTGCTGTACCGAACAGAGAAAGCCCTCGCCGAAGTAAAAACATATTTCTGTGTTGTCTAATTTTGGTTAGTTTAAACAATTTCCAAAATGTCACAAATGTTCGTTAATTCTTTTTTATATTTCTTGATATGCTGAAATATATTTTTCAGTTTTATTTTCATGCAGATATTACCTGTGGATTATTTTTAATATCATTTTCTTAGTGTATCCTTATTTATTTTGGTTTTCTCCATAATTTCACCAAAAAATACAAAATGAAACAGAAATAAAACTAAATGTTAAATTTTTTAAAATATAATTTAACTAAGTAATTTAAACGCATTTAATTAAATTAAATAGAATTTAATTCTATTTTATAAATTGCATGAGTACAGTGCAGAACAGGTAGTTTTAATAAATAATTAATTTTAATAAAAAACATATTTCTTTCAATGCTCTAAGTGTAAAGTATAATGTTTTGTGTGTGTTTCGCCCTGATATGGCTGAGGTATTTAAGTTTTAGGGACAAAAGGGACAGGGAGGTGTGTTTATTTATTCTTTATTCTCCTCTCTTTCCATCTCCTGACATATCTGTATGGCTCATCTTCCCGTCTCTTCTTTGAATAGAAGTAAAAGAAAAAAGAGAGAGAAAGGTTCGTTTTTTTTGAATCCGCCTCTCGCCTTACCATTTTCATCAGCTGCTCTGATAGCCATGAATCTTGTCACTCATGTTTTTCATCAACTCATGTTCACGGAGCGTGTGGCGACTCCTGGAGATGGCCGCTGAAGCGAATGCAATGGTCAGAGAGTCACAAACCAAGCTTGTGAATAACACAAACGCACACATCGACAGTATCCCCGGCTCCCCGTGATGATGCTTTGGATGTGTACTAACATACAAAAAGCAACGGCAGAAACAGAAATAAAACATGGCAGGAAAACGTCTACGTGTCTGTGAATTACACGTACATCTCTTTGAGGTGAATCCGAACAGACAACAAACTGGAACACTGTGTACAGTTGACAAAAACACGTCTTTGCGTGGACTTTGGTTTTTCACTGGCGAAATGTTTTGTAAGACATGCAGGATTTTGGTAGGAGGAAAACCATGTTTTCTTGTGAATGCCGGTAAAGAGAGCAGAAAACAAGAGAGCAGAGTGCACACTGTAATGTTTCCTGGTGGTTCGATTCTCAGATGGCAGGAGCCAGTTACTATCACTGGGTTTTCCCCTCTGCATCTGGGCTCTGCTGCTTATCAGCTCAGCTGTAGTTGTTTTCATATGTGAGCCATGTTTCTTTTGGTGCATTTTTTTCTGCCTTCTAGATTCTTTGTTCTTTCAACCTGAACTTGACATTGTTTTCCCTGCTTATGTTCAAGGCTGGAATGATTGGCTATGACAAAAGGGGTATCTTCCTCCATCCTCAAAAAAGAGTGATGGCCTCTCAGATAGCTGTCATTTACCATTAGCCATGCACTGTTCACCTCAACTAATTTTTATTCCTTATAGTTTTTCCCTTTGCTTGTAATGTTTTCCTTTAAAGGTAACATAAAGCACATCTTATGTTCTTTCCCCTAAACCCACAAATGACTCTATGAATTAAAAAATCACTTGTTCTCATGGCGTTAATTGTGATTTAATTGCCCTAATTACTTCATTATCTCCTTCATGATTAAGATAATTAGCTTGGTGTTAAGTACAGTGACTTTTATCTGTAAGACAGGAAGAATTCCCCTTGATTAGTTAATGAGATTAATTAAATGAAGTGATACACCAGGTATAATAATTGTGCAAATTCCCACCTGCAATTCCACTTTCACGCCATTAATGAAAAATCACTGTAAATGAAGACATGCATGTGTTTCCATCTGGTAATTAATTAGAAATGACGGCCCTCACAGTTTAAATGTGAAATGTGGATAATTTTATGTGTTCTTTAAGTCTTTTTAACTGAAACAGATGCCACTGTGTCATATATATATATATTTTTTTTATTACATAAAATGTTCTTTCAGAATAAGGTCAATCAATGATAACATTTCTCTGGCTTTGGATTTGATACAGAGAAAGATTTTTTTAAATCTTTTTTTTTTTCAACTTCATACATTTTATAGATGTCTTTGCTCGCTTTTGACTTTGCATCTCTTAAATTGTAATTACTTGTTAAGCGTGGGATGGAGTTTGAAAAGTGACCTAATATCAGTCTCCCTGATGAGTTTGGAATAGATATTAGGCCTGTTTCACAGAAACTGTAGCTTGAATAAGGTCAGCATGCGTTGAATAAAGCTGAATCAATCAGCCTGGTTAGTCTTTAATGGAATTTAACCATTGAGAACATAACAGCCGAAGTTTAATACGGGATGCAGCTGGAAAATCTAACAGTGTGCTGAAAATCAGAAGATGTCTGGCAGCCTCGTCTGTCTATGTCTGTGTTCCCATATCTTTACTTTCTCCATCCTCTGTGTCTTTCTCTCTCTGTGTCTGCAGTCAGAGGGTAGAGTCAGTTTTACTGTCACTACCTGTGAAATTGTATTCCACGAAGATGGATGCTTTCTCTTATATTCATGACATCCAGCAAAGCACAGTCACCTCCAAAACTGTTTAATATGGATGCCGTGGAGGCGGACACATATACACATACACATGCAAACACAACACATGCATGCACGCACAAACGCATGGACATAGTGCTCCTGTGCGCTTGCACACTCGCAAACACACGCACACACACACACACACACACACACACACACTTTTTGCCCCAAAGACAATGCATGGCTGGTGTTTTGCTCCTGCTGATGATGAAGAGTGGTAGTGACAGTGCTGCTCTCAGTAGGGTTGATGCATTACAACACAGTGCTGCCATGTTGCGTAAATTCTCTGTCTCTCCTCATTGAGAACATGGAGGCTTCTCATCTAGCCTGGTACACCAGTGCACTTTAGCTTCTCTACTCCCCTATTGTTCCATCGCTGGAGTTTCATAAGGACCGTCACTCTGTGTAGGCTAGTCATTCACTTCGCCTATTGTCTTTTGTGTGGGTATTTTTTTCCCCTGGCTGAGTGGCAGTCCAACATTGTACTTAACTCACCTGTACCCACCTCCCTTCACTCTTAGGGGAGAAACCATGCAGAGTAATCAGCGCGGTGGGGGAGGAGGGGTGCGGTCTGTGGGTCAAGAGGCCAGAGGAGACTCACAGTTGAGGGTTTTGCGGGCTGCAGCTGCAGAAATACACAAGATTAATAAAACAACACTGTGCACAGGATAGGAGTCTGAGGCTACCAACAGACCCTCTCTCCCCTCCCTTTTCACTTTAACCCTCCCTTCACTCTTACAGCCCTGCCTTAATATAACCAAGACATGGAACCCCATGAGTACTGGGGGTGGGGTGGGGGGCATCGTTATATTTCTTTTGGGCTTTGTTTTCCCTCTCAGCGCAGTAGTACAGTAGTTAGCCAGCACCCTTCCCCTGCCTGCTTGAGGCCAGCGGGGTCTTCCAAGGTTCCTCCTCACTATGTTCTCTGCGCCGTCTGAACCCTCTAGTATTTTCTTTTGACACCCTGATACAACAGGACAATGAGACGCAGCTCTTTGCATGTACAGGGATACAAAAATACACAACGCAGTGCACTCTTTTAGGAATATCTCCACAGAGAGGCTCCTTGAACAGTCAGTGTTGTTGCATTTCATTCTCTGCGAGCCTGTTTGGTTGAGCTGTGTTGTAGAACTAAACTTAGGCACCATGCAATAGCTGCAGGTTGTATGGAGTTTCTACACCTCGTTCTTTGGTGTGGGGGAGGAGAGGAATCACAGGCTCTGTAGAAATGGGGGTTCTGCTCAGAGGTTCAGAGGAGAGGTTTTGTGTAATCCTATGCTAAATTCAGCATCAGATCTTTTGGGGAGCTGTGTAAAACCAGTATGTTTTTCTTGTCTTTACTTTCCCTGCACACCTAAAAAATGATGATAGCACATGGCTTTTCAGCTATCTCACCCTGAAGGCAAAATGTACAAGGCTGCTAGGCGGCGTTACCTCTTCCTCTTCCTAGAGACAGCTAACCCCCTCAAAGGATGCTGATGTCTGGAGAGGGAATGCCTATGAGCAGAAATTGGGAAGAAGGAAGGAGGTTTTGGTGTAGGGTGGGGGTAAAATGGGGTTTTGGGGGTGGGGGTGAATAAAAGGGAAAGGAGGGAGGGAATATGTGTTTGATTCACAGCAAAAAAAAAAAAAGTCAATTCGGTCCCCCTGTTCTTTGTAGAACATTTAGCTTTGACCCTCCCTTGCTTTCTCTACTCCCTCCCACCACCACCACCCCCCCAACTCATGCACACACAGACACACAGGGTCCAGCAGATCTGCGGGATATTACACCAGCGAGCCTTTTCTATCTTCTGCACAGAGATGCATGCTTCTTAATATATATCTTCACCGTATAGTGTGTATATGTCCACACTGTTGCAACAGGCAGACACTGAGGGAGGAGAGAGGGAAATAGGGAGAGAGAGTGACAGGAAGAGAGTGAGGGAGGAAGAGAGAGAGGTAGGGTGAAAATCAGACTGAAATAGGAAAAGGGAGGGGGAGAGCTTTATATGTTGGTTTCATGTTTATGATGCAGAGAAATATATCAATTTACTTTTTTTGAAAAAGAAAAATAAGGGTAAAGGATAGAATCAGAATATTTCTCATATTTCTGGTGAACTAGTCAGCATAACTGCATCCAAAGCCCTGACCAGATCTCTACTTGTGCTGAGCAGACTGGAGGCGACCCGGGGTAAGTTATGGGCTTTTTTCTTTCTCTCCCTCTCTGCGCTGCTGATTACGATGCTGCTGATTGATTGGTTAGAGGCTGTGGATTATCACGGGCCGCTCGTCACCAGGTACCTGATGATGAGAGAAGAGAGAGACGAGAGGAGAGGAGGAGAAGGGGAGGGGGGGGAGAGAGGAAGGAGGGGTGGAAATTAGATGAGCACGGCCAATGCTCACATCACCAGATCTCACTAACTCTCCTTCTGATTTCTGTTTACTCTGCCGTTGCACATTTGTATACAGCATGTGCAAAAATTGATTTTGTGCATTTGTGTGTATTTGTGTATCATCTGGATGTGCATGTGTGGTCCCAGCCAACACACGTTTGCAGCCCGGCTGCCTTTCCTTAGTCAAGCCGGCGTGTGCTGATGAGGCCGTGGGGAGGGGTTTTGCTGATGAGGGAAAGCCAGAGGGGCTTTTTTTTTTGTGAATATGCAGATGAGGGGCATGTGTAAATGGGAGGAGGCTCGACGTAAGTGTGTGCCACACGCTTTACTGTTTATATGTTCTCCATAGGGAGCCTGATCCTCAACAGATTGCCAGCGTTTGGTGTGATCTCGCTGCTGCTTTGTTTGGGGCATTCACTGACAAAGATATAGAAAAGAAAAGAGAGGAGCCGGTGAGGGGGAAATGAGAGGGGGGAAAAAATGGATAGAAAAATACAGTTAAAGAGAAAGAGGGAAAAAAATGGTGGAGCAGCTTCGGGGCATATTTTCACCCCATTGACAAGACGTGATGATTGCTGTTTTGCCCCCCTCCCCCTCCCACCCCCTTTACCTCCCCAGACGTTTTTCTAATCCATTTGCATGTCAAAGCAGCGGAGGCCACTGTGCAGATTAGTATGAGATGACATAATGATGTAATGAATTAAATGCTCCTGTTTAAGCCCTGCACTTTGCTTTCGTGGGAGGCATGGACAGTGGGATAAGGAAACAAACAAGAAAGGAATAAGTAAGGCTAAGACGCTGGCAAGCACAGAGTTCACAGTTTATAAGTCATTTTACAAATGAATACTGAAATAGCATTTTATGCTTGATTTGACCTACAACCGCTCCTGTGTTTTCAGTGATTTTAATCATGATTGCATCAAATTAGATGCATGCATACCTTTGCCTTTTACCATCTGTACAAATCCAGTGTTTACCATTAACATAAGAAATCAGATATTATATTTATTTGTGGGGATTTTTATATAATATAATGTAACAAATTAATGTAAACTTAAGACATGTTTGTTTTAAAAATTATTCTTAAAGCCTATTGACCTATTAGTTTCCTTTTTGGATGCGGCTCAGTGTCTTTGAAAGTCTATGTTTGAAGAGTTGCGCAGAGATTGTGTGGGGGAAAAAAAGAAAAGAAAGATTCACATTTTTTCTTGAAAATTGTCGAGGATCTCATATTCTCCCCTCTCTACTCGGCTTATTTGTTCTTTTTTTCATGGTAAGTTTGCAGCATTTTAACGTTTACAATTTAGTTTAAAATATAAACTCTGAATGTGTGTGTGTGTGTTTTTATTTTTTTACCAAGTCTCGTTGTGAATTGTTATGGCCTTCAACACAGAGCACTAAAATAACTGTGTGTGGCAACAGCAAAGGCGTATGGAGTATATGATCGATTGAAGCGCTGGCTGAAGCAGTGTTTTTATGAAGCCGAAAAGATCTGAGACACGACACCTGGGTCTCTTAGGAGAAACACCTACTGTGTGACAGAAGCTGGAGTGTGTCACTCTTGTCATCTCCCACCACAGAAATGACTGGGACACCCCAGCACACACACACATGCACACACGTGGACACACACACACACACACCTCAGTCACCTGTAGCAATTTGGGATAGCTCTCTTATTGTGGGTAAGGTCAGTATGGGGGCTTGTTTAGGAGATAGATATGTCCCTCATCTCGACAAACTTTGTATTATTCACAGTACCTTACTTCTCTCCGCAGCTATCGATTTGCTACACAGATTCAGTTTTGCTTTACTTTTCTATTTGTTCATGATTTGGTTCTTCCCCCAGTGGAAGAATTGACTGGATTGACACCAGAATCCATACTTAATGAAGACATCATGATGGGTGGAATATTTATAGAATTTGTAGAGTTATTTACACATAATATAATTGATGGAATTATTGAAGCAATATTGATTTGGTGTAGATTTGAAATCATTTCTGGACAAAAAATTGTATTTGCGGCCGCTCGTAGGAAAAGCGAGAACCAATACACGTACTGTTGCACTTGGAAAGAGAAGAGAACATTTATAAATGTATTCTTTTCTAGTTTATGATTAGCAAACCCCAGAATGGCCCTGGAGC
>NW_005187513.1:871669-889116 GCF_000239375.1 Pundamilia nyererei | reverse complement strand
ACACACACACACACACACACACACACACACACACACACACACACGGATGGACGCAGAGGTCCGTTGGGACTGTATGCTTCACCTCACCCTTGTGCTGCTCAACATATCATGGGCTTCACAGCTAGCTTCTCCTTCAGTAAAAAATATATTTTCAATGTTGGCTTTCAAAGCTCGATGAAAATTAGATTTTTGGGGGAGTGGGGTGTTGTAAACATATTTTAATTTTGAGGAAAAAATATATCAAAAAATAATCATCAGAAAATAAATCACTTAATTCAGATAAATAAAGCTGTATTCTGTGAATTAGGAGTATTTGGTTGTTAAACAGCACGCCCAGGAAAATATTGAATATGTGGTATTTTAAACAAATGCTTTTCCAATATTGCAGAAGAAAATGAATAATGTGGCATCATATATTTCTTGTGGTGGTGTTGTATAATTGCATTACTGAACAGATTTGCTTTGTTACAAACCACATCTCAATTGAAGTTTTTGGAGCCTGTGGCTACAGTGCTTTACAAATAATTGATATAAAGTAGGCCCTCCTCGCCAGTGAAATTGAACACACTAATAAATGCATAAAGAGAAAATAAATATTGATCACCCAGTACATGAGAATGGGATAGTTTTGATTTGATTCGTACAGTTTGCTGCATGTGAGTATTGGTGGTAGTGGGGAGCATAGACGTGTGTTTGTTTGACCATCTGGATGTTTGTGGTTGCCTCTCTACAAATGTGCAGCTGTAATTCTAAGCTGGATATGTCTGTGGTCTATAAATATTATGTCGGTCTTTGAGAAAGGTGAAAAGATGCCAGTGTTGGTCTCTGTTTTAGCTTTTGGCTTCACTTCTCTGTGTGTGTGTGTTTGTGTGTAAAGTGAAAGTTGGATTAAATGTGTGGGAGTTGGAGCCCTTGCCTTGAACTCCTGGCCCTGTCACTCTGGGCTGCAGTTTTCCACAGATCTTCCATGTTCTCTATAGTCAATGAGGAGGATAGGCGGGAAAGAGGATTATTGGTATTGATCTACCCAGGGGGATCATTAGGCATCACTATCAATTCACAGCTCCTAGCACACAGCACCGGCCTGCACAGACATTGCCAATTTGTCCCTATTAGAGAACCCAGTTTCTGGGTGTCTGCTGTGAAAGGCAGCTCAGGCCGCACTGGAGAACAGCCAGCTAGGGCCTGGTTTGGGCCTGACCATGGTGAGTTTGGCTGCACTTGATGATGAAACAATAGGCTGGCTGAGATATTTGCCATCACATTTGAATATGCAATAGACACCTTTTCTCTCTCTTTCCCGTATTTTGCATTAAGATGTCTGTGACTAAAAATGTTTATTTAGGGAAACAAAAGAAAAAAGATTTTTTTAGACTCACACATTCCACTTCCTGTCAGTAGCTTTTTCTACATCCCCATATTATTTACCAAGAGGTAATTGGCACTGTAATAGAATACTTCAGTGAGGCTTATCCAGCCTGGCCCACTTATCTGTGTAAGCTGGCTGTTCTGGGGACTAAAGCTGCTAGATCCGTTGTCGCTGACTTTAACCCTCTCTGCTCAAGTCAGGTGTGCAGGGAGCTGCACTGCTGACTGCTACTGCATACCATGATGGGTGGTAGATGCCAGCAGGCAGCTCTCAGTTCACTTCAGTTTAAAGATACAGCCACTCCTCTCTTTCTCCCGCTCTCTCTCGTCTTTTACATTCAATGTATTGGGCACTAGGTTAGTTTACCACATGGCTTTACACCAGCAAAATTTTAACATTATTATTTCAAATGTAACACAATTTATTACAATAAGTGGAGAGAATTAAAAAAAACAATAATTGGCTTTTCTTCACAACTGAAAAAGTACCTGACATTATATTTTGTGTTAATTTAATGTAAATAACTAGTCTGGTGTACATATAGTGTCGAAGAGTGTTCAGAAAGAAAGGGCTGTTTTTTTTAATATCCTAAAAATAAAGACACTAATTTGGATACATATTGGATTTTTTTTAAAATTTCACTGTATTTATTTAATGTGTTTTAGTGTGTCTCAGCCTCACTCCCAAGGAGTGAGCCAGACAAACCTTGCAGTCAACCATGCGGGTCAGTGAACAGCAGGTGTTTTTTTTCTCACGCCCCTTGACTCCTTCCCCGGCCTCTGTAGCTGCAACTTAACAAAAACACACATGCAGAAAGCCATCGTTCCCACATTAACTGCCCTCTCCCTGCAGTCGAATACAGCTTGGAGACACTATACTCATAGTATATTAAGGAATATGCTGTGACAGACAAATGTGTCTGACTTTGTAAACAGTGCCAGGGTTAGTAAAGACTGTTCCATTTCACATTGTGGTCTATTAGAGGGTGAGCTGGGTGTGAAGGACATCTTACAGATCTTTTAAGTGCTCTAATAAATCATCTTGAGGACATTCAAAATTCATCAGTGCTAGCTCTTTGCCCTCTGTCTTCCTGAAACGTTGGTCAGACAGCCTTTACGCATGAGCACACTCACTGCAAGCGGTTCTCCAGGGGAGCAACACATTGGTCCTAAACCTGACTTTTTGCATGTGGAAATCAAAGACTCGCTGGTAATGACTTCAGTCTGGGTAATGTGTGGGGGTCCTTTCGAGCTGCGATTCCCCAGGCGCAGCGGTCCTTTCACACTTCCTCATTCACAGGCGATTCATAGGACTCTGCAGTTCTATCATGCTGGGTCAACGACCACACAAATGTCATATGGAGCCAGCTCTGTTTTAACCAGCCCCATTCAGTCAGCCACACTTCATCAAATATAAAAGCAAAGGAAATATTTGTAAGATTAAATCATCAGGAAGTGATCATCATGAACCAGTGTGTGACAGAAAGTTTTTTTTAGTATTAGCATTAAATTGCATGAAGACCACAAAAGAAATAAAAGACTCAAACTGATGATCTAATTGCTGCTTTGTTAAGCTTCAGCAGCAGTGTCGTGGAGCCACCAAGAGAGGGCAGTATGGCCTGCCTAAGAGCATGGCTAGCAGCTGCAATTCATGGTTGGAACATTGTGATCACCTGACATTTGCTTGGTTTGTTATATGCCTAGATGACATGCAGACATCACCGTCCTTTTTTCTTTTTTCATGGTGGCGTGGAGAAACTCTCTGATCTTCTCTCCAGCATGCACGCCTTTGCTATAGGTTTTGGTTAATTTCCTCTCAGTTCACTTTTAAAGGGAGCGTTTCCTAGTAGAAGGAATATATTGTGCTTGAGAAGTCAACCCATTATTTGCTTCATCTTATAAATAATAATACTCTCTTAGAATGTTATTAGAAGCCAAAGCAGAGGGACATTTGTTAAATTAAACCGACTACATGGTCAAGCGCCATTTTGTTCCTATCCTTTGTGTTTTTATGAGGCACTGGAGGCAGACTGTCTGGGAGTAATCAGATAAAAACAGGAATCATTCATGATCCTTAAAAATGTACAAATGAAAAATAAACAGATTGCACAGAGGCAGTGGGAGTGACGTGTGCTTCCCTTTTTTTATGGTTTTTACCCAGAGGGCCAGTCATTGGTGGATCTCACTGGTAGAATTTCAGCATCACATCTCAATATGCATTTGTGTCGTCTTGTATGTTTTGTTATCTGAGGATGTAAGAATGTGTATGTGCATTTTCTGAGGGGTGATGGGAGAGGCTTAGTGTGTGCAAGCGAAGGAAGAAAAGGAGAGAAAAAGAACGGAGAGATGGATGAGGGCAGTTCGGGGGCCCTGGGTGTTTTAATTATCCACCACTCTGTCGTTGGGTCAGAGCTCGCTATCTCTTCCTGGCTTTATCCCTGTCTCATGATTTGAGCAGTACTTTTATCCCTAAGCCTTCAGCTCCTCTGGCCAAACAAAGAAAAAAGGGAGGGCAAAGAAGGGGTTTTACAGCAGTAACTATGCCACATTTACCATTAATATCCCTCAATCTCCTCTTTTTTTATGTAGTGCAGAGCAGAGTAACCTCAATAAAGTGACCCCAGTGAGGCCTGGTGGTGTATGAATATGGCTGTTGGGATAGAAGATCCTCTTGCACTAGGTCAGAGCCGGTCTAGCTCTTCTCAAAAGCTGAAGCTAAGTGCTGGCAGCCTCCTAAACAAGTGAGGTGAAGGAGCACATTTTTTTTTTATCTCCTTTCTCCCTTCACTCTTTCATTCGGCCTTTTTTTTTTTTGCAAGAAGAGATCATCGAAATGCCAAGCGTTCCAGGAACGCTGTTCGTCTGATAACACTATTGGCTGAAGAATGGCTACTGTGGATGGACACAGTGGTCACATGACCTTGCTGTAGAATTTCCCCGAAGCGGAAGCATTTACACATCCACCAAAGAATCGGGGTCGATTACGCTGTCTTTGAGCGTACAGACAAACTCGCACCAACTGAATGCAGTTTTACTTTCAGTGAGAATTTTACTTTCTCATTTTAGCTGTTGCATTATTTCCTGTAAATTTTGAACATGCTTCTTTTTAGCCACAAAGAAAAATGGTGTTCCTTTTGTTGGAAATTAACCGAACGTTTTCTAAAATTCTGTGGTAAAAAGAAAAACATGATAATTTGCTTTTTGTGTCGCAATTATTCTTGGTATTCTTTATAAATTTTGTCATTTTTAAAATCGTATTCACCAAAATATATTAAAGGAGGAGAGCGATTTAGTGTGGAAAAAAACATCACCAGACAGAAAGCCATTTTTCTCCCTTTTACTGTTCATATATTGTTTATCCAAAAAACAAACAACAAAGGCAGAAAGTAAATGTATTTCTTAGGATGTGCACAGAAGCTTGTGTGTGTATACTGTATATATCGCAGATGCTTATATGTGTTAGTCTGTAATTTCTGGACTGTACTATATCTCCATGACAACATGGTTTTGATGTGGGTTCCCTTCCTGACATTTCCCTGTTTGGGAAGGCTTGTGAATTGCATTGCCTCTCCTTCAGTCAGCATGTCACATGAAAAAAAAAAAGAAAAAAAAGGTGTTTGGGGGTGGTGGGTGAATGGGGTGGGGGGGTACATAGGGGGGGCAGTATGAGGAATCTAATGGGCGTCTGGTCTGATTGTCCTCAGCCGTGGCAGTAGAGACAAAGCAGATGAATTGTGCAATGGATTCGAAGAGATTGGAGACAAGTGCATGTCAGCAGCTCCTCCATCTCTCCTCCTTTCCTCCCCCCATCCTCCAGGATCCCTCCCTCTCCATCTCTCCTCTCTTTTTGTCTGACATCCTGAAAAAAACAGGCATGACAGCAGTGCTCCGCCTGAGCAAAACATTAAAAACAAAATGCAATCCTCACCCATTTTGCTTTTATATTAGATATTCAGGCAGACACTCAGTGTGTTGGGCCCATATTAATTGTGAAACTCTGCATGACGAATTTTCACAATATTAATCACTGAGCAAACATCAAGGACATTTTGATTCATGCTGTCTGAAGTGCTAGAAATAAATGACAGCATTTATACAAAACACATTTAAAGATAAAGGCACTTATCTAATCATCTTAAAAGAGGCACGCTGGGCTGGAATCTGATAGACTTTTTCCCTGAATGTTTTTGTCTCTCATTCTCCTGATTTCTGCCCCTTTTTTTTCTTTTTTTTGTTGCTAGGATGGAAGTGGGGGGTAGGGATGCGGATTTGGTGGGGGACACTGTATCTTTCTCCATCTTGAGTAAATGTCTAGCCAGTGTGTCTGGCGAGTATCTATCTTTTCCACCGGACACTAACCTCCAGGAAAACGTTGCTCGTCAGCAGCCCCACTGCTTCCGTCCTGAAGCTGGTCACAGAGCAGCCATGCTTTGCATTTTCACTCGATCGTTTCTGAACCCTGGCAGGAAAAACAAAACAAAAGTGAGAAATCCACTGTCTTTTTCACACAAGTTTCTGGCCAGTGTCTTAGAGTCAGTGACTGATTTGTTTGCAGTACAGTCCTGGACTGTAAGCGTGAGGCTCCCCTATATTAAGCATGCTTATGTATTTTAAACAGCTGCTTTGAACTTCCAAAGAGGAAGGGATCTGCGAGGTATGGCATTTCTTTCTACAAAACAGGTGTAGTCATTTAGTGTCCTTTTATTTATTTATTATTTCTCTCTCTCTTATTTATAGCTATATATCTATATGTCTCTCTTTCTCTCTCTACATATATATATACATATATATATATATAATATGTACGATAAAACAAAACACATTAAAGCAAAAGTATACTCAAGAGTGGAGAAACTTTAATTTGTTTAATTTGTTATGTCTTAGAAAAAATAACCCATTATTAAGATAAATGGACCCAATAAATTTTCATTTCTATCAAGTGGCCACCTTGACAGTACTGGTCTGCCAGCTTTTGTTTTGTGTTGACTGCATTTATTATTCATCTTTACATCAGTCTGTATTTTAATATGAATAATGGAAGAGGTATCAGAGAAAGAAGAGGGATGTGAGAGAGGGGTGCCACACAGCATGTGTCCTTGGCTGTTCTCTGCTCCAGCACTCCTCAGAGTGGAGCAGGTGGGGGGTGGAGGGGCGGGGGGTTAGAGGAAGAGAAGGTTTGTTGGGCCCCGAGTCTTGCTGTGTCTGGTGCAGGGCCAGGATTCTGGGTCCTGCTCTCTTTGTCTTTCTCTCTCTCTCTCTCTGTCCCTCCTCTCCACCTCCTCCTGCCTGCTTACCTGGCTGGCTCTCTTGTCGGATTTAATAACAGTGTATAAATCAAAAGCCTCCTGTCAGCCACACAGCCTTCATTAAATTCAAATGGGGAACGGGTCTCTTTGGATCCAATTTTAATAAAACCAGGTAATCAAATATGGGTTTAAAATTGGGTCATCATTTCACAGCCGCACAGAAGTCTGATCGCCATTGGTTTCTAGTACACACATTTACCATTTCAGTGAAGAAGCCCTCACTTATACATATAGAGTATACAGTAAATATTTTCTCCAAGGGCAACTATATATTGTTTTCTTTTTATGCACACACAATGAAAACTTACTAACTTATTGCATTCTTTTCAGTCCAAGAACTTCATCATCAACGCGTTTTACGTTTCTTTGTGCAGTTTGTAATGACATTGTGATTTTTTTTTTAATATGAGCAAAATATACATCGGTGAAAGTAGTTTATCTTCCCTGAATGCAGTTAACAGAAAAAAGAGATAAATCTCATCAAAGGTGTATTAAATTGTCATTGTTACTGAGCCTTTAGATAATTCACAGAAATTCAATTTGGCTCAAGATTTTCAGTTTTTATAGCTTTCTAATCAAAACATGCCTGACCACGTCACACATATGTATATGTACAGTGTGTTGCAGCTGGGCCAAAGATCAGTGTTCTTACTGTATAGAGTGATTATATCATCTATATGAGGTATCACAATTCACTGAAAGATAAATCAAGCTTTCAAGGTGATCCCCCCCCCCCAAAAAAAATAATAAAAATAAATAAATAAAGTTTAATTGTGCCCAGTTACTTGTAAGAACTGCATGTGATGAATGCATCAGTGCTAGCTATCTCGTTTTTTAATGGTGGTGCCTTCAGACCTTGTCTACATGTTTTCGATATCTGATGTTTGATGTGTTGATGTTTATAGGTTTGCACATCAGCTTTTTTATTTTTTTATTATGACTATAAATAAGGGTATAAATCATTGTGCATGTGCAGAAATGTAAGAAAAACGAAGGACTTCTGTCCTTTATCAGGTGCTTTGCACATGTGTTTTGATGATCAATAGTTGGGAAAACGTGCATCATGCAGCTTGCGAGCAGAAGAGGGCACTATGAGTCGCTGCTGTGCATTCTCTGTCCCTCTCTTTCATTCTGTGTCCATCTCATCTCACTTTGTTTTGCCTCCCTCTGTTTTTTTGTAACAATTCACCATATATGTGTACTTCAAAGCCAAAAGCCACTTTATGTCTGAAAAAAAGGAGGGAATATGTAGGATCATAGTTAGAACACGTTCTTTAAAACCACAGGTGGAAATTATGAAGAAGCTGCAAATACCATTTTCTGCACAGACCACTGCTTCATCTGCTTTGTTTAACCTTATACATGTAGTATAAGGTGCAATATTGTACCTTAGCACTCCCTTTAGTGAACGATATTAACATGTTTATAGTTTTACATGCAAAGTTACAAAAAAAATGCCCCAACAACTATATCTGTTGTTGTGCAATTTTATATTTTATGTAAATACTGATTTAAGTACATAATCACATTTTTTGTACTTAACAATACTGTAAGTGGCTATGCTTTCTATATTTCTTTTATGTCCAAGATCCCTCCCTTTAAGCGTTCCAGCCACACCTTTGTTAGAGGAAGACAATCACAGTCGGTCCCGGAATTATTTTTCCTCCTCAAAAGCCGTCATGGCCGCTCTACCTGAGCATTGGGTCCTCTACAGGCAGGTCAGAGGAGTTCCCATCGCCCCCTGGTGTGTTTCCCTCTTGCCTCTGTTCTTCCTGCCTCCCTTCCTGTTGCCATCGTGGCCTGCCATGTTAGTGCTGGCTCCCGCTGCTCAGCCCTCTCCTTCAATAAATCTTCATATGTGTTGGAGGGAAGGTGGAGGGTACAGACAACAATAAACACCGGTACTCTCCATCAAAGGGTTATCTGGCTTTCACAGGCGCACTGACAGACTGCTCTCTGACACGGAGCAGAGGCCAAGTGCCATGGCTCAGATGGGGAAGGGAGGCCAAGATTTGAAGAAAGGAAAGTGATTCATTTACACGCCTAAAAAAAAAATCTTCAAAAAGTTCGAGCATCAAGAGAAAAGAACTGATGTCAAAACAAAGTTTGAATGATTAAGTCGCCAAAGATTCATGAGTCCCCATAGTCTTCCATGCATAGCACCCCCTTTACTGCATTTCTTTCTCACTTTTGTCTATTTTAATATTAAAATAGTAAATCTGCAATTTGGCTCTGAGTATGAGTATGCTTATTCGTCTGATTTTAAACAAATAGACTCAATCTTCTTGCAGCGTTTCAGAAGAAACTGTGTTTTATGAACGGTATATATTTTTTTGTGTGTCGAGTTGCAGGGCCCTATTCTTCAGTGCCATATTAGTGTGTCAGCGAGGCCTGCATGTTATGAATTACCAGCCCCAAATTTTGCAACTTAAAAAGTGGGAATGAGAGTAAACCTTTTGTTTATGTCACCTATCATCTTGAAATATTTACCACTCTACGCCTCTCAGCTCCCTGTCTCCCTCCAGTGTGATAAAAGGTTGCTGGCTCCCAGTCTTAACCCCTTCTTGCTTCGTCCCATCTCCAGCTCCATCTGTGCTGAGAACAGACATCATATAAACCTCATCTTTCTGCTCAAACCTGCTGCCTCCATTTTTTTTCTTTCTTTCTTTCCCGCAGGAAGTAGTTTATTCAGGCTGGTTCCTTTGGGAATCATATAAGCATTTGACCAGGTGTCTGTGACACTTTTCAGTATTTTATTTCAGAGCATGTTTGTGTGTTTAGTTGTGTATTTGAGTTATTATATGTTTGACTACTTAGTTCGAGGAGAAACAATACACGTTTGTACTTTTGCACTTTGTATGTATGTGTGGTAGGGTATGGGTGAAAAGACAGAGAGAGAGAGAAAGAAAAGGAAATGAAATTCAATGCTGAATGAATTATGGAGTATGTATCGTTACCTACTGCGTGTTGTTCTGAGCGTGCAAGAGAATGGAATTCATGTGCGGAAGGTGCAGAAATAAAAACAGAAAAGCTGCAGTGTGTTTTAGACGGAGTGCCATGTACTGTATGAATTGCCTGCGGTTGCCTTGCAGGACTGATACCTCTGAAATCCACCATTTCTCTCCATTCGCTTTCAACAAAAAACATGTCCCCCAGCTAAGGTGCACATTCACTGTTTTACCACCACTTTTTCAAGAGAAAACAAAACTGTGTGGAGTAACAGCCAGATACTGGTTTTGTAAAGATGTATCGCAGTGCTTTCTAAGGTAGATTGGCATTGTGCGAGAGTCCCCTTCCATGCACCGCTTTTCACTGTGAGGGGCTAGCTGGTGAGATCAGAATTACTGAAAATTACTGCTGTTGTGTTGCTTTGTTACGTAAAATGATTGTTTCATCAAACGCGGTACTTGTCGTTCTAGGAATTGCTAATCAAAAGACAAGTGAGCCTACAGTAGAAGAAGAAAAAGCATCCTCTATTTTTGATTTACTTTTTTTTTTTGTTATTGACATGAATTCTAATAGGCTTAGCTACATGTGTTGCACAGGATAGATCTTACTGAGTTTGATCTTTTTATTAAATTATTTTTTTGTTTTCCAGTTTGAATAAATGGAAATCAGTGCTTACAGGAAAGTTTATAATAATAAAACCTACTGTCAAATAAATGGAAATCTTTGGTGAGTAGTTCAAGATCCCTAGTTTTGTATTGCTCAATAATATGCATAATTCTAAAAGGCTATTCTTCCTGTTCTACACATTGCACTCGCCTCTGTCCTTGTCTTTTACTTTGTCTTTGTCTTCTACCTCTTCTGTTTACTCCACTTTCACCTAATCTTTCTGTTTGGACATACCTCAAGTATTCTCAGTTGCATTGAACAGTGAAACGACTCTCCTCTCTGCCATCCTTGTTTTCAAGTCCCATCCAGATTTTTTTTCTTTTTACTATTGGATTGGGGGGGGTAGGCCTGATGTGGGGGTTATGTTAGGAGGGGTGATCATAAATATTAGGAGCTGCATGGAGACAAAGAGGCTAAAATGGAAAGGCTTGGCTGGACGAGGGGACCTGGCCATGTCATGTACCCCAGTCATTTTTCTTGTGCGCTTAGAACTCAGTCAGGGGTTTAATTGGAATCCAGACTTCAAAGAAACCCTCGGCCCATCCAGCAGCACCCCATCCCACCTCCACCCCTGCACTAACTCCCCTGGCTGGATCCACTCACGTCCACAGCACATACACACAGACCGTGACCACTACAATATCAGAGAGAGCATCACCATGCACGACCCCGGCTGAAATTGACTTTGCTCATATTTTCACAAGATGTTTAGGTGTGGTGCATGGATTTGTGTGGTCCTTGGTTGTGCTCCTATTTGCACATACCCATTTTTGTTGTGCTTTATAAAAGTTGCATACACTTTATATATTTTGTTTGTTTGGCAATGATTAAACCCAGATATAATATATAAAATCAGAATAAACAGAAGTTGACATAATATATATGTATATATAATTTTCCTATTGCTGTGTAAAAGAAAAGAATCCGCTTGTGTGGAATATGAATGAAATATGAATGTCACCATATTTCAAGAAATCTACAATAGCAAAAATACATACTATGTATTGGTACTAAAAACTTAAAACATCTCAAATAGTTTAGAATTGTTAACAGGTAAATACATTTTGTTGTACAGTTTCCTCCACAAGCCATCGAACAAAACTTTTACTATGCTGAATGACTGTTTTTCATCTAGTGGGCACACACTGGTATGTTATTTTACTCTTTTAAATGATTGTCTATGTTATTTCTACACTGAATTGTCTGGCATTTATGCCATTATTACAGGAATTAAAAATATGCTGTATATGACTCAGAATTAAAGTGAGAGAAAGTTAACTTTGTAATAGGCAAAGCCAGAAAAAAATGGGTGAGATAAAATGTCTGTTGTATAGTAATTAATATTGGAGCAGCAGGGGTTGATGGGTAGTAATATTCACCTATGTAATTAAGACTTATGCATGGTCCTTTGGAGTTTCAGAAGGCCTTGTTAGCACTGTGTGGAAGACCTTTCTAAATCCTTACCTGTAAGATAATATGTTTCAAAGCTGTAATTATGAGTAGGGAAAGAGGACCTATTTTCAGACCTCTAACAAATCACTTTTTCCGTTACACCTGGTTAAGGTGTTAATGACTCCTTGTCTTGTTAATTTTTTCCATTTGAATTATGAAACAACTTGGGTGAATGGGTGAAGTTTTAGTAGAATTGCATAGAAAAAACAAGTATTCAGTTTAAAAACTATTGTGGCTTTAATAAAGGTGAGGAGGAAAAGGTGCTTTTTCAAAAATGGATTAGCAAGTTCCAAAATAGGTAAATACAAGAAGTAAATGTGTGATTAGAAGCACAATTTGGATAATATTACTGAAATTGTGGAAAGCTTTCATTGTTTAATTTAAGGAAAATAAAAAATAAATTAATGGGCAAATATTGGTTTACGTTTTGTTACGCCTTCACAGCCTAATTTTTTATTAAACTACCTCATTTATACTTATTTTGTGAAATTGTGACATTTTAATGAGGTCATTTTACTTGCTGTAACATTTTCTTTCGAGGACTAGCTGTTCAGTTTTGACCTGCCATATCATAGTTTACAGTTGACTGTGTAAATGAATTCAGGCAGATCAGTTTAATGCAAGAGCCATACTAACAGCTGGTGGTAGTGATGATGATGACTGTGTTGTTTAAAAGAAAACAAAGAGGTCTTTTCTACTATCCAGCTGTCTTGCTGAAAAAAAAAGAAAGAAAAGAAATGTATGGCTTTCTTGAAGCGTGGGCTCTGAATGACTAATAGAGCTGCTCATACAGAATGGTTTGTAATGGAGGTGTTAATGACCATGTTGCTTAAAGGTTACTTCTGAGTGCTGTTTTCTTTCTCCCTCACGTCAACACCTTTATGCTCCCACCAACGTGTTCACTTTGTTTCCTATTATCTTCCCCTTTTCCAGCGCAACCTCGAGTGTAACTGCAGCATCCAGAAGATCAAGGGATGACAGAATCTGAAAAGAATAAAGAAATATATATATAAAAAAAGATAATGAGAGAGAAAGAGAGACACGAGACTATAAGGGGAGAAAAAGGTGCTAAATAACAGAGGTCTCCGCCCAGCGGGATTTTGACTTGAAGGGACTCGGACACCGGTCAGCGGTGCTGTTAGCGCAACTGACACCTATAGATGCATAGAACAAAACACACAGATTCCTGTTGCCTGTGGATTCCAAAGTGGGTGAAATTTGGGGGAAGAAGGGGTAGGAAAGAGAAAAGGGGAGGAATTTTTTGAGAAGTGTGGAGTCGGTGGTTATTTGGGGTGTACATAGAGAGGGGGTGCTAGTAAATGGGTGTGTATGTATGGGTGGCTAGGTGGAGGGGTGGTAGGTTTTTTTTGGTAATTGCATCTCAACATCCCATTGTCAGTGGGCTCAGTGGTAGGTCTAATTTGGGAGCAGAGGTTGTTGTGCTTTGCACCCTGGCAGACCAGACTATTGTCATATGTAGCGGAGCAGGGGGCTCTGCAGCACTTTCATGCTGGGTCTTTATCGAAGAAACAGGTGCACGTTTGGGTAAATAGACATCGTTTTCAAGAAGATGGCGAACATTTGCATAAACTGATGTCCTTACCTGAAAACAGGTGAATGACTGTTCATATATATGTCCTGGGTCCTGGTGGACTCGGCATGAGAGATCATACATGTACAGCTGTCATATAGGGTGTAAATTAAGGCAATTAAATGGTGATCGTTTCTTCTCATATGATCGCTATTGCACTTTTTGTTCCGATTTTCATATTTGTTCAAATCCTAGTCAGTCTATAAATATTCTACCCACCTTCACGGTTACCTGATAAGGTTTCTTTGTATATTGTTAGTTGTTTACAAAATTACAAAAAACAATGAAGAATAAGCAAGTTGCAGACATGTCTGTTGCCCTTTTTATGTAGACACACTGGAAAACATTTTGTCTTTGACCCAGTAAAGAATATGAGTCTTAACAGATTTGAAACTAGTCATCTGAACTGCAGTGAAAAGAGCCAAAAAAATGGAACTCTTGGCAGCGTTTTTAGCTAAACAATTGGTTTGGATAAAGAGCCTACCATTACAGCATGCTTCCAAAAAGGAGCATGTCATTACTGTGCACCATGTAGTAATATGCACTCAATGAATGGCGATGAAGACCTCAGTAGTTGGAAGAACAATTAGTGACAATTACCAGTGGGAGTCCTCATTTTAAGGTGCTCAACGACTCATGTACTATACTTTAGAAAGGTTTGTAGAACCTAGTTAGCCAAAGAGAGTCAAACACTGAGTCTGTCCACACAGTACATGGCTCAGCAATGTGGACCCTGTGGATAATTCTGATAATTTCGTACAAAAGTTCCAGTGGCAGAAAAAAAGCATACTATGCATATAAATGTTTTCCTCCGAAGTTGGTTTGAATACATGATTTGAGTCTATTAAGCATAAAGTGAAGCACTGTTTCCAACTTTTTGCAAACCTTTGCTGATTTGGAATGAAGGACTACACCCTACTATTAGGATGCTGTAATTTAAAGTCTAAAATAACACACACACACACACACACACCATTGTATCTCCCTACATCATCTGGGTTGATAACAGACCTTAGTGCAAAGAGAGAGGAGATAGAACATGACCACAGAGAGAGGAGCTTTGCTAAACAGCCCACTCCTTCTTCACCTGCATGTTACACCTGGTTCAAACATCATGCTTCCCTACTTCATCACTGTGGATAAAACTACAGTCTATATATATACTGACTGAGCTCATTTAAATGCTGTCTTTTATAAATGTCAAGGAGAATATTTCACAACACAGAATCTTCAAACCATAAATCTGTCTCGATCACACCTATGGTGGTATTTAAATAAAACGAATAGCGTGGCTACCAGCATCACAGTGAAATTATATTTGTTTGGCCTTTTTCTAGGGTGTTTTAAAGGGTACGCTATTACAGCCGATGCAGAAAATTGAGTAGTATATATATATATATTTAAATTTCAATGACATAAGTATAAGCACAATTAATATATGTCGCATTAAACAGCACCCTTGGAAATATGAAACAAAGCACGTATATCTACGAACTTTGGAATTCTAGGTAATAAAGCAAGACTTGGCTATAAATGTTACGATGATTTGCAAGACTTCAGAATAGAAAGGTGAACCTCCTGATCATTTGTGTAAGCGCAGGTAACAAAATGTTTGGTTGAAGTTTTGAAGGACTTGTCAAATATTAATAAAGCCACACCACAACTTGAAACATAAGTGCATATTTGTGAAAATGTACCTTAAAACAAGTTTAACAACCTTAAATTGTTCATCCCACACATATTGGTTGTTAAATACAATTTTCTTTCAGATCTGCACATATTTTTGCTCTTGCATCCTTAGACAAATGAAGCTGCTGTGAATGTTTCTATAGGTACAAATTTGTATACAAACTATGTTAAGAAAGAAAAATGCTGGACTCAACCAAAAGCATTAGTGATCATTAATGCCTAAACATGACTGCAAATATTTTAGCCGCTATCTGTGTTTATTGCATTACTAGAGGAAATACTAGAGGAAAAATATATGACGTTCACTGTCAAACAGTATTTTTGTATTGACACATATCTCAAAAATCATTGCATTGTATATATTCCATTGTACTGATAAAATCTGTTATTCAGACATTACACCAGCCTAAGTTTTATAGAGGACACAATAAGCAAAAAACATACCAACCGTTCAATTATCCTTTACTTTCTGCTTGGTTTTATATTTGCTGGTGGTGTTTCTTTTGTGAAACTCCACCCATCTTCAAGCGTACTTGAAAAGCAAAAGGTGGGAGGAGCGTGCCTGCCTGCTGGAAGGGTCAGGGGAAGAAGCAGGACGGTATCAATACAGAACAACCGATTCACTTACAGCAGCCTGTGTGGAGGTGGGTTGCAAAGCGGCCTGCAGAATGGCTGATGTCATGCACCCATGTTCTGTATGTTTGAAGATATGTCTTTTGCATGATCTAGTTACATTTCAAGTAGATGTTGAAAGTAAAACAAAAAGTGCAGACACAGTTATTCTATGTGCTTGTGTTGTGTGCTGAGGCATCCTTTGTGCACCCTCCTGAAACGCCAGGCTGAGCCCGTCAGACTGTGACACAGGAGGGCAATCTGCTCCTCCTGTGGTTTTGTGTGGTAACAACCTCCATGCTTCAGACTTCTACCAAGGGGATTAGGCCTACCAGTGGGGAGAAGCAGAGTGGAAGCCTGTGTTCCTAACATTGTAGTGATCCTCTCTGCTGGTGACTGTTGTGGGATGCCTTTTTCACCCACTGAAGCTGCACTCCAAATTGTAGCCTCCAAACTACCTGTGCCTCGCAAGGAAATCTCTTACAAAGTACTTGTAGCTTTTATTCTCACTTTTATTGCGCCACAAAAGTGTCTCTGAAGTCTGTCGATCACTTTATATAAAGGGTTCGCTGTAGTTCACTTAAACCTCCTTGTCCTCTGTCTCTATCTTTACATTATTTTGTTCTGATCAATACCTGCATTTCTTTGCACCTTATTAGGAATGTGATTGTAAGTTTAGAATGAAAGTGTTTAAGTGCCGAATCCACAAACGCAGAGAGAGTAAGGAAATGCTGTGCCAGCCCTCCTGCAACAAAGGCTCCATGTTCTATAAAAACCTTAATTGGTCTGTTAAACATTAGACTGTAATCTCATGTGGTGAGCCTGGAGAGATCTGTAAACACCCTGTATGTGGTGTTTCTCTCCACCCTCTCCTCTGCTTCTTTTCCCCTTACACCACACCAAAACAGACCCATGTGTTGATTTCAAGGCCTGAAACTGGATTATGGAGTTTACTATCTTTTTTAGGTAGTAAAGATCTCAATAAAATAATGTTAGGAAATTTATTTATTTATTTATTTTAATTGGTCCTTCTGTTAGCCCTTGGACCCTAAAACAGAGGTGTTCTGCTCTTTATTTCAGAGCCAGTTAAAGGGTAGCAGACATCAGGTTGCATGTAATAGTCACCTTCCTAACATGTGGCACAAAAGTTAATTTTAGAGGGCCAAAGCATGAAGATGTAGGTCAGTTGAAGGACAACATGGAGAAAGCAGAAAAACATCACCCGCATAATGTGAAAGCTGTCTGGTTTTAGGTCAATCAGTTTTCTTCGGTACACCCCCATTTCTCTGCTCATTCACTCACAGACTCAGTGGAGCCAATCATCACGGAGTGGGAACACAAAGGGGTCATTGTTTATTAACTTTTCAGCAATGTACTTTACAAAATAGTTAGCAACATACCGTGCTACGGTGAAAACACTGCTTGACTGCACCACTGTCTACACCTCTTTATACTTTGCTGCATGTCCTGTCGACAGTGTTAAGAATATCGTAAACAATGGTTTTATCAACATATCTAAATTATTCAAAGCAGTTTTCGTATCAGTGCATATTGAACAACACATACGCCAAAACTGATGTATAGATTAGTTCAAACAATAAATACATTTCAATTCAATTCCATATATATATATAGTGCCAAATCACAATAACTGTTTGCCTCAAGGCGCTTTATATTCTAAGGTAAATACCCTATAATAATACAAATAAAACAGAGAAAACCCCAGCAATCATGTGACCATCCTATTAGCAAGCGTTTTGGTGACAGCGGGAAGGAAAAACTTCCTTTTAACAGGAAGTAAACCTCCAGCAGAC
>NW_005187513.1:847342-871445 GCF_000239375.1 Pundamilia nyererei | reverse complement strand
GTGCAGTATAGCTTTTTGTTGTTGTTGTTGTTTTTATTTGGCAAGGTGAACCCTCTTTGTGAATTTCACACTGCATAGAAAATGATTGCTGTGACACTTTCGTGAAAAATTTGTCATAATATGGAAAGAACATAATTGCCAAGCTGAAAACTGATGCACTTTTTTATTATTGCTCTTGAGGGTTTTCTTCTAAAGCCGGTGAGGTGGTGTCCTATTCTGTTATTACACCCAGAGAGCTGATAGCTAATGTAGATACATGCTGATAGAGGAGGTTTATCACAACACAGCACAGCCGCACTGATGGCTGCACTCTCCCAGAGGGTAGAGGTGCTTATTATGCATCCCATACTATACAACGGCACAGTGTTTGCTCATAAAAGCCCAGTCTGGATAACAATGCTTGAACACTCACTCTCATCTGATTTCATCTAAAGACTAATGATGAGTTTGCCTTCTAACTTCATTTCCTCTAGACATCACAGGGCAGCTGCATTTTTTTAGTGTTTTTAAGTGTTATAAAACATGTGGACGAAATGTCTGAGGTACATTGGTGAAATGAGGCAACACAAGTCCAGTTTTTCCAGTGGATGGAATTAATTCTTTAAATTAACACAGAGTAGCTGTGTCTTTTCCTCCCTTCCTCTTCTTATTCTTCCACTTCCTGTATTTAGAAGAGCCTATGCAAACATGTTACAGCTAGTTACAAAAAATCTCAACTAGTTAGTTGACATTTTGCTACCGTTAAATCAATTTTGTCCACTAAATGGTAAATTTATCTAATGAAAATGAAAAAAAAAAATTCTGCATATTGGATTGGTAGAAATTGTTTAGATTTGCTCTCCATGTACCTATGAACTTCATTCTACACAATTTAATCCAGCTCTATCTTTAAATTGTTGTAGCCTTAATAATGATTTATGACAAATGTGGCTAGAAATTAGTTAATTCATATACTTTTTTCTCTGTGACTTTGAAAGTCTTTTTCTGTTACGTTTCAAAAGGGACTAAATATTTTAACGTCTAACTACAAAGATACACTTTAAGACAGGCTTAAAGGGAAAAAATCCATCACTGCAAACCAATATAATGCTGTAGCTATGGCAGTTTTTAAATGCGATAGAGAGACAGAAAAGAAACTGCAGAATTCGAGTGACTACATGAGGAAAAGAGTGATGTGTGTTACACTAAATACTATGGTAAAACCAACAAGGTAAAGCCACAAGCCATGAAATCTGTGTTGATCACATGCTTTCCTGTAGTTGCTAAAGTGGAACAACTGTTTTCACTGCAGCCTGTATCCACCCATCCATAAACATTGACCTTATGCCTGAAAAATCAATTGCCTCTCTGAAATCCTACAGTTAACATCGCTGGACTGTTGTGGATGAATGGGGAGAAAATGAAACATGCTTATTTTTTTTTCACTTTACTTTACTAATAATAATGAAAATGAGCTACTCGTTTAGTGTTTGTAATATGTCATTTACAGCAAATATAATCAAAAATCTTAATCTGTATGTATATATACATGTGTGGATATATACATACATATGTATATGTATATATATGTATACAGGGCTGCTGGTCATTTGAAAAAGTAAACATGAGAAGACATGTGGTCCCTTCCCCCTCTTTGCAGCGTCCTTCCTCTGAGCCACTTTTGAATTTAATATTCCATGAAATAAGGCAGCCCATCAGGCTATTGTAATCACATCAGGTTAATAGAAGAAGCAAAATTACTCTTAGTATTTACTTCTCTCTCCTCTCTGCAACACTTTCTCAACTGTACCCTTTTTTTCCCTCAATCATGAGCACATTATAAGCCAAACTGCGCCATAGTATTTTATCCTTCCTTGAAATTCTTTATCCTTCCTGCCCAAGCGTTCTGATTATTATTAGCATTCTTCCTGAATGGCTGATGTAGAACCTTTTGAGAGTGAAACGACTGATTTTCCAGTCTTAATAGGATGTTCGTTTTTCTGGAAAATAAATTTGGACCCTCATTCCTCCTTCACTTATGCTGTTGTTGTTCATTCTCTACCTTGCAACCCACAGTTATATGCTCACACCCACATGCGCACACATACAAACATGGCTGAAGTCTGTGGGTGTCAGCCTGTCAGGGTTCTAGATGTCATGTAATTGTATGTATCACCTGCAGCATTCCTTCAGTGTAAAAGCATTCTCCTGCAGCACCAAGGCCTACTGTTCCATAGTGATACAGCAATGCCATACATGTGACACCCCCGCATTGCTCCCTGTGGATCACTCTTTATTGCTCCCATCTCACCTCCATCAAGGCCTGGTCTGCTGCCATTATGACACCTGAGGAGAGAAGGAGGAAATGGAAGAGAAGGAGAACAGTCACACTTAGGGCAGTACGAGCCTGACAGACTGTCTTTTGGACAGGCTGGGGACAAAGAGTTTCCAGGCAGGTAGCTCCATAAGTATGATTTCCCCGTTTTTATAGCACACCTTTTCTCAAAAAGATTGGTGTCTCTAAGTTTGCTGACTTAAGTCAAACATAGGTGGGAAAAGTCAGAAAAGATGTGTCGGGAAAGCTAGTCACGTGCATGTGGAAGCTTTTGGTGTGCTTAAATTTGACTTTGACTTTTTTAGATATATGTTTAAAAAAGAAACCTCAGAGGCATTCAGATTTTTCCCAGAAATATAAGTTTTATTGGAACATTTGCCATTTGTAAGCAAAAACTGGCTAAAACAGTTTTCATTTCATTTATTTGTTTATTTAATTATTTGTGTTTTTTGTTATTTTTTGTTTCCTCAAGCTAGCGTCATGTTAAATTAACCAAACCATGCTCATTTATGACTTTGGAGCGTGTAAATGGGTTAGGCGTGTTTTTTGACATTACTTGTGGTCAAAAATGATTCATAAACATCCGTGTTTTGGATATGATGAATAATAAATATGTGAAATGGGGTGAAACGTTTGGCTGATATTAATGATCCAAGGGCTGGTATGATGTAATAGTTTAATTTCATAGTATATATTTTAACATTTTAGATATTGTAAATTTACAGTGAAGTTACGTAAGCGTATCCACAACGTCAAGTACCTGAAACACATTGGGGTACACTGACAATTATTATTCCCAGGATACGATTTCTCTTTCTTGCTTCCTTAAAGCCTTTTCACTGGAGAAGGGTCTGTGTCATATTAAGAGAGGACAATTTAAAGCAGGACAAAGGGCAGAAAGAATCTTGACAGGACTACTGGCATTATGCCTGCTCTTAAACATAAACCTTGGTTTGTCTGTAATAAAAAGAAAAGAAAAACATTATTTACCATTTATTAAAATCTGCATCTGTGCTCTTCATCTACCATGTGGCTTAGTAAGGTATGCTGAGAGTTATGGGCTTTATCTTTTCAAGGTGGAACTTGTATCTGTGCACCAATTATATTTTATCAGTATTGTAGTGATTTCCATGAACTTCACTATTAGTGTTTTAGAGGAAATTAAACAACAATTTAAGACTCCAATCTCATTGTGATTATCAGTTTTCGAATATTTTTATAGCAGTCACGTCACTGCAGTATTTTCCTCTTAATGTTTTTGTTCATCTTGACACAGCATCACATTTAACAGTCTATTTATTATGCCATAGCTTAAGATTTATTAGTGAAGGAAGCTGCGAGCTGTAATGCGTCTGGCACTCTGTTTGCTTTTGCAGATGCTAGATTAAATATATTCTGTTTAATTAAAGAGCATATTTACCTAATACCAGCTTAATTCATGTAATAAAATTAGGTTTAGTACCCATAGTTTTTGCTATTTCGTTATTTTATTTGGAAGTGTCTCATAAACTGACGCAGTTTTACAGTTTTAATGTAATCTTTAGTAATGGGGCGGGGTGGGTTTGGATGGGGGTATAAAGAACAGGGAGAGATGGGGTTAAGATGTTGTATGCTGATTTATAGCAAGGCCAGAGAGCAAAGCCCTGAAGCAGCAAATGCAGTGCCTCAAATAGAGATTGCTGGTGGCCTTTGGTGTGATCGGTGACCCAAGGTGAGGCACTTAGTGATTTATCTCACACATATCCCTTCATCTCTCTTGCTCTGCAACGGGGCCAGGGCAGGCTAAAACATGTAGCACCTCACTCGGAGCTCTGATCTTGGCCTTGACTCTGACTGGCTCTGGAACATAGCTTAGCCTGGGCTGGGAAGCATAGGACACAGAGCCCAAAACCTCTGACAGTTAGGGTTAGCAACACAAAAAAACGTGGGTCAGAGATGCAGGTCAAGCTGGCAGACCTCTTACCACCACTGAAGTGCACCCGCTGCAAATCTACTGTACTCTGATCTGATTGTTTTTGTTTTCTTCTACTTTTGAGAATCCGTCTGCCTCTTTCGTCTTTCCTTGCCTTCACTTTTTTTTACACACACACACACTAACACTCACTTTTACACTATGCTATGATCCTTGCTCTCTCACACGCACACATGCCTGCTGTGCACACCTTCATATATACAGTTATGAACACTCTCTGAGCCCCACAGCTGTCTAAAGCTGAGGTTGGCTAATGAGGAAATGTCTTCGCAGTTGAGTGGACTTGATGCCAGCAGGAAAACCTGCAGAATCAGCCCTACAGCTTCATCTGTCCTCTTTCTGTTAAATGTGTGTGTGTGTGTGTCTGTGTGTGTATGGGTCTCTGTGTATATGTGTATCTACTGTATGAACACACATACACAAAATGCTCCCCGTTAGTGTGCAGTCGAATGTGGGCGAGTATGAGAAGTGTGTATTTGTGCATGGCAGACCGAAAGAGAGCTCGACTCCACTCTTAACATATTTCACTGCATGGGACTGAGGCTGACATCTCCCATGCCCTGGGATCCTTAAGGAGCATATTTAGAGTGATTTTCAGTGCAATTATACCTGCCAGCTTTGACTGGTAGACTTGCCCTCTTCTCGGATCATGTCTTCATGCTAGAGAGCAGCTCCTGTAGTGTTGAGGAGGCTAGTGCTGAGGCCCAGGGCCAAGAGCCAGATAAACTAGAGGATGCGCCCCTCCATTGCTACGAGAAGAGAAGGGCTGCAACCAAAGTCCTCCACGGTGCCCAGGACAGGAAGCCATTCACAGCCAGCGGAAGGTGATAATGAGCTCCTGCGCTGAGTGTCAGTCGCCACTGTGTCCTGTCCTTGTAATGTGTGAGGGTGTGTGGGTGTATAGAGGTTTGAATTTTGGTGGCATAATTGGAGGGGCCATGTGCGGAGGTGCAAATGACAGCATTAGGCCTCAGTGGATGATTAGTGATCTCTGCACCTCTAAATAGCCTCTACTTATGTATTATGAGCTGGTAAAAGCATTTTTGACGCTGAATTGTTATATTACATCAAATGGATGTCGCAGATATTAAAAAATATGACATTTTTATCTATACTGTGCAAACATAATATTTTCAGTTATACAGATTATCGCTCAATGCAATCACCGCAGTGTAATGCGTGTGCATGTTTATGTGTGCGAGAGCAAGTGTATCGTTTTTCTGACCTGGACCCCGATGACCTCTGTCTGTATTCTGGTCTGGGGCCAGACTGCACTGTCTTTGACACCATATATCAGATTAGCCATAAAAACCTGTCCTGGCCCAATTCTGCCGCACACACTAGCAACTAATGAGAGATGAACTACCAGCTGCACAATGAAGCCACTCACCGCTACTAGTGAAGTAGCCTGGGTAATAAAGAGGGGAGGGGTGTTGAGGACAATTTGATCCCTTACAAGAAGTATATTACCACTTCAGCTGCCGTGTCCATGTGCCGTCCATTTTACCTGTATCAAGGTAGATGGTAAATGCACAGGCTCATTTTCCAGGTGAGAAGAGGCTCTGCGCAGAGACTCGAGCACTTCTCGCTAATTTCACAGATATTTCACAGAAGCTCAGAAGAACATTTTTGTGTTGTACTGGTGTTTCAGGAGATTAGGAGAGAAGAGTCTTTGCCTGGCTGTGGAGGAGCTTTTTCAGTGTGTGCAGGGAAGAAATGAGACTGAACTGAGGCAAGTCAGGGACAGGCAGATTAAACAAAGGTGCCGTGCGCATACACGTAACAGTAACACTGTTTGTGTGAATTTGTCGATGAACCCTTCCGTTATAGGGTGAAAAAGCTCAAGAGCAAGGGTCATTCTGAACACTAAACATGGAGCGAGTTAATGTGTTTGTAGTGTCACGTAATAAACCCAAACCACTGCTCATCCAGTTTGCTGCGAGCAGTTCTTGATAGATGCATATATAATTTGTATATCATTTTAAAAGTGGTGCCCATCCATTTGCCAGTGGCTACAGTTAAATGCACACATTTGTGGGTTGCACTGATTGAGAACAATGCAACATGCGTAAAAATGATGAATATGTCATGCATTTGTCTTTGTCAAAGGCAGTTTTCTCTCTTTGACACATGCTTGATCAGCTGCCTGAAGATAAATGCCAATCATCTGTTTAGTGCAGTAGATTGTGTTATTGTATTGCTCTTAATTCTTTTATTCACTTAAAAAAAAAAAAAAAAACGTTACAAAAGATCATTTCTGGTAATAAGCAGCCGGAAGGAGTGGAAGGGTGTGTTGTTCCGTATTTGTGTCATGATGCAAAGAATGAACAGAAAAAAATGTAAAGACAAAGTAGGGTTAAATTCTTCTTCTTATCAGTTTAAGGATGGGTTTATTCCACTCCTCTGAAACCAACTAAAAAGTTAGGTTTGGGCCTGTTTATATTGGCTGACCATTGCAAGGGTTTTTTTTTTTCATTTGTTGTTTTGCTCTTAAACAAAGTCAAAAAAAGAATGTTAGTTTCCCAGTAAGTGTATCAAGCAACAGTTTACTCAGAGGTTTGAGGGAAATAATCGATAGGGAATAGTGGGCAGATGAAAGCTAGACTGAATATGTTTTTTTAAACCAGAGACAGCGATTTCAGGATTACATCAGATATACTGTATATATGTTCAGATTAAGCATAATTTTATTTCTTTTATTTTCTGTTGTTTGTTTTTTATTTTTGGGCATAAAGCAATGTGATAACAGATGCCACCAGAATCGATACATTTAATGCTTTTCAATATCTTTTGATAACAGAAATGAAAAATACAACAGTAATTTTTAATTTTTTTAATACCATAACTACTACAAAGGTAGCACTACCAATGGTATGGAGGCTTTATTTATACTCTGTTCTTTTGCTTATAACTGAGTGGTATCATAAATGGCCTGCATTTGTATAGCGCTTTTCTAGTCCTTAAGGACCCTAAAGTGCTTTACACTACATTCAGTCATTCACCCATTCACACACTGGCGATAGCAAGCTACATTGTAGCCACAGCTGCCCTGGGGCGCACTGACAGAGGCGAGGCTGCCGGACACAGGCGGGCAAACATGGGGTTAGTATCTTGCCCAAGGATATTTGGCATGCAGCCAGGAGGCAGCCTGGGATCGAACCACCGACCTTCTGATTAGTTGCTGACCTGTTCTGCCACCTGAGCTACAGCCACCCAAGATACAGAAGAAGGGACACCCACAAGCACAGGAAAAGCAACTACAGATGGAAGATGGCGACTGGTGCAGCTGCCGCTGCTCCGCCACACCTCGTTGATAAGAAAAGGCAGTAAGAGTCAGCTGTGGAACTACTTTGCATTGTTATCCCAAAATGCACATTGCTTTTCTTCTTAGACTGCTTTCATTGTTGTCATGAAACCATCTTCCATAGGCTAAATGGAACAAAGATGGTTTTCTTTTACAGTGGTATGAAATTAGATATCAAGAATCATGTAAATCTACTTGTATTGGTACAACTACTACATTTTTGTAAAAGAGATGCTAAAATATTTCTTGCCGCTAAACTAAGATTTTAAACAAAGAGACACGTTTTGGTTCTGGTAGCTTAGGTTGCATTAGCAGAGATATAGAAAAATCTTAAATGTCCCTGTTTACAAAAGTTTGAAGTTGCCTTGCACTCTGGCTTTCTCCTGTCCAGAGACATGCATAGCAGGTTAAGCAGTGTGAACATGAATGGTTGTCTGTCCCCATGTGTTATCCCTGCAATAGACTGGTGACCTGTCCAGTGTCACGCTATGACAGCTGGGATGGGCTCCAACCCCCTGCGACCCTTATTGGATATGCAGTGGAGAATGGATTGATGGATGGATGTTTATGCTGTTATAGTGACTTAACTTGTGTAAAATCTCCATTCCACACATCTTGTCTGTACACAAACACACAGTGATTATGTATTGACGGGTGCCCCTCTTGTTCCTCTTGTTTGTTGCATGGTGCTGACTCTGAAAAAGCACCTGTGCACAGATAAATAATACAGCCAAAGTGGCTTTCTCGTGTTGTTCCACGGCATCAACTCCAGACGTCAAAGTTGACAACTCAGCTGTAAGGCGTCCATCATCTGTTGAAGAACAGGCTCTTCCTGTAGAGGACGCATGTGTTTAAGCACGAAATGGCGTCCCCGGGCCCTTATGTCAACTCACCTCTTCCTCTGCCCCTTACTGTTACAATCAAAGCAACACAAAGGCAGAGGGCATCTCTGCCTATTAATATCCTCCTCTGCTCAATGTCATGTTTATCCGTTAAGGTCATGATTGGGATGAACTGTGATCAAGTACGCTCTCGTGCACGCACAAATACTCGCACACACACCCTTACACTCTCCTTCTGTCACTCCTCTGAGTTGCGCTTGCAGTCAACAAAAGCATTCAACGGCAGAGTGTTTGATTCCCCTGCTCTCTGTCACTATTTATTCTAATATCCTTTGGCATTATAGCAGTAGCTCATAATGAGTTCTGATAAATTAAAGGTTGTATTGTTCAGCTGCCATGGCTGTCCTTGATCAGGATGCCAATTATGGAGGGTAATTTTCCCACTCTCCCCTTTTCTTCCATATGTTCGTAACAAAAGGAGGTTTCTGCAGGGTGGATCAAGTTGACACATGGTGACAAGTCTTTTTTCCCCAATAATATTTCAATGTTATGATGGAATTTTCCGCATTTTATTAAATCCTACCCCCATTTTGTGTCCTTTCTTTAGGGGTAAAGTACAAAATACTGCTTCTTTGACTCAATTGAAAATGTCACCCAAGAATCTTTAACGTGAATAGAATAGTTTTGACTCTCCTTATGAAACATGACAGATGAGGACACAGTCTATCTTTATTTGTAAAGATGTAGTCAGACAAGTATGCCTGTGCCTAACTAGTGCATGTCTAAAAATAAGTAAATAAAACTAACATGCTCGGAGGCAGGTGAAGGGAGGGGAACCTTTGCTGTTTTTTTCATAAACAATATATGAGGTGCTTTTTGCAAGTCAAATCCTTAAAGATTTACTCCTGGCTCCACTCTCGGTGCTTTTAAAAGGGCCAAATAGCTTGCATAGGAAATGGCGAAGCCTAGGGTGAGGTTGGTAAACAGGAAAAGATGCACTATATAATAGTTAATGGATCATATTTAACCTCAGCATGTCAATCCATCTCTCTATCCCCCTTTATTTACAGTCTACAGTATGGAGAGAGCTAAGATATGCTCACATGCCCAACTTCTTGTCTGTGCTTAAAACTGGGCTGCCAGCACAGTTTTACTCAGAATCTGTGTAGCATCTCCTCAGTCACGGAGTGACCAGTAATTAAGGCGCTCAGATTCCCACTGCATGTTATCACTTTTATAGTCTCCAGGGTAAGATGCTTTTTGACTGCTGGTTGTGCAGTGACCTGTGCACATCAAGCTTTTCTCTGTTTATTGGGTTGTCTTCTTTCCACCCTAATGGCCATAGGGGTCTGAGTCCAGGCTTCACCTGACCACGGCTCACAAAGCTGGGTCTCTGGAACCGACAGGCGGAACAGAAATCACATTAACCCAACTCGAACCAAAAGGAAAGCCTGCATTCTCTTGCACCATATTCTAAACAAAACAGGAGAGTCTTGCTATTTTTCCCCCTTCATCAGCAGCATGTGTCAGTTCAACTCATTGTTGTTTACTGGTGTTTCATGAAGGCCGTCTGCCACCCACACCTCCTTCCAGAGGGCAGTCGACAGGCACCTTGCAAGGACACTGCTGGGCTGAAGATATAAAACACCCTGTAGGTGATGCCGTGGTCTGACCTCTTCAGGCAGCAAAAACAAATTTTGTCAAAGGGAGAGTATAATTTGCTTGATTTTCTTCTAATTAAAGGTTCATTTCTCTAATTCAGTGCAGTTTTTCAAACAGGTCAAACAATCTGATGGCAGTTTCCATGACCATAACGAAACTAGGGCATTGCAATCTGGCATATCACATCCTGCCTTCAGGCATAAAGGGAAGGAATGGAAGGTGAATTAAAGCTAAATTAGTTATCATAGCACTGGCAAGATTTTTTTTCTTGTAAAGAGTGTGGTCGAGTTTTTTTAGGTGAGCCTCCATGTCTCTCATCTTTCATCTCTGTGCGGAGCTCTGTGTCCAGAAGGCATCTAGACTCATTTCTTTTCTCCCCTTTACATTGCACCTCATCATAAACTCCCCCCACACTGACAATGCTGTGGAGAATAAATCGACCATATTTCAGCACTGATGCTCCCTGCCCATTCCCAGTCCTTCAGAGGGGAGGGCAGTAGCACTGGCAGTTTGTTGTTTTTATTTAATGTGCTCCTACTTCTATGTCATATTTTTTCTCTTTAATTGATGCCCATGCCTGTGTAGTTGCCCATTGCACCATTGAGAGGATGCTTTCTCCAAACAGGCCCTTATCTTGCTCTAATAGGCCTGGCACTCCTCTGAGGCCTTCAGCTGTGTCAGGCCACTGCTGCCTTGCTGCGCCTCCGGTTTGAAGTGTTGCCGTGTTGCCCATTAGTTCTCTCTCCAGACCTCACTATTCCCTGTGCTCATTCCTCTGCCACCTCACCCCACCCCCACCCCCACAGCCTTCCCAGCCTTATCTTTCACCTCTGCCTCCTTTGCTCCCTGTTCTCCACTCCCCAATGTTTCATCAGCTATAATATGAGCATGCTTTCACAGTAAACATTTTTCTTCTCATTTTTCTCTGCAGTTCACTTCCGTGGGTCTGGTCGTGTCCAGGCTATATGTATTTCGGAGGTACTTAAGGCCATGTGCCACCACAAGTCCTCCCTCACGTAAAAGCTCTCATTGATCAAACCAGTGCGCGGGCTCTACGATTTTAGCCTTCATTTAATTGGCGTGACATTTGCATGTATGATGCTTTTTATTCATTCACTGTTGGGTTGGATCCAGTTCTTGGTAATCAAAATACCCCAACGTTGAGGCATGGTGCTAACAAATCACTTACCAAGCAAAGATCAGTGTTAAAACATGCAGGTACTGTAACATTAGAAGGCTTCTCATTTAGAGATGACACTAATTGACCCTTTTACTTTTTAAAATGACTGATGTCACTGGCAACTAGATTAAACCAGCTGGAACTAATTAATGTTAATGTTTTACCAGTTACACTGAAACCAGTTTTTTAATGTGCTCACTCTAAGCTGACTGTATCTGACAGACAGAATAGAACATTATATTATTAGTAATTATATAATAATTAATAACTATTATAATATATTATTATATATAATATAGTAGAATATAGATAGATGAATGAAAAGACATGCCAGTCTGTAACATAACTATGATTACCAGTGAACTGGTGCATCAGTGATAAAAGTAGTTTAGGCATCAAATCAGTATTTTGAGTTTATTAGATTACAGCAAGTCGTTTATGAGAAATCTGATGTAAAAGGCAGCTGTCATATCAGTGTATACAATACAGTCAATTAATTATCATTTCATATATTTTAATTGAAGCTAAAAGTTGGGGAAACCTTTTTTGGTCGGTGTAATTGATTTTAATTATGTCTTTGCTTGGGCTTGGTGATTTGGATCATAACCATAGCTTTTGTTTGGCAGATTAAGAAATACCCAATATGCAGTGCCAGAAATGATTATTTGATCCCCTGCTGAATTTGTAACTTTGCTCACTTACAAAGAAGTGAGCAGTCGCTTATTCTTCTGGCAGTTTCATTTTCCTGGAGAGAGATAGAATATCAACCAAAAATAAAACAAACAAACAAAAACATTACACAAAAGCCATAAATTGATTTACATGCAGCTGACTAAAGTAAGTATTTGATCCTCAAGGGAAACATTTCTCAGTATTTGGTGGAGAAACCTTTGTTGGCAAGCACAGCAGTAAGATGTTTCTTGTAGTTGGTCACCAGGTTTGAACACATATCAGCAGGAATTTTGACCCACTACTCTTTACAGAAATTCTCTAAACCCTTTAGGTTTTTTAGCTGCTGCTTGGCAAATCAAAGCTTCAGCTTCCGCCACAAATGTTTGTTGGACTGAGGTCTGAAGACGAGCTAGGCCACTCCATGGCCTTAATGTGCTCTTTCCTTAGCCACTTCTTTGTTGGCTTGGTGGTATGTTTTGGATCATTGTCATGGCCCAAAACCAATCCAAGACCCATCGTCAGTGTTCTGAATGGGGGAAGGAGGAGGTTTTTTGTGACCGCTCAGATGGTTTCTTTCCCTTTTCAAAAATGTACTGAAAAAAATGTGTTGTCAGTCTCCACATTGTATGTGTTGCTAACATTAAGTGCCATCTCCTACTCTCGCCTCGGATATCCTGTAATTTAATACAGTAAAATCCCCAATAAGTGTTCTCAGTTATCTTTGTTTTCTGTTTCTGTTATTAGACAATGTCATTTTAACACATCCAGTTAAGACTGCACTGTTAACCAGATGTTGTTTCCCAACCGTTTGCTTCATCTAAAATCTGTATTTTTGTAACTGTTACAACTGATAATAAAATAAGGATAGATATCATTTAGACGTGATTTTGACGATATTTTACAAATAAAACGATCACTAAGAGAGATGTGGAGTTCATTTACATTTATGTCAGCTGCCCTGCAATAAGCTGAATGTTGCTGTCACTTGTGAACAGAGATGGTTGCTTTTACAGACCTTGTGCTCTTGGGGCAGTACTGGCAACTCTTGTGTGGAAAGATTTGTCTAAAAAGTTGTTAGGTTTATTGCTGTTTTTTTAAATGGCTAAAGGGGTCTCCAAAGTCTATACATAGAATTAGCAAGAATGAGGACAACTAGAGAGTGAGCGGGGCCAAGTTTGCTTCCAGTTGGAGGAGGATTGTGGGGGCGGGGCTGTGCAGAGATTGAGAAATGTCTCAGGTGTTGTTTGATTTGTATTGATATAGCTTAAAAAGTTTATATTTTTTCTTTCCTTACAGATGGCAGTGAACTGAGTACTTGATGCAAATGATGAAAGCTAAACTTATTGATATTTGATAGAAAGGTGGATTTGACTCTGGATTTGGATCCAGTAACACTGTATCCATAGTGTGCTTCTGTTTTTATGTAATCTAGTTTCTAAAGTTTGACAGTGAAATCTATGACAGTAGACCAGTAGGCCATCTTAAAATCAGAGCCCCTGCACTGCATTGATAGATTGGCAAAGCAGTTTGTTCTACCAAATTTAACAATGATATATCATTATCACAACTTTCGGGGAAATCTATAAAATCAATAGGCCTGCCGGTGGAGCAGGATTAGTATTACTAACACGCTGAGAGAGTGTTAAAGTGCCCGAGTATGGATCTCAGTTGTGGCTTGGATCAATGGCATTTGTGGACACTAAGCTCAATAACAAGCCATCCAAGAACTGGTTAGAAGAAGAAAGAAATAGATGTGAAAAGCAAATTTGCTGGTAGAGAAGCTAATATCCTGTGTGCGCCTGGCTGAACATGAGCTGTGTAACTGCTGGCGGGTGAAGAGGGAGAAGAGGGCAAGAGAGGAATAGATCCTACTGCTGAAATGGTACAGATACAAATGTAGCTGTCATTATTGATATTCTTCCATCATTGATATTGACAGACAGGGATGAAGAATGTAAAATACATTGATCTCAGAGGGTGGGAAAGTGTATTGAGTGACACAGTTTGATTTAGCTATTGAGTGTTTTCAGAAACACAAGTGATGTTGAAGGGGTTATTGAGAAAACCGTAGAATGAATCTCTTTGAGTTTTTCCCTCTTTTTTTTAAGGAGTTGTTCGCCTTCAGATAAGAATAATCGCTGACATCCCTGTTTGAACGGGGCAGAGTGAGATGTAGTGCTCTGTTTGCATGGCTTGCTGCACGGTACAACATCGAAAGGTGAGGCAGAGCTGCTGTAATTGGATCTGTAAAAGTCAAATTTCCTGTTTAGTGCCCAAGTCTTGAAACGATCACACAGAGTGCTGTTTTTATGTCTGACCACAAGGACTGTGTTCTTTCATGAAAGCAATGGCAGACCCCATGAAAATACATATTTTCCTCAACACTGCACAAGAGTAAAAGATATCTCCAGTTAGCACTCACTTTACCGAGTACTCTGCCAGTACAGAAAAAGCCGACTACACTTGGAAGGTGTTGTAGCTTTCTGATTTAATCAAACTGCAGCGATTGTAACAGATAGTGGTGTTTCACTGAGCTGCATTATATTCGTTCTAATTTTTTGTCACTACCATTTACAAACATGAGATGAGCACAATATTGTGATCACCTTTCTGTAATCTGAAAAACCTTCTTATGAAACAACTGTCCTGGATTACATTTGATTTTACAGGCGTACAGTATACAGTCACATGGGATGGACTTTATAGTTTAATGTAAACCAATGAAATCCTGCCATAAGTGATTATTATTTCCCACCTCAGTTGCTGTGTTTCTGATCATTTTAGCATTTTAAAAATCTGCATTGTTTTTAGCTCTTGGAGGCTTTTTAAATTCTGTTAATTACAGCTTATGCCAGTGTCTCCTTTTTTCATGTCTGTATCTCTGTACTGAGCAACCCCATGTGATGCATTAACTCTCAAGTCGTGAAAACAGGAAATAGTAGAGTGCTGAGACTGTAGACTAGTAGTTCTCAAAGTTTTGATGATCAAGTGTCAGTTTAGATTGTCAAAATGTGACTGACGGCTGAATAATAAGTGTATAATACGTGAAACACAATAGTTTTTCTAATGCATCTGTTCAGACGATAGTTTTATGTGTATTTTGCTTTGTTTTTTTAAATCATTATTAAGGTGGATGTTCTGTTTCGCGACATGTGCTGATCAATGTTAAGAGGATTTAACGTGATTTAACTAGAGCAGAAGTTCTAGCTAAAGTGAACTGTGGATGCTTGGAATACAGTAATGTTTTTTTCCCACTTGTGTTTATATAAAATATTTCCAAGGGTCAACAAAGGTGACACCAGGAGACATAATAATTAGAGGATGTTTATTGAGTAGGTTTATAGTGTGCCTGTGGTTCATTAAAAACCGCCTCTACACTCCACTTAACTTAGGAAACTGACACATGATGACATTATACTAGTAAACTTTTCTAAATATATTTTCATGTATGTGTGCTTTAAAAAAACATCGTCACACATATAGTTCTTATTTGCAGGCATATAGTCGGTTTTCTCCATCTACCAAGACACTTGAAGAGGCAAACAGGGCATTTTCTTTCTGCCACTGAATCTGATTGCTTATGGGCTGTTGCTCTGTGATTGTACATCCAATACTTGTCGGCTCTGGCTCCAAATGTAACTGCTGGGGAAAGGTAGCATGTGAGTTGTGGTCAAACAACATCACTTCCCTAAGAACACAAGTGGGTCATCTATACAAAGGGCCGGCGATAACAGCAAGACAACAACCCAACTTATTGGTTTGGAGGAAAATACAAAGGGGAGAATGATAGATTGAGCAGAAGGGAGGAAGAGGAGAGATTGTTCTCTGAGACGCAAAATAAGACCAGGTACAAAAGGGAAGGGACAAAGTAAAAGGGAGATTGTGCCAAGAGGATGATGTGTGACAAAAAGAGAAAACTAAAAAGCTGTGACGAGAGCCCGGACCACTTCTGATGGGGACAGTTTGTTTTTTGCCTCTATTTTGACAGAGATGATGGATAGGTGGAGAGAGACGCGAACAGGCCGTAATTAAACAGCCTAATGAGTTTGTGGCTCCTTTGAAGACTGTTTTTAAATGGAGCGCTGGTTTTGTGGTAGAAAATCTTCTCTTTCAGAGATGTCAAAGAAGTTTCTGACAGAGCAGTTATCACAGCATGTCAAATTGCTCCAGCTCAAGAAATAATTTGGAATTTTTTCTTTTCACAGAGTCCTGCGAAACAAAAGCACCCCCCACCCCCTCCCTAATTTGCCTTGGCAGGGTCCCTCTGGGTGGGGGGTCCGCATGGACAGAGAGGGCTTTGCCAGAGGATTATAGGATGAGAGGGGGTGAGATGAGAGAGTATGTATGTGTGTGCGTGTGTTAGAGGTGTGTATATCTGTGTGTGATGGGCATGGGGTGTGATGGTGGTGGTGGGGTTGCAAGCAATTTTACCCAAAATGCTGCAATTGTCCCCAAGATTGAACAGTGCAGAGTGGTAACGCTCATTTTCCAGTCTATTCATTATCTCCTCTGTATTTACTTATCTTTGTCTCACAAGTAAAAAAAAAAACTGTTAAAAAGGGGCCCCTTTTATGTGAAGAGGGTTTTTAACAGGGCTTTATGCTCTGACATGGTTGAGTTAAACTAAACTGTAGATATGTTATGAAAGCAGTATGAATAGCAAATTAGTAGTTTCTGCTTTTCAGTGGTGTTATAAACTGTATTAGATCCCTGATTTCTGCAAATTACATTTCCCTGCAGTCTCGTATAATGCCTTCTTTTGGATGAAATTCTCAGTTTTGTGGTGTTAAATTAGTGCAAAGAAAATTACACCATTATTCTGGGACAGAAAAAAAATTATAGTGTTTTTTTTACAACCTGTGCCATAGTAGTTTATGATTTTATTTCTCTTTGAAACTAAATCCCCTCATAAATGATTCATTTTTGGCGAGAGATCATCTGACAAGGAATAATAAACCAGTACTAGCTGAGCCATATTTACATTCAAATAAATGCAGACAAAGGAAGTTCATATGAAAAGATATTTCTTCTGTTCTCAACACAATAAACATAGTTGTCATTGCCCCTCTCAATGACTGTCAAAGCTGATTTACAGGTTTGTTTCTCTTTGCGTCTTATACCTTGACACAACATCACTAGTGACGATTTTTACAGCTATTACTTTTACTGTACACATTTTTCTTTGATCAAAAAAATGTGACAAAACATTGTATTTTGCTCTGTTTTAAGTCAATTTATCACAGAGCTGCTAATTACTGAGCTCACCTATTTTGTGACGACAGCGAATTATTAAAAGGTTATTTGTACAGCTGAAAAAAATGACATCCCTGGTTTGTTATTAAAATTTTAGATGATTAATTAAAGCTACTCTCACTCTTATGCAATAAAGAAACTACAAATGTGGCAGGTTCATTTTGAAATGAAAGACTTGTTAATAATTCTGTCTTAAAAAACAGAAATTGGGCTGTTGTGATGATTATACTAAATACAAATAACCCTTAAATAAATCCCCTTTGACCCCCAGATGTCTGTAGTTTCATCGATTATCACTTCCTGTGTTATCACATGGGGGTCGCAGCTGACTGGTAATGAACTGCAGTTTAAAAGGATGTTACATTGTGTTTAGAGTGCTGATAAAGTGACACTGCTGCAGATACAGTGAAGTCTGTGATAGAAATAGCTTGGAGAAACATCTCCTCGGGGCACACCTACAGCTTTCAGCCATCTCTTCGGGAGGAAAAAAAAGTCCTATAAAGAACTCTCAAACAATAAGGTTTTTTTTTCTCTCCCTTCCAACTTAATTACAGATATTTCTCTGTAATAGGTGCCTGATTTGAGGTAGATAATTAGGTGGGATATTGAAGTGGGCCTCCAGGGGGCCCAGGTCTGGTAGATCAGGAGTACAAAGATGAGGGGAGACACCATCTTTTCAAATTATTCTAGGGGGCCAGTGCTCCCAAGCAGCTTATGCAGCTAAGGCTTGGTAATTAAATTATAATTTAACCTGCTGAGGGTGGAGTGGCAGGACTGGACCAGACTGGGGGTGGAATGGCACTGACAGGATTTACACTTAATGAAATAATAAAGCAACACCAACAAGGTAGCTGGCAGCGGAGAAACAGAAGCACTGCCACTTGGCTTTCTGTTTATCCACTCTTCTGCGTTGGAGGAAGGTTCAAAGCTAACGAGTGGTTTTCTCTCTCATTTTCCATTTCTCTTGTTGTTGAGTTCAGGTGAATATAGTGAGCTGCCATGTCTTTCTGTCAGTATAATGTTTTTATATTTTTATTTTTGAGTTTATTGTATATATCTGTATGTGCGTTTTGTTAATCTTAAATGCTGGCTGTTTACAAACCTGTGAATGTAAAAAACACAGTGATTCTGACTGTGTTTCTTGGATTTGTGCTGAAGACTTTATTATTTTATATTTATCCTGCTGCATTTTGCTAAGGGTTTATGTTTGTTGTTGTGCCCGGTAATTCTCTGTTGATTAATTAAAAGCTCTCTGTGGGGACCCTTAAAGTGTATATAATTAAAAACTCTCAAAATACCCACAATATAGCTGATTCTCAAGCATAAAAAACTGCAAAAAGCAAAAGCTCACTTAAGAACAGTGTTAGTCCCACATAAATGAATGCTGACTGGCTGTTACTGTGTATAAATTGTAGTATTTTTTATATGATCCTTTTACTGTGAGTTGTTTTGTTTAGTTTTACAGTTTTTCAAGTGATTACATTTACTTGAACGTGTAGCCCAGTGTAATTCAAGAAATTCAAGTATATTTTATCTATGTCTCTGACGTTTTTTCTGCAGCATCCTGATTGAGATCATACACTATCAGACAGCCAGATAATATATTAATGCAAACTAAATTCACAAAGAAGCTAGAAAATATATGAAAGAAGAAGAAAGTGAATGAGAGAGAAAAAGGCAGAGCAATTTCAAAACCAATGAGGTAGCAAGAAATATCGAATGCACCACATCTGTTTTGTGTCGCTGCATCTCTTCCTCTCATTCCCTTCTCTCTTCTTGTTCCGTCTCTGCAGCTGTTAAGATGGATGCCTCACAGCGGAGGGAAAAACCATGCAGTGTTCCTATAGCCCCGCATTGCCGCAAGCTCATTATAACCCTCCCCTCCAAAATCACTCCCACCCTTGTCTGCCCCACTCCCACCGTTCACCCAAGCCTAAATCTGCCCCCAGCCTCAGCCCGAGATCCAGCCCCAGCCAGCATGACAGACAGGCCCAGTTAACAGTCCCTGTAAGCGGGGTAAGAAAGCCAAGCATAGAGGTAAAATGACTGGACCGCAAATGACAGGTGTAGTTAAAATAGTGAGGCGCAGAAAGGCTTGAGGACAGAGAGCCGGGGCGGCACTGTAATAAGCAGGATGAAGGAGCTCAAGCATTGCCTAAGTTTTCCACTCTCTTCCACTAACATCCTTCCTGAGGCAAACAAAGGGAAAATAAGAGAAAGTTAACTTTTTCTTTTAGTCACTTCCTCTCTTCATTCACTTATTCCTCTCATGATAGTCCCATCTTCCGCTGCTTCTTTAAGGGACACTAATGACGCTTTATTGACATAATGCAAGATATTTCTAAAATTTAAGACTTTTAATAACACGCTGTGCAACAGGGTTACTTGAATTGTAAATGGGTGAGAAAAATCATTTTGCATGGTCCCCCGTTGGATTCATGTAGATGGACACAGGAGGGATGTGCCTTCACTGCATAACTGCATCTGTTTTCTACACCATTCATACATTTTCCATTTTGCCTGTTTTATCGCCACCTTTCAATCAGATCCCCTGCAGACTCATTTCTAAAATAAGTCATTTTTTTTAAGCATCTCCACGCGGAGCAGCTTGAGATGGGGCGGTGAGCAGTTAATAGATTGGATGTGTGTAAACGCTAGTCAGCACATGCGGAGGACTTGGAATATGTAGAGCCGTTGGCTGTTGTCGCTAACCTTGCATCGAAACAAAGCTCATTGTAATCGTTCTAAAAAATAGTGAAAATGATTAAGATTGGTTCAGTCATTAGTTTCTTTTTTTATTCTTCTTCCCCTCTCCACCATCAGATGGCTGCTCCTTCCTGTGCCTAGTTCTGCCTGAGGCATCTTCCTGTTTAATGGGAGTTTTTCTTTCCCACTGTCGCCACGTGCTTGCTCATTGTGGTGTTTTTCTTGTGTGTTTTTGTTTGTTTAAGAGTTTATGGTCTGTAGCCTACAATATTAAAGCACTTTGAGGTGACAGTTGTTGGCGCTATAGAAATAAAATTGAATACAAAATAATGAAAAGAAACTGCAGTTTTAATCTCAGCGTGTTATCAGAGTTATTAAAATTCATATAGGCAGCCTCGTGGATATCTGTACCAAATTTCACTAACAAAAACAACAAACCTCCCCAAACAACAGTAATAAAGACATCTCCATCTTAAACAGAAATGCCAACTTCATAGTAGCACTAAGGGAAAAGTCAAGCTTCATTCATGTCATTTGAATTCCTTGTTTGGGAGTCGTGTCAGTCTGGACTAGATTTAATGGCAATCAATCAAAAAGCTGTAAAGAAGTTATAACTAACAACCACAAATGTCAACCTACAGGAATATTCAGAGGCTTTATCCTTTAGGGACCATGAATGTCTGTGCAATATTTGATAGCAGTTCAACCAACTTGATGTAGTGACAAACTGACATCGCCTACACGAGTAAATCAGTAAATAAAAAATACAGTGAGGACAGTGGATGACAGCCAGTTGTTACACACTAAGCCGCAAGTAAATATAGCATTTGTGTGATTTGGTGGATTTTCTTTTTACGTTATTTTCCCTGATTTCTCTGAGTAAATTTGTTTTGCTGTTTAAATTGGATTGTGCTCTTGCTTCTCTCCTACTGCTTCCTTCTCCTCCTTGCCCTCTTCAACTCTGGTTCCTCACCCTATCTGATTTGTATTAACAGGATTATCAATGCCGCTGCCATAATTAGAAGTAATGCACTGCAATTACTGATATAGATCAGGGGGGATTAAACTTCATAATGTTGAGCTTGCTTCCAGGCAATAAATCTAATGCGTTTTGATCATATGGACTTTGTTGATATCTTCATGTCAGTATTTATAAAACACTCTGCCACTATTTCCACAAGACTTGAAGTAGCCAATAATTATTGGCTCTCAACCCACCTTAACTCTGGCAGATACTGTACAAGTGAGTAAATTAGTTTTCTTTCATGGTGGGAGCTGATTTCAGGTTGAGTTGATGCCATGGTCTTTATTGGAGTATGTTTTTTAGGAGTTTATTGAGCTGTATATTTAGAGTGAAGTGACAGAACAGATGAAAGAAATAGTGTGGTTAGTATTTGACATCAGCTCATAATGTCACAGCAGACCTTATAGACCAAAGTCCGCCCAGCTATAGAATGCTAAGATCATATCCTGCTGTAATATACGACCATGTATTGCATGTCTCTTCAGACTATATAAATCTGAACCAAAACGGCGCCTTAGAAATAGATTGGGTACAGAGTATCACCATCTGGGGGCTAAATTTAACAGGTCCTTGTACAGAAGATGAACATCTGTCATTAGGGGTGGTTAACTCAGTACAGGAAACTCAGCACATGTAATTCATGCAATATTTAGATGAGAGGGTCAGAGTGCTCCTGTGGGGATGGAGGCAGGCTCTGTTGCGCTGACTGCATGATTGACCTGTGCCTCATCTGTGGAGAGGTGCCAGCTCTGATCTCTTTAAAGGACAAGACGGCACGCAGGAATGTCATGCTGGAACTCCTCCATCTGCAGAAGTTGCGCTTTTAGTGGATAAAGCAATAACATGACTGCATATTACACACGAGAAGCTAAAGGATGCATGCATTAATGGGTATAGCTGGGATAAGGATTAACTGGGATTTTGATAGTGGAACTCATAGCCAACTGGTAGAAAGTAAAACTACTTTAAATTACATTCGTATTTGTAACCAAATACGATGTGGTACCGGTATTTTACAAGAAAGTTTAAAGATTCCATTCCATACTTTCATAGTGTGTGAAAACCTGCTTAAAGCATTGAAAAAGAGAAAAATAGCATATGAATAGTTGGTTAACTGCAGCACAAATGTGTGATAATGCTGAAGAGAAAGGTCAAAGAAGTTCGCTGAAGTCTGACAAGTATGTTGTATAGATTTCTTTTAGATGCATCCATACCTTTAAATGGAATATCTGTATTGTAAATGGTCTTTCAGCGCTTTTCTATTTTAATTGAACACTCAACTTGCTTGTTACTAAAGACGCTGTAGTAAAAATAGTGCAAAGCGCACATTCATAGAGCACTTTTTGTATTGACAAAAAGTGCTCTATGAATGTGCGCTATCCACATGCTTACACTTCAATGAAGCCATCGGGGCATCTCAGGGTTTGGTATCTTACTAGAGGAGCCAGGGATTGAACCACCAACCTTCCAGATAGTAGAAAACCCACTCAAGCCACAGTTGCCCAGCTAGCATATATATTAGGTGAACAATGTTTTTTATGTAAAGGCTTTAGTCCTGGTCACAAGGACTGCAAAAATAATATAACTGTGAATCAAATCTTGCCAAACATATTTACAATATTTGAAAAAATCATACTTTCAAACCTCAATGAGGGACTTTGTGTTATTCTATTTTTTATAAGTTCATTTAGCATGTGCAGCTGTTCCTGGAGAAGACCCTCTTCCTATGGCTGCTAAACTGCGACCTCCTCGAACACGCTGAGATGGTCTTCACTAAGTATTTCTTGGCAACAGACCTGTCTTTTCTTAGGGGTGTCATGCTGTAGCGTCGGTCCTATGATTGCTCTGTTCAGCCCAGCAGAAGCAGAGAGAGGAGAGCTAAACAGAGCCGAAGTTCTCCCAGTCCTCCTCCTACACATATTATCAGGCTGGAATACACAGAATTACTGACATGGATTCAGCCAAGACAGATAGATCGTAAAGCTGCAAACCCAATGGGTCACCTGCGTCTCTGGCTGCCCGTCTCTCTGTTGCACAATGAAAAGCAGATACAGAGTAAGAAGTACTTCAGTATTCTAAAAGTACATAAATATTTGTAATGATGATTAATCTGAGTAGTGAGAACTTATTTGATATTTTTTTTATAATTCTGACCTACCTTGTCTACCTTTCAGTCCACAGATGATCCACACATGACGATGGAAGCTTATAACAAGCTGATAAGCACATAGTTGAAACTGTTCCAATAAGCTCCCACAGAGGAGAGAAATTCCATCTTATCAAATCAGTCATCCACCCACAGATGCGCAGTGATGATACTTGAATAATAACTTTAAACAAAAAGAACAATCTCATTCATGAGATGAGCTGGCCGTTTTTGTTCCCTTCCTGCTAAGTGATCTGCCATTGTGCAACAGCAGCGCGATCAAAATATGACATTATTTAGAAGTGAAGCCAATAACCCGTTAAGATATATGAAATACATTTGTGAAATGTTTGAGAAATTGTTGCCAGGGGCTTTGTGGCTTAATGCAGTCTCTGATGGCAACGCTGAAGATTCACACAGAGGAGTTAAATAATGAAAATTGAAGAAGAAAAATCACAATGAAATAATTTGCAAATTTATGCTTAACGTATGGCTCTGTGATTGTGTCCATTTGAGTATGTATTTATCTACAGAGAGCCTACAGAGAGGAGTTTCCAATCAAGGTAAACGTGCTCCCGTGCGCGTTTCCAAAATGCCAACCACTTGATGTGCGTTGGTCAAAAGCTGATTTGGTCGGAACAGGGTGGAGAGCAAGAACAGGAATGGTGAAAAAACATCAAAGATCAAAAATACAGCATGAAAAGTACAGAGTGGCTTCAGTGGACACTTTTCATTGTTTTCCACACTTTGTATGTTATAACTTTGATTCTCCACCGCTGGCTGGTGGACTGACAACACAAGCAAGAGTAGCCCACAGAGCAGTTGTACCACTTATTTTTGACACTGCCCCCATCTGACAAGAGATGCTCTCTGCAGCTAGAAGTTGTGTCTGTAGCTGCCCACAGACTGCCAACATTCTGCCAATGCATTACCACAGCTGAATCATAATTTTCCCATTAGATGGCACACACACACACACACACACACACACACACACACACACACACACACACACACACACACACACA
>NW_005187513.1:815795-847322 GCF_000239375.1 Pundamilia nyererei | reverse complement strand
CACACACACACACACACACACACACACACACACACACACACACACACACACACACACACACACACACACACACACACACACACACACAGATTTTCACATGCCATCTCCCAAGCTTTGAATTTATGTGATAAAAAAACATTGTCCTTCATGCTCTGCAGCTGATGTCTGATATTTCATCCTCGTTATATTAAAAATTGAAACAAGTTTATGTCTCCAACAAATATAAATTAGCCATTTTCTCTGACACACACTCTGATCTAATGGAGAAATATTAAGAAAAGAGGAGAGAGATGGAGATGGAAGGAGAAAGTGAGGTGGTTATGTTATATTATATTTCCACATGTGAATTTAATATGTTTAAAGAAAACATTACGTTATCGGTTCCAAGTGGGTGCTGTTATATTTGGTTTAAAAAGGCTCATCGGAATATGTGGGAATTCAGCAGTTACTTTACCTCACTTTACTACTGAGGAGACAAACATAACCTATTTTTCTTAATATAATATAAAGGTGCAGTCTGTCTAATTTTAACTACACCGAATGAACGGGTAACCTCAGTATTCCTCCTGCCACCAGTTATTCTTTCCTGTAACTTTGTCGATAAACTTCTTGTAAAGCTGTTTCATCTTAGGCATTTGCTACGTTTAATTTCTGTGTCTCATTCCATCGGCGGCTCTTATGTCACTGCTCTCGTGCATCCTCGGAGTCAATCGATTACCTCCACGGGTGAGGTTGCTACTCTCATCTGACGCATTGGGTATCCATCCTTGGTTTTCTTGACCCAGGCCAACCCCTTTCCTCACCCTGTGGCTCCTTCCGAACTTTGATGCCAGGTTCCGTATCTATGTCACCAGTCTGACACTGTCTGTCCTGCATCAATAAACATTTGGGGAGGGCAGATTTTTCTAGGCTGAATAATTTATAGTGCATGATTAGAAACTCTATCCTGAGTGGAGGATCTGGTTGCTTGTATGTTTGTCTAGGATCTTTACAATAAAACATGACCCAGTCTGATTAGAAAGTCCAGTGCCACACAGTTGGTCACTGTGTATGTGTGTGTATGAGAACCAGAGAGGAGATAGAGAAATGAAATGGATATAGGGTTTAGCTTTGTTCTCCCTTGGATTGGGATGTCCAGATTTAGTAAGGAAAGACTCTTAATAAGGCTCTGTAATTTTCTTTATACGTTTCCTTTGTGTTATTGCAGAAAGAAACGCAAAGAGAGGAAACTGGCAATGTAGCAATGTTGCTGAGACATCCCGCCCTTAATTAAAGTTAAAGGAAATTGCCAAACTGTATGGAGGAGATGTTCTGTGTGAATTAATGAATCACTGGCAGTCATATTGATTATTTCTTTAAAAGTAGCAACATTATAACTTCATAAAGCTATTTATCATTGTGTGACAAGTAAGTAGCACAGTTAGTAATATTTTTTTTAGATCGCAGAAAGGTTACTGCTGAATATGTATTTCTCATATATTTTATACTCTCATGTAGTTCAGCTGACTTTTTGTTTAGTTTATGTCAAGCAGTTTATTTCAGCAGCTTACTAGAGGTTTATGTAGCAGTAGCACACTTACTGACCGGGGTGCCACCAGTGAAAAGTAAAAGAAATCACACTGACAGGGAAAATGAAAATTTTAAGCCATTATCTTTATTTGAAATGTGCATCTGAACTAACAATTTGTGGTTATTTTTATGAGTCAGGCACAGTCTGAAGCCTCAATCTTTTACCATCAATATCTAAAAGGATAAGAAAACTAACTTTAAAAGTGACGCCTTTTTTTTCATTTCAGCACCCCGTCTGTTTTACAAATTGCAGAGGAATATTCTGCATGTTCAAAATAGCAAACCTTTCAGCTTCTCGCAGTTAACAGGGGCAGATGCAAGGGATGCGTCTGGCAGGCACTTTTGTCCTTCGCTGCAGCCTGTTTCTCTTTGCGTTTCATAGGGACAACAGAGAGCGCATCATGAACTTCTCATCATACAGTAGCTAGGAGTGTGTGTTTGGGGTGGGTAAGGGGGTGTTATGTTCATTAGCACAGTCAAAATGCCTAGAGGCATAAGTAGAAGAGGAGTGAGTGAAGGAGAGTGGGGAGGGAAGGGGTGGCTTGTATGGAAATTGACCAGTGTGCTGTAACTGTTCATCTGGTGTAGGCCTTTGAAGTGAGCTGTTCAACACTGCAGCAGGCCTTGTTCTTGATAATTGCCTAAATGATCTCCATGGAGCGTGGGGTTGTGTTACAACTGAACTAATCCAGGGGCAACCCGCTGATTTGGCAGAGAGCTCTTCGCTATGTCAGTCAGTCCCCCCCCACCCCCCCTCGCCCAAACAACAGCCTATCTTCCATTCTGTTTCGTCTGTTTATTAGGCTAACACAGCAGGGGGTGTGATGCTCGTGTTGTGGATTCTGGAGTGATGGGAGGTGGTATGGGACCCGGGGGTGGGGGGAGTCCTGTTTGTTGTAGGGTTGATGGCCTCTGCTCCCCAAGCTTAGCCACACGCTTAACCCGCACTCCTTGACATCATACCCTTCGCTCGCCCCATTGACATGTAAATTAGCAGTAGCTCTGTTTGCAAATGAGGGAGGAATAATTAGTCAGGAGCACTTAGTAACAACAACAATAATACACACGTCTGATCTAGGCTGAGCTGCTCTCTCTTTGTCATTTGAGCTGCTCCTGGCAATCTTTCAATTCCCCCCACCCCCCCGCCCCCAATTGCCAAACCAGAGACACTGGTGGGTGGTTGGGCATACGCTACAGTGTTTGGCCTTTTGGAGCTTCACCAGGGTTTAGGAAGCCAGTGGAGCATGGAGGCCAAGCAGAGCCCTAGGCCAAGAGAACCAAGTGCAGAGCACAGCCTGGGTTGGAGACCTTTCTGGTATGCAGGGAGGTCAGAGCAGAGAGCAAAACAGACAGGAAGTAATGTGCATACCCTGAGACCTGAGCTTTACAGGTCCTGAAGGAAGAGCACCGTCACTCATGCCCATGAAAAGGACCATGCTTAGATGGGGAAAATGGAAGTTCAGTTAAATTTTTAAACTGCATTAATCCCAGAAAGAATCAGATCAACAGAGCGGACCATTGACTAAAAACAAAATGGCTGACAGAAAAGCCAATAGGAAGCATCTGTTTTGGAAATGTGACTCTGCACACTGACTGGGAAAAATAGATTATTACGTTCAATTTACATATATTTTTAGTGGTTCAAAGAAGTGGGTGTCATGTTAGTACTTCGGTGCCAGGGGTAATGAAGAGCCCCCCCTACTCCCACTGTCCTGGGACAGGCCCAGTGGCAGAGTATCAGGTAGACTGAGGTCCCATATAAAAGCGGCCCCTATGAATTATAAATCATAGGCCACTGGAGCCACAGCCTGTGGGAAACATAAGGGGGTAAGAGTGACTATATTCCTGGAACAAAGCACAACAATGGGAGGGGGTAAGGTGGAAAGGTGGTGGGACAGCATCATACAGTAAAAGTTAAAGGACAGACAACTTGATGGTGTATCCCAAATAAAAGCTCTGTAATCACAGTGTTTGTCCAGTGCTCCACTTTATGCTTATGTTGACGCGGAAGGATTTCTGAACCAGATGGACTTTTCTGGTCCTCCCGATTGGTCATTGGGTTGCAGGCCTGGTTCAGTCAGAGGTGATTGAATAGAAATATTGTTGTTTTTTTTTCTGGGGTGGGGTGGTTGGAGGGGGGGCATACTGATGAAAGGTTGATTGATATGGTGTCAGGCGCTCTGTGATGGATTAAATTGTGTGTGCAGACGTTGTGGCCCTGGCCAGTCATGGCTGTTGCTGCCTTTTCCGCCAGCCAGTGCTGCGGCAGCTTTAAGAAAATTTGATTTTCGCAGCTCAGAAACACACGGCAGACCCTTTCTCTCCGCTGCCTGACTTCCATTTAGTTTGAGAGTGCACAAGTGATTCTTTATTGGATGAAATCTGCGCCGGATTGGATAAAGTGTTAGAGCGCTGAGCCATCTATCACTATCACCGCCCCAGCTCCAGTTTCATTTTAAAAGAAAAGAACGAAAGCAGAAAAAACAGAAAGAAGAAGAAGAAAAACAGACAGCCATAGGATGTTGGAGATTTGAAAATTAACTGTGGCAAGGGAAAAAAAAGATCTATCCTCCAACCACTAAGCCTGTTTCCTCTGTTGGAGGATACCAAGCTTTTCTCTGTAGAGATGCCTCCATGACTCACTAGCCTCTCGAGCTCTCCTGTCTCATAATGTTTGCTGACCAGCTCAAGCTCACACCTGTTCAAACCCTGCTTTACAGATCGAATCATTCAACCCAACTTCATCTCATAGCAATTATCTTATCTTTACTATTCTACTAATAATTTTGTTGGTGTCAGACACTGAATTATCAAACATGCGTTTTTATTGACCATTATTAGTTTATAACTACTGAACATTACAGCTGCACTTACAGTAGCAGCAAAAAAGGTCCTTCATGTTGCATTGATAACATTTTGAGATAAAGTCTTTTGCAATCTTTGATTTTTCCTTAATGTATCATAACTAGTCCCCACAGCTCGCCTAAAAATACTGCTGACATTTTGGATGCGTTTATTTACACGCTACATTGTATAAATGTTGTTTTCTTGCACCTTGCAGACTTCGATCTCATGCAAAGCTTTTCTTTTTATCAAACCGAAAGCCTTACATTTATATAAAGACCATATTTACGAAAAAGCACAGGTTTGGTATTAATTTTTAAATTAAATTTACCCTCGCAGACGTGCGACAGACCAAACACCAGCCTTACAAATTCTCTGACACCCCATTGAGCCCACATGAAGAAGAGTTAGTGTAACTCATCAGTCCCGGGTCTGTCCTAGGTCATGCCAGTTAGTGAGACGTGTGTATTTGCTCACATCTGACCATCTCACTTCCATTCATTTTTAAAGACTATTTCTTATATATCCCCCTGTCTGTCCATTAGTGCTTTGCTGTATAAAGCACCTGGCCATGAATTTACCTCAAGGCGATGCTCAATGAGAGCTTCTCAAAGACGGAAGAGTAGGAAAAAAAAGAGCGAGGGAAAAAGGCGGCAAAATTGTGAAACTCCTATGTATTTCATTTCGTCTTACATAATTCATTTTGAAATGCATCTTGGATGATGTAAATCTGTTCAGAGGCACCCTCTATTCCGAGCCTTTACCCTTAAATGTCTCTGTGGTTGGAGTGTCCTGAGGCAGTTTGGACCCACCAGCCTTCCCCACCCCCACCTTAATAAATCATTATGGAGCAGAGCCGCACTTATCAAGCTGGTCAGAGACCTCTAATGAGCACAGGGACCACGACTCTGCACAGCCCCAGAAATATTTTATTAAGAGCACATTTAGACACACACTACTCAGGATGTATGACCACATTGGTAAGCTCCCCTTATTGCATCTGCATCATAAATAGCAGGCTTGGGAGTACAGACTATGTGAGATGCACACATTGTTTTAGCTGCTCGCTGTGATGCGGCCAACTCTCACTTCTTGTATGACTTGTCCACAGCCGACACTGAGTGCCCTCTACGGAGTGCTCGGATTATTTCCTGGATCCCGATGACTCCTGTGGGGCCTTATGACCTTTGATCTTTACGCTCCGCTTATGATGACCCATCAGAGAAGCGAACATACTCACAAGTCAGACATAAGTCGTCTCCTTGAATAATGGTTTTCGGGCCTCTGCTTGTTTTATGTGCACAATTTTTAACAAAGGCAGAACTATAAAAACACTCTCTAGGCTTCTTTCAGTCAGTCCTCAATCAAGGCAGTTCATGTTAGAGTATGAACAAATAACTTTTATGTCAGTCAAACAGACATGTATACCAGGCTGAATTAATTAATGAAGTCAGATGCTGTGCTGTTAAATTGAAATGAACCACAGCTCTTGTTGCTTTGTTTTTAACACCACCTACCAATTTCCTTCCTCATGTCAAACAAAACACTTCGCAGAAATGCAGCGTATTTTATGCGAGGGAAATCGCTGCCTTTGAAAAAGACCACGAGCTTCTGCTCATGTATTTTCTACAAATGAATTAATGCAATTTAAACTAGCTGGTAAGGCATTTTGTGGAAAAATGAGAAAAAAGAGAAAAAGATCATATCAGAGGTTAAGGCTAGTCTCTTTGATACAGTCAGACTATCATTAAAGAAATGCTCAGGCTCTGAGCCATGAATCCACCATTCAGAAACACCTGACCCAGGATAATGGCAAGTACATTGTTAATGCATCATTTTTTTAATAAGTTCCAAAATTGCTTAGACCACTGAACAAAGTCAAAATGAGCAAGGACTCACTGACAGTAATAATAAAAGGTAAGAAAGCCTTTCTGTTACATTCCTTTTAAGTTTTCAACATCCAAGACTGAAAAAAACTAGTGAGAGAAAAAAAATCATTACCCGGTTGTTTCATCTGACTCTTTTCTTCCCCAGCACAGAAACACCGGGCTGATTAAAGATGACTAAAACCTAAAACCGACCAAGCTACGTCCTTCTTCTCTTCCCCCCTCTCTGCAACTTTTATTTTTAATGGAAAATCGGCCCTGAGCTCGTTTACTCAGGAACAGAGGGATATAAATGTTTTAAAATTTAACCAAAAAAGAAAAAGAAAGGCAGGAAAATGGAATGGAAGGAGGAAAGGATAGGTAATATGAGAAAGATTTTAATCTTAATAATTCATAAAGCAGTCCTTCAATCCCCCTTTTCTCTCTGCTGACTGGTGTTTGATGAAGATACAAGCTTTCTCTCTGCTGGGCTCCTGCAAAGTAAATGTTGTGTGGTGTAGATAGACCTCCGATAAGGCCAATATATGAGACACTTACCGAGGGGGAGTGGGAAAATGGCGTTACCCAGACAGGACATGAGGGAAAAGCACAGAGCAGGACGGGATCAGAAACAAGGTTAGAATGGCAGAAAAGGCCCTAAGGGAAACCAAGCAAGACAACAACTCTTGAATGCATGCTGACTTTGGCACCTATGGGTCACAGGGTTATTAAACGAGTGGGACATGGGTCCTTAAGGCTCCACAGACCCATGTTTGTTTATATAAGAATCATTTTTTTAAATCCACCGACAAAAAATGGGATTTGTTTATGAGACCTGGCATCTTTTTTTAAGCATCTGTTTATTGTAATTAGCAAGAATGTGATGTTCATTAATTTGTAAAACGAAAAACTTTCATGTCACAATATGTCCTTGAAACAGCTCTGATGTCCACAGAAAAGCTATGATAATTTTTTTGTTCATTTCCTGCACGTTTTGTGCATGTTTAGTCCAGAATTCACAAAGAAATTTTCAGTGGTAGGCAAGTATGAAAAAATTGTTAGGCTGCGAGTGTGCAGAAAAAGAGAACGGCAAAGACGAGGAGGAAGGAAGAGGGCTTTGCTGCTCTGAGGTACAACGCTCTGATCTCCTTTTAAGTTGTGGCCCAGCATGCTCAGCAACATAGTCAGTCAAACCTGCAGCCCCCCAGGGTTCAAGCTCTGCTCAAAGGGTTCTCCTCTCTGAGGCTCCTCTGTGTAACCACCAGGCCATGGCTCCTTTCCACCTCAGTGATCACACACACTCCCCGGCCAAAACTCGTATGTTGACACTGTGTTTGAGGAAGCATTCTGTGATAATGTCCTAGTATTGATCAGCTATCTGTGATGATAGCTGTTGGGAAAGTGACCTGAATTTAATCTAGAATGATTGCTAATGCTGGATACTGGATAGGTGGGCCCGCCTGTAGGCCGCCATACTCTAGGTGAGGGTGATGGGGCTAGGGTTCACCAAAGGTGAGGGGCCCATCCTTTCCCTCTGCGGTCATGAGAGTCAAGTTCAGCCAGAGGGTCTATGGGGGACCGGAGGTCTGGACGCCATGTCCATCTGGATAAATCTGCATACAAAGGCCAGCTGACTGAGACAGCCCCTCCTGGTTGGTGACAGAAGAAGATGGCTGAAGGAGACGGTTGATTTGGGAAATGTGATTTTTCTAAGTAATAGAGAACCGAAGTACTAGCCTTTATATTTGGTAATGCAATGCAAATTGATTTTCAACATCACCATCACTGCTCATATCTCACTGGTTCAAGTTTATTTGACTTACATTATCTATGTAATGGAAGGACGCGGCCTGTATATAATTTATTTAAAAAATGACACTAAAATTAAAAAAAATGTTAAAAAAGACTTTAAACATTTAACTTTGAATCATAAGAAGACAGTTAAAAAAAAGTGAGGGGCAATTTCATTAAAAAACACATTTTAACATCCACATGTCAATTTTAAACTTCCTTCCTCTATGGTGGATCTAGATGTCATATATTTGTGTATGTATATATACATAAGCCATTCATGAGATTAGTGTGAACCTTGTCCTCCCTGAAGGTGCAAAGGCCAGGCACACTGCCGCTGCTCATATGCATCTCTTTTATTGTCTATTGTGTGTAATCACAGTCTCCTCGCTTCTCAGTGCCAGACTTTTGACCCCTTTTATTTTGTTGTCCATTTTCAGCTGCTCCGCAACATAACAGGCATTAGACTGCTGAACAGATGTGCAGGGATGGGGGGCAGTCAGTGAATGCTAATGAAGGTTCCTGAATCACCAAATTCTGAGAATGGATGGCAAAATGAGGAAAAGTAGTAAAACGCACATTAAGTCCAATTTTAGTGAAATGATGGCTTCAACTTAAAAAAAAAAAGGCTTTAATTATAGCTGTAACCCAGATCTTACCGTGTGAGTCTCGGGCCACGTGTGCGTTTGTGTTTTTCTGTGTCATCGCGTGCACGTGTCTGTGTACGTCACTTACATGCAAGCGTGTGCATCAGCATTCTGGCTGTCTGTGCATGTGTGTATGTGTGTCCCCCAGGCTAGACAAAGCATGCTACTCCTTGGCAGTTCCCCCCTGTCACCGCAGAGGCCTCAGTGTGAGTGCAAGTGTGTGATCAATCTCACGTGGACCAGTCGTGGTGTCAGGGCAGCAGTGGATCTGACTCTCACTCACCCCTCTATCTCTCTCTCTCTCTCTCTGTCTCCCTCTCCCTCTCATCTCTCCCCCTGTCCCATTTCTCTTCCTCTTTCTCTCTTGCTCCTATCCATCCTTTTCTTTGACTGTGGGACAGTAGGGATGCTGGGTCAGAAGCAAGCCTATAGAGCACCCATCTATCCAAGAGGATAATTAATGCATGCCAAGTTGGACGACTGATCCCGCCAGCAGACTACTCCAAACAGGTACCTATGCCTTCCTCCTCTGTGGAGCTGCCCTGCTCTGTCTCACTTTGTCACCTGATCTTTGCTGACTGACTGATTTGCTGACTAGCACTCACTCATGCTTCCTCTTTTTCACACTGTCTCTCTCCCGCCCTCTCTCTCTCTCTCTCTCTCCTCACTCTTTCACTCTCTCCCTCTCTCACACACACAAACACACACCGCTCGCACATACTGTACGCAAGACAATACTCAAGTGCACGCAGTCACATTACTGAGTAACTTTTAATAGTGTTTTCTTGAATTAGAATGGCTCGGTTTTTGCTCCACAATGTGTGGGTTTGCAGGTTTACAGGTGTAGAGTTAGAGAGACACATTTTCTGCTCTGAGGTGGCAAATGTCATGTTTTTGAAGTTGAAGTGGGTTGTCTTTACTGCTCTGGGCTGTACTAGGTGCTTCTACACCTCTGATCGCCTCTGATCGACTTTCACAAAGGTTACAGCTTCTCTCTTTACTGTGATTTTGTGTATTTGATGTGTTACTCCTTGCTGAGTTAAAAAAAAAGCACAATATGTGGCAAACTGTGATAATTCTCAAGCATATAAGTCTGTTTGACTGCTTTGCAACATTGTTCCCTCTTTACACCAAAATGTGGGGCTCCTAAAAATTATTATAAGAATAATAAACAATAAAAAGAATGAAAGATGATATTAATTTAAATGGTATTGAAGGTAGTAATGGTTGTTAAACTTGAAGTTGCAGTATGAGTAGTACATTTGTTAGTTTTCCAAATGATGGTTTATTCTCTTTCTATTTACTGCCAAACTAAACAATATGCATTAAATTCACACGACCTGGTAAAAGGATAATTAAAAACTTTAGCCACTGTTTTGAGTTTCCCCTCGTCCCATTAGTCAGATTGACAGGTTAGATCAACTTTCGAAGTCCTGTAGGCATGTAGGCAAACAGCTACTTCACAGATGTGAGGAAAGAGGAAAAGGCGTTTCCTGTAAATGTCACTCTCATTTTTAGATGAAGAGAGATTTTTCTAAAGGGTCAGCACAAGAATTTATGGTAGGCACTGCTCTGGGACTTTTCAGAGGGGGTTAATTTGGAGAGTATGTGCCAAGGCTTTCAGCAGTCTTTTTTTTTTTTTTTGCCAAAAACAAAAAAACAACAACAACAACAAAAAACCCCAAAAACCTGCCATCAAAAGCTGTTTGGTGTTGTATTGTAATATGTCTTAAATATGTTAGCATTCCATTTATTAGATGACACTAGGTAACCCATTTAGAAGTTGTTTTAAACTTAATTTACACGTACATCCACCAGTCCAAAAGGTTAATGGCTGACAAATTAACCCCTGCAGCATTATCTTACAAATGGCCTGCAGCATATGATAACCTATAATCAATATCACCAATTATATGTCAGGCAGAGGCTATTGGCTGTGACCTGTCTCTTGTGGAGAGACTTTCTGAGGAAACAGGATCTCCTCCACTATGTAGATGCAGGATATCTCACATGCTGATGTCATTAGAGACACCTGGGACCACCTATCATCCACTGGCTGCATCTATTCATCTGATTTTGTTGCTTCATAACCTTCCACTCTGCTTTTTTTCCCTCTTCTCCTCCACTTCATCTTTGTATCCTCTGCATCTTCTTACTCTTGTCCTCTTCCTTCCTTTGTCATTCTGCCTCTCCATCTCTCGTTTTAAACAAATGTGGTCATTTTCAAAACATAGTCTAAAATGTTTAGTCGCACATTTCCTTGTGACTGCCACTTGGCAAAAAACACATAAGAAAAATTTCTGACCAGATATCATCGTTTAATTTTGTCATAATACCTAAAACATTTTGCTGCTCAAATTAAATTGCTGCTTATATAATCCTTGAGCTGAATGTGCCTTTATTAATAAAGCATTTTCACCCAAAGAATAAACAACCAATTTTATTTAAATTGACTGGAAATCAGAAAAACTTAATTTTTCCTCACTCCATCTTTTTTTTCCCCAAAGGATTTGACTCTGGAGAAAACACAAACCCGGCCTCACACATACAAATCACTACTTGAATCTGAACACCTGAGCTTCTCCTTACAGTTAAAATAAAATGATTTTGTTCTTAAGTTGAGATAAAGAAAGTGTTAATGACAGTTTTTTTTTAATTTAACAGGCCATTCAACAACTCCAAACGTGAAATTAAAATTACATAATTAGTAATAAATAAAGAAACAAGCACGATTAAAAAACATGCCAGGTAATGCTTTTAGATAACTGTTGGCCTTTTGCTAAACATGGGCACCTGAAGGTTTAATGAAGTCAAGCTGCTTCCAAATTAGAAGTATTACAACCACTGTAATGATACAGCTTGCACTATTATTATTTTTATTTATTTTGCTATTTTGCTATTTTGCCCCAAATCACCCGATACAGCTTTAAAAAAGTGTGTGGCTTAAGCTTTTTTGTTTACTTTTACATGACGAGGGAAAAAAATCTAATTGGGTGGCCTCGTCACAAACTTTAAAAATGAAATGTTACTGATTCTCAGTTTCCGTCGTGGTCTAAACGATTTAAATGGAAAATAATATATTTATGAAGTAGGCGACCCACCTTAAATTCGATATTTCTCAAGTCTTACATTTCGTGGAGATTCATTTAAAATGTATCGTCTACAACTCTTTATGCATTTGAATAATAAAAATAATAATAATGATACAAATAATAATAATAAACAAAAAAGACATGTTGTTTATTTATTTGGCGCTGGAACATTCGGGCAGACAGGCAGGATGTAGACAGCAGGCGCTTCTGTCTGCGTCCGCGCTGCTCCCGTAATGGTCACTGGCTTCAGAGACCTTGAACTTCACCGGAGCTGCTTGGGGGTTCAAATGCGGGGGGGCAGCTGAGAGCCATATGCCTTCAAGTGACTGCTGTTACACCCAGCGCAGGGGTGAGTAATGCTCACCGACTCTTACAGGGAGGACAAATACCCACTGGTTCTCTGACGCCTGAATATTTCTCTAAAATATATATAATCCTTCATATTTGCGTATCTGCGTTTGTTCAGTTTTTTACACAAATCTCGCGATTATGAATTTCCCGTGCTCCACACTGGCCTGCGTGTCACTGCTCTGCGGGCTTACAGCATTAATTTTGATCAAGAAATGAAACCTGAAATTGATTAAAATTTTATATTCAGGAAGGTATATATTTCTTAAATTTCCGCGATAAAGGCCTCATGAATGTTGAACCTTTGAATAGCAGCATGCAGATGGGCCTATAAAATATTCAGCCAAGAGAAAGGTAAGTGATGTGTAGAGTTCAAAACAAAAAAAGGGAGGGGGTCAACTTAGGGTGGGTTTAGCCCCCTCACACTGCAGCCACCCGTTACCCTCACCCACGCTGCTGTCCAGAGCTGCTTTAAATTTCGGCCCATCTTAGGATACAGAGGGTGGGGTTGTGGCTTACTGGAAACCAACATAAATAGAAGGCAAGCAAATAATTGTAAGGCCTACTCGACTCTAAATGTCTTGGTGATGGTCCTGCTACATTCATCATCCTCTTTTGTTTTTTCTTTGTTTCTTTCTTTTTTCTTTTTCTTTCCTTTTTACCCACAAAACGGGCTATTTTGTTTCATAAATGTTAATTGATTAATGATCAAACATTCTCGCCAGTAGATCCGTTTACATCCTGCATTGATGTTTCAGGTTTCTATTTTTATTGCACATCAGTTTGGGCTATGTAAGACTACAGGCCCTATCCTCTACACGATATGTCAGTTCTTGCAGTATATGATGTCATGTTTGAAATCCCTTTGGTCTTTGAATGACTGAAAGTAACTCTTAATAACGGAGGCTAAATAAACACTATTATTTCGCTGTTGTGGGGAAAGAGATGGGGCTGACACCGAGGTTGAAGATAAATAAATGATGTTTAGATTTGAATCTTGAAAACAAACTCAGGTAGATGAAACGCTTGATTGTGGCAGGTCCCAATACTACTCGTTTGCCTGCTCGGAAAAAAAAGCGAAGGTTTATTATCCATATTTTCTACCGCTAAACTTTGATAAATAATGAAAAAAAAAAGTTTGGGGTTATTTTTTATCCGGAGGCTCATAAAACGATTTGGCAAAGATTAAACAGCAGGCCCTACTCTGACTTAAATTACACTGAAGTCAGGTTTATATTATAAATAATTTAGTCTTAAGAAAAAAATTGGGATTATTTATGTCGCTCTTTTCACAATTAAAATCATAATTAAAAAATGTTTTTTCTACTCACAATAGCAACAACAACAAAACAAGAACAAATTAAAGAAAACTTTAAATAAATAAATAAATAAATATATATATATTTACGAAAACGATTAAAAAACAACATGTTGAGTACAAGATTGGCCCTAATTGGTGTACTCATGCTAACAAGTGTCCTATTAGAATATAATGAATATTAAATAGACGGAATAAACTTGTCAGATTCAATTGGATCACTCGTCAAATTCCTCAACAGTTGGCCCGCGAGGCAATTAATACAAGCTATTACCCCGCGATAAGGCCTAATTAGCCCCGATTAGTGCAGAAGGGGAGGGTGGGGGCGCTAATTGAAAAATCCTTCAGAAAAGGGAGGTTGTGTATTGTAGGCACGAGCTCCTTAAGCAGCTCTCAGTGGTAAATACCATTCACATTCAAATGAGAGTGACAAACTTTGGCACAGAAACAAGCACACGTCCGCCTCCCGGCCTCAGCCTTTTTTTAAGCGCTCCGCCTTTTGTTAACCTGACACGTGCTTAGAGGAGCGTGATATGGTTAATTCCGTAGGAGGATGGCACTGTGCCCGACAGCCCGGAAAAGAAACCCGACCACATACATTTAAAAAAAAGAAAGAAAGAAAAGAAACAATAAAAAAAACAATAATTAAAATGATCTCTTTTTTTTGGCCTCTGCTTTCACCTTACATTAAAATGTAAAGCTCCCAGAGACATGCGCACACATCCAAGCGCGCACACAGCAGCCAACAAAAGCACAGTAGAAGAATAATCTTCGTTGAAATAAAAAGGGGGAGTGTGTGTGTGTGTGTGTGTTAAGAATGGACTTCAAATGCGTTTAAGCTACAGTATAGAGAGCAGAGCCTTGCACCTGTCTCCCTCTCGCTGGAGATTTGCACCCCTCCTGCTGCCGGCATTGAACAGTCGTGTGTGTCTGAGTGTGCGTGTGTGTGACCAGCCATGCATGTCATATTTTTCGACCGAGACACACGCACTCGCACATCCAAACGACGCCTTTCCTGCGGCATTTGTCTCTTTCTTGCGCATTACAGTGAATATGTGACCTAAATAACCATTTTATTGTCTGTTCCTCCTTTTAGGCTTCTCATAAGAACAATCCGTAATATTGCACGTTTTGTCGTATCCTCCCTCCTTCTCCATGGTATAGTCTTCTTTGATGAGTGTAATATTAACATGATAAGGAGATGTCAATGAAAAGCTCTCTACCTGACTGAGCAGACGGCTCTGTGATATACTGGGTCTAATGTAATATTAATGCATGCAGGGCTTGTTTCTTATCAGGAAAGATCTCTCCAAAATTGTCCTCCACAGGGACCCACTTAAAGAGTGAAGCCCACATAATAGAAATGATCACTCTTTTTTAGCCTGCATCTGAAAGATATCACTCCGTTTTATGCAGTTTGTGACAGGAATGCTAAACTCTTTATCTTTTATTTACCATTTGCATATGTATATGTTTTTAGTTCATTCAGACACATTATTTTTGTTAAATGTACAGTTTTAAGTTTGATCATCTCCCATTAAACATTTTTTTAATAATAATCGCCATTAAAATAAATTAATTCAATTAAAATTTCATATTTTTTATAAATATTTAGGCTCTGGGGCTGAGAATATTCTGAGATCAAAATGAAAATGATTATTGTAAAATTGGAATCATGCTAAGTCACTAAATGAAAGTACTTACATTTGAAATTAGATTGCACTTTTACTGCTATCATCATAATTAATCTGGAATTCACTGGTAATTTCTCATATTAATTGCAAAGGTATTTCTATTATCCTCTGTTTATTATATTTATTTGCATATGCATATTAATTTATAATATCTTAATGGTTATCTGAGAATCGCTACAAAAAATCAGAAATAATTTTTGTGCATGGTGCCGAATAAGTGTTGACTTCAGCTTAGGTCACTTGAGTTGTATTTAAATGAAAAAATGTTGTCACTTTTAGGTATTGATTGTGGGATTGCAAATATGTAAGTAAAATTGAGTGTTGATGTGCCTCGTCTGGGCTGTTCCCTGTTAACAGAGAGCACCCAAGGATAATGAGGCATAATGCTGCCTGAGACGGGGCCTCCTGCTGAATAAATCCTAAATTATATCCCAAACCTAAAGTGAACATTCTCCTGGGGGCTGCAAGGTCAAGTCCATGACCTTTAACCCCAGAGAGTCTGGGTCTGGAGAGGAGGTGAAGCAAGAGACTGAACATAGCTGCTGCTGCTGCTGCTGATGATGATGGCAAGGGAAGTGCCGAGGACCTGGTTGTTGTATGTCTCCGCAGCCTGCTGTCCTCAGCCCTGCTCCTCCCAGCTTGATTTTAGCCAACACTCCATCTATTATTTAGGAGACTTATTAAAAGTTATTTCAGAGCCATCAGGTCCTGCCAGATGACCTGAGAAAGAGGCCCTCCTGAGTGGCCAGGCAGACTGGATAATCCAAATGGACACAGTGGAACTGCTAAAACACATAGACTGAAAACAAACAGAAAACAGAGCCTGCATTATTAAGAGGTGCATCCACTATAGGCAAAATAAGAGCTTTTCAATATTTCACAAGCACAATCTCAAGTATAGAAGAATGTTTAATTAAAGCCAAGTTTTGCAGTAAGATGGAAAAAAGTAGATGGCATGAAGCATGAAAAGCATAAAAACCCAGTTTCAGCAATGCACAAAACTTTATTAAATATCTTCTGAATTATGTGAGAAAAATCATTTTTAAATTCTTAAATTGGTTTCAAAAAACAGAGCAAAACAAAAAAAAAAGACTTAAGCAAGACCTGTTTTAAAATTTGGAGGTTTTGATGAAATGAAGCGGAAACTAACAGACGTTTGAACCACAGGAATTCACAAAAATAGGGTTGTAATCATTACAATATTTTAAATGTAAATTGTTTTCATTTGTTAAGTAAACTGCAAATGCACCTTATTTTCTGGGAATATTTAAATACTACAGCAGCAAACAAGAAAATCCAACAGAAGAGGATTTTGTTTCAAATCCCTTTTTAAATTATATTCGAATTCTACAGCCAATAAAAGCCGGACCATATTCAAACATGTAGGCTTAGGAGGCCGACTTAACCTATGGCTTGACACGGCTTTTGTGTCGTTCTGTGTTTAGTTTTGAATATTCATATCTTTGTTGTAAAAGCGTGACATAACCTTTTTCCACCTAATGAGATGTGCGCACATGCACTTCCCATCTGTGTCCAGAGAGGGCAGGGCTATCATGGAGAGGTGGGGGTGGGGGGTGATTGGGGTTGGGGGTGAAAGGCGTACAGAGCAGGAGCTGGCCGAGGCGGAAAGGTCAGGAGAGGCAGGAGACAGGCGGGCTGGCCGACTACTAAAGCTTTGAACCTAACAGATGGTGAAGGTTAGGTGACGTCCCCTCGCCTGGCCTTTCCCCAGTAATTGAGGATAATTTGAGCACCAAAGAGAGCAGGCCTGTCCACTGTCAGGCCCAGAGAGGAGAGACGAGGTTAATATGAAAATGATTTTGCATTATGGTTGGCTTTGTGAGGCTGGGCGCAATCCTAATCCTGGCCTGAGGCAGCAGGAATGAAGAAGTGTCACCCTGGGTCCAGGCGCCACGCCATGCACATGAATACATCTCCAACCCATGGCCCTGTGCCCCCCATTAACCAGCACTCTGCCAGGACCGATTACACACTCCCACTCAGAAGCCAGGCTTTGGGGGCATTTTAGGGAGGCTTGGGAGTGAACTGACATCACCTCTTATCCCATAAGAACAAAAGAGGTACAGAAAGGCCATGTGATATCAATGGGGATTTTTCACCTCTCACCGCAGCTACTGTATCTGAGCACATCATTGCCTCTTTGCAACTTAACTCGAAACATTTGGAGTTGTTGAAATCTTATAAAGAAACACTGCAAGCGATGATGTTACATCTTGTCTAATCATTTATGTTTCCTTAGACTGTGACACATCTTTTGAAAAACTTTGCACCTTAACTACACTAACCAGACCTACACCCACAGGACGAGCTTGTAAAACTTCCCAAATGTGGGGCCAGTATATTAAGAAAGTTGCCTATTGGTGCAATGAAGTCATTTATAACTATTGATATAATAGTCAAACTGGGCATGTTAACCCGAACAGCCTTGGAGGGAGTTTCTGGGAAAATGGAGGTGCCCTAGGGACCCACTCATAAGCCCAAGTAAGACTCAATAGATAGATGTAATTTAAAATGCATGCCTGGGCCCTTCAATAGCAGAAGCTATTGAAGACAAAATAACACACTCAAACACAAAAATATTTACCCTGTCAACTGTGGAATCCTAATTTTTAGCAGGTCTGCCACAGTGAGACCAAAGTTTCAATTTTTTTTTAAGATGTAAATATTTCAATGAGCATTATCATAAATGTATGAAGTTTATCCATAATAACCACCTTAATCAGATGATTTCCCATCTGTATAGTTTGCTTGTCCATTGCTCATCATTTTTTCTGATGATCTGCTCCTGCTGTATTTATTTCATTTTTAAATTCACCATATGACAAGTGTCCAATAATCTCTCCACATGTTTGTGTGGATACACACAGCTCTTTGTGTGTCTGTGAGTAGCTGCGTGTGCTGTTGAGCTGGGTGGCCCGTGGGCTCCCTCAGGTGTAGTCCAGATGAAGGGGTCTTTACCGGGGCGTCCCTGCTGCTGTGCCCTCTGCTTGTCTACCTTGCTCCCCATGAGCAGCACGCTTTAAACCTCCTCGGCTTGTGACCTCCTCCTCCAGCATGGCCTGTCTGAGCAGTAAAGGGACTCTCCCCACCCTGGAGGATAGTCCCTGGCTGTAACTGCAGTCCCCATCTTTCTTTCGCGTTTGCCCTCCTTGTTCACAGGAGCCCCTGCTGAAGTTCATGTTCATGTAGAGAATGTAGCTAAATAATAACTTAGTGGCTCTACTTACACCACTGATTTTGGTAATTGTCTGAAAGATGAAGCAAAAGGAGTGGGGTTTTCTTCCCTCTGTGGATTGGTCAGGTGTCAGGTCAGCTGTTCTCTCAGAGGAAAAATGCTGAATAAAAACTGCATGCTGCTTCCCTAAACAATGAGAGAAGCAGCTGTTTTACGAGACTATTAGGCCATTTTCTTTTCACTGGCAACAAAGAAATGCAAACACAGGCTTACACACACTTCGAATATGACTGAATTTTTCTCTTATTTTCCAGTTTACATGTCGCTAAATCACATGAATGAAATATTTTAATCTGATTCCTCACCAGGGGTCTGTGTCTTGTTTTTTTTTGTAGTGGGAGATATTGTTTTGCATGTGTTTTCTATTGTACAAGTGCAGGCTAGAGATCTGGGAGGAACCAGTGGCATGACAGGGCTTTCTATAATATTACTTTCTGATTATTTCACCTTTTTTTTTTTTTGCTTCAATTGGAAAAACAACATTCATCATTCTTTTGACCTATAAGATCATGGCAGAAAGTATGTCTTTGAAAGGTAAAACAAAAAATCCACTTTTAAATAAGATCAATTGTAAACAAACCTGGGGCAACCCTTTGAAAAGCCCCACCAAGAGATTTACCTCACCCTGTGGCAAATAATATTTCTTGAACTGGGCTTAAATTTCAAGTGCCTTGGGTTTATAAGAACCTGGAACAAAAGAAAGCCAGTCTCTGAACAGCAAATATTATCTGCTGGTTGGGCAAGATGTCAAGATTGCCTTTTTGTTGTCTCAAATACAGGGCCAGATCTAGTGTCTAGCAAATCCCAGAATAAACCTCAGAATAGACTCCTGTTTACTAGAATTTAGTAGGATTGCTGTAAAACCACATCTGCATTTATAGTTTGATTTAGTCCTTATCTGTGTAATGAATTTTCACAAGTTGCCTTCTTCTGGGATTACTTTAAGTTTCTTTTTAACCGCTTCCCTTGCTTGTTGAAATATGTGTTAATTCACAGTAAAAACAGCATTCAATCAACATTTGTTTTTTTCTCAGCTATCAAAATGTTTGCTCAAACTTTATTAGATTTGACTGCAATTTTAGGCTCTAAGTAATTCTGGATGACATTAGAATAACTATATTTTTTATGTTTCCACTTATGATATGCAATATAATTTATAAGAGGATTGAGTGTGGAAAAAAAAGGTGCTGGCTCGCTATATAATAGCTATCTTTCAGGATGATAAACATTGCAATAACTATTTACTGTTCCTTGGTAATAACAGTACTGGGAAACCAAGTAATGTCCTGTTCCCTTGATCAGTCTCATCGAGTCATGATGAAAGCATATGGGAATTTGCTATAGGGGCCTGGTGTGACATCCATTACTCCTTAATATCCTGTAATCTTTCCACTCTCCTCACTCCTTTCCCCCAAAATTCCCATCACTGCAAATATAACACCCCACCTCAGCACAAACATTCCCTCTCTGTCCTTAATGCTGTGACTGATTTTGTCTTTTGTTTGTTTATGATATTAAAAAAAAGTGAACACATCAGAAAGAAATGGCTAAGTAATCATAAAAGAAAGCTGCTGCTGCACCGCTGAGTCACTTTTCTTTTAATTGGATACAGCTTTTCAGTGAACTTCACAGGCTGGGTAAAGGGAGGAACGGTACTGTCCGTAATTTCGTTTTACTTTGTAGTGAGCCCTTGTCAGAGCCAAATAAACGTAGTGCAGCTCACCGACCGGGCAACCTTTCTTACAAACCATTGCAACCCAGCAAGAGAGCCTTCTCTGTCATCTGATGTTCCACTCTACTTAAAACAGAGCTGGGGGGTTAGAGTGTGGGGTGCAGGGAAAAAAGAAAAAGAAAAAGAGAGAAGCCATGGCCCTGCTATCATCATTTTATTTTGATTTTTTTCATCCCATTCTTTAATCCCTCTGATGAAGTCTGGACAGGCAGAGGCATGCTCTCGCAGACAGCAATTTCACTTCACCATATGCGCCTCACACATGGCAGGGAGGAGAGGGGTCTGTCGGCAGCACAGCCAGGAGAAAGAAGAGAGGAAGAAAATTCATGACATGAAATCCAGAACGGGCAGCAGTCGGGTGCATTGATACCCCGTGATGTTTCGTCTGCAGCATCCACTTAATGCTCCTTTAGAAACGCGCCTGTCATGCATGCACCCTTGCAAAAACACATTAAATGAGGCATGCCACGAATGATACTTTGGCCCATCGCAAATTAATAACACATATGCAGGTAAACATATGAGCCAGGTACTCACACAGAAGGAGCCAGGTACCCACACAAAATGGTGGTGAGCTCAGTGCTGCTTTGCCCCTCCCTACACTGAGTATGTGGTGCCGACACCCCGATCACATGATTAGAGAGGATGGAAAAAGGCTGCATGTCTACTGTGGTTGCCTTCAGACTTCCCTGGTTTGTTCGCTCGCCTGTAGGAGATGCCTTTAGTACACAGTAGGCAAGCATCGGTTAAACGCAGGGCAGCAAACAGAGGGTTAGATTACACGTATTTTATGATATGACCAAAAAACAACAACTTACATTCTGAATATATTTGTTTCTGCATGCATGCCCTTAAGCACTACAACATTTATATGGATATCAAAAACAACAGCATCAACAAAAATAGATGCATGTCATTGTAAAGGCGACAGGAAGGGGAAAGGGAATAGGTGGAGGGGGGCTAAAATAATTAAATTTGGGTCAATAGACCTTGCCCAGTTACATATAAGACGAGATCCATAATCCTGCTTGTTCCCTGCTTTTCCAGCACACTCTGTGCTGAGCAAGCAGGTTGCTCCTTAAATCTCACACTTGCTTCCTATATACATAATATATCCATCTCATATCCTCTAGTCCTGTTTATTCCCTCGGTGAAATATGTGTACATCCCAGATGGGATACATTGCTTTCGTTCTTCGTAAGGTGGATAGAGGGAGCAAGCACTGGGTTACACCAAAGCTCTGATTGGGTAATATGTAATTAAGGCTGCGTTTGGCAGCTTTCGATTTTAGGTGAGAATTGAAGGGGAATTAGAGTGGCTGTGTCTATTACTAAGCTCAACTGAGAGCTCGGGAAGCTCAGTGTCCTCTTATAGACTCCTCCGCAGTAGGCCTGTCGGGCTTGCTGACATTGAGATGCTGTTGAAATGACCCGGTATCTTTAGAGAACGTCACCGTGTCTGCAGGGACAGAAAACAAAATAGAGGCAATTTACCTGTTTGATGATGATCGATGATGACACTTTGCTTTGATTGAAAGGTTTTCGCTCATTTCGAAACAAACGTCTTAGCACAAGGGTTTCCATCTGGTCCCATCCAAGATACTACCGTGAAACATTTTTCACAGCAACACATCAGTGTCACCGCGTCCATGCCGAGTTGGACAGTAGCTTCAGTGAATCGCTTTAAATGTATTTTAAATGGCAATAATGAGTCCTGCTGAGTGATTGATGTTGTCAGCAAATAGAGTATACCTAGGCAACCCTGGGCCCAGCAGGTGTAGATCAGCAGTACATTACGCAGACAGGAGAAATGTGGCACGCATGTGTTGGTGTCTGAGAGAAGAAAACATATATCAGCCGTCCCTCGGCAGAGGCAGTGCATGTACTGTAGCCACTGGTTGTGTGGTAAGAGCTTCGCCCAGGAGGATCTGTATAATGCTCTTCATTTGCTGGAGGGAAAACTGAGACATCCTGAGATATTGACCCAACTATTGACATCATTTGATGGTTTCTTTCAAGCATATTGTTAGGCTGCCAAGGAAAGAGAGTGAGAGTGTCTAGGGGGTGATCTCTCTGTCATCAGGGCCGCATGTGTGTAATGTACTACATGCATATTCAAGCTACTGTTGTTTAGAAAAAAGTAATCCCTCATCCTGGCCCGTGCAGCTTAGCCTTCCTCTTTTTCAAGTTTTTAAATCAAAGACAGGCTCCAGCTCACTAACGCTTCTCATGCCTGTCAGTTTGTGTGTGTGAGTGTGTGTATGTATCAGCTGGTCTAATTAAGTAAATGTGTTAAAAAAAAAAATAATTGTAATTTTTGGATAATCACAGTGAAATTCATCATTCATCATTAAACTGTAATTTGTTCCTGTTGAAAATTTAAATATTTGGTAATTGGTAATTTGGTAATTACCCTAATTCACTGAGAGACTGCTACTGCGTCCAGTCAGCGTTTGGTCTGTGGAGGCTGCCCTTGACTTTGAGCCGTTCCCAGGCTCCTAAGGGCTGCAAGGGGCTCCAAGGGGACAGCTTTGTGTGACGCACAGAGAGCAGATGTTCCTCTGCATTTGTTGTGACCAGTTTGGGATGCTTTCTCTGTCCAGACATGACCTCCGACCCTTTAGGTTGATTAGCATGCTCCCGCAGTAGGGGTTGAAAAACAAATCTCTCGTAATCACAGCAGCTTTGCATTTAAGATGGGAGGAAAATCTGTTTTCAGCGAAGGATCTTTTTTCAGTTCAATGCATTAAACTGATAAGCTGTTATATGTGATTTTTTTTATACAAGAAATTTGTTTAGTGCTATTTTGGTTATCTAAACGAAATCTGGAAAAAGCTTAGCACAGTGTCTTATTTTAATTTAAAAAAATGCATTTTTCTTCCTGACTATTTAAAGGCCTTTGCTTTTGGAATATTTTCTTTTAGGCACAATACCTCTGAATTTTGTCTGTGATTGTATTTTTCTATGTTTTCTTTCTTTATCCCTTCTTTCTTGCTTTTCTGCACAGATACAATAAACTACATTAAATGAGAATTTTTATAACATGGATATAGTAGTGGGTCTTTATGCTGTATGGTTATATTTAAAAAATGACACTTAAGCTACAAACACTCTTAGGCTAACAAAAGTTCAGCTTCAAGTTTAAGCGGTACAGTTTTTCTTTTTTCCCCGTCATGCTGTGTTTGTGTGTACCACTTTCACTGTATGCAATGTTTCTGAGAACTCATATGTGCGAAGATGGAGCTCAAGCAATGCATCCCAGCTGAACTGGGAATATATTCCACTTGTCTTAAATAGTTAGGTCATGAATTCACCTGGCATGGCACCTCTGTCTCAAATAGGGGTCCTCTCTTCTGCTTTTCCTTCCGCTCACTATGTATCATGCAGCGCTGAGATGTTGTGAAGCTGCTCCCCACTGACCACCTTAAGGCCCCCGGGCTTTCTGTGGGGAATGAGCTGACTTGCTGACCACTTCAATAAAATTCAATCATGGGTATCATTCACAATTCTTGTAACTATGTTCAGACTTTATAATGTGACAGGCTCTGTCAAAATCTAGATTATTGGAATAGAAGTTAAAGCAAAATTTTCCTCCAATGGATCATTTGTGGGTGGGGCAAATGCTGTTACTGAAAGGTGTGCTGAAAGGGAAATGGGAAGACTTTTGGAATATTGATTCTTGTTAAACAAGGAAAGTTAACTTTTCTTGAGTTTATCAAACTAAATGCAGTGTGAACAGGTATGCAGGGCACTAACGGTTCAGTGTGTCTGACAGGATGTTTGTACGTATCAGTGTTGAGTTTGATGCTTACAAATGATTACCCTCTTTTCTTTTTTTTTTTAAAAAAATGTATATTTTAGATGGTTTTTTTAGGTCTCTGTTATTCCATGTGGAAAATAGCAATTTTGCCACATTGGATAGTACAAAGTCTTTATTAAGAAGAACTGATATCCCTTTAAAATTATCAGTGATGCAGTAAAATTACTCATTGTAAAACTTTAATTTCACAATGAAAAAATGGAATTTTGATATGAATGCAAGCCTCATAGTCATAATCACAGTCCTGAAAAAGAAACGCCTTGCACCGCTCTGTTATCCTGATCAATTATATTTAATAATCTATTTTACATCCCGACTAAAATCTCGTATGACTCAGTTCTACTGGCTAAAAACTAAATGCCGGCTGATTCATGCTTTACAAGTTTTGATTGACAAAATGATGAAAATAGGATTGGTCTGTAGAGAAAAGCAGCTTCGTGGGGCTGAGCTTTGGTGGCTTTTTATTGTCCATCCCTTCTGAGACATGCTGCACAGACTCAGGTTTATTTGACCTCAGCCACATTGTTGACTTTTTCAAGGTAATGGGAAGCATCTTATTGTGTTGTCTGAGGTACGTTGATTATTGCTTTCCCTATGAAAGTTTCTCCAGGATCAAAGACTCTCTCATGCATTAATAAAGGGTGTTTTGTGAGACTCTTATTAGCTGTAATGTGCCTGTCTGGTAATTCATGTCTGATGGCAGCAAGCGTCAGTTGTAGGCGGAAGAATGAAAGAGCACAGACAGTGTTGTATTTCAATATTGCTGCCTTTTATGGGTACTGGGGCTAAATTTATATTGATCTGAATTTGATAATGATTCTATTAGCTCTATTAAATCTGTATATATTCAAGGGCTCAGTTACACACTGAAACAGAAAAAGAGCCAAAGAAAACAAATTAGTGTGTAAGGGTGGATTGTGTTGCATGTAATATAAGAGGGGGCCAGCGGGGATCATCAGGAGCTGTCAGTGAAGTTGGAAAGGAGAAAAGAAGAGCCTGTGTTTGTGCTTGTGTATGTGTAAATATCTAAATTGCTTCTGGCAGATGATAATTAATAGATGTAATAAATTATTCAAATTGTGCGTGGTGTGTGTGTGTGTTTGTGTGCGTGTGTGTGGGAGGTTAATATACATAAACCTATAATATGTTTGTGTACATTTTAAAATGCAACACTCTGTTTCGCAAGTATTTTTATGCTATAAAATCTTATATTAACACCTGTTTTTTTATTAAAGGAAGTTTAGCATACCTAGCTGCATCCTAGGTGATAATCTTCTCCTCCAACATAGAAGTTGGTCCGTTTACAGAGGCCACTAGGTCAGTTGTTATTAACACACTTACCAATTATTGGCACATCACTGACACTGGTCAGCGAGCCTGCCAATACCTGTCTCCTGCTATCATGGCCAGACAAAGGTCATTATCAGAGATCTGGGCCACAATGGGGGACCTCAGGGACTCCACTATTCACCGGCTCAACAGGCCTATAGCCAAGGCAGGTCAGGTCAAGGCTAGCGCCCGCCCTCCAACCTCAGCCTCTCTCTGACTTCTTCCTCTTCTCTCTCTCTCTGCGTTTCTGCCTCATCCTGGTTTTTTTCCCTTTACCACACGCCGCAGCTTCCATGAAAGACTTTACTGGCACACCTTGATATTTTCTTAGTTTCCGGGGATGTTTTCTATCACTAGATTTACAGCCATGTAGGTTATCATCACTGAGTGCCTCCAAGCTTTGCCTGTGGCTTGCAGTTAACAGTTGATATGGAGGAATCGCAAGTCATCCTCAGTGTTTTCATTTCAGCTGGCACCATAGGCCTGATAAATCTTTAGGAAAACACTCATTTAGATGGTATGCATATGGATACATGCCTTGAGAGTAATGCGCGTTGTATACTTAGGGGAATTAACATAAGACATTTTACACAGTCTAAGAAAAATATAATTCATGCATAATTGATTGGCGGCATGATTGCCTGAGTTTACTGTCATTTTTCTGTGGTGAGACAAAGTCTTTCCTCAGGCTGTTTAGCCTAATGGACTTTGGGGATATTTAATTTCGGGCTGTCCAGGAGCTGATGTGGAGCTCCAAAACTCTCACTCCTTTTTATATAACATATATGGATCCAACTACTCAAATGACTCTCATTTAGCACGCAAACCCATGGTCAGAGCCAGTCTAATTGCCTGTCATTTTGATAAACTCCATCAAGTTATTTAAATGTGTTGCGCCTCACATCCCAGTTTGAGGCGCAGGTGAGAAGAGAGGGTGCCTGCTTCAGTCTGTTTCATGACACGCTCTCGGTTTACACACAGTTGTGTTCGACAGAATCACAGTATAGTGCAAAATCTACTGTGTATGAAAATGAAAGATTGTGGAAACACACCACAAACACATCTTTAAAATCATGAAATACAAACGTCATCTAGGAAGGGGCGTTGTGCACTCTTTTGATGTTGCCGTGGAAAAAAGACTTGAGATTAAAAGAAGATTATAGTCAAAGTTTAATTTTTCAGTTATAATTTTTTAATAGTCTTAATTTGACAGAACTGTAGCGATCAAGGGGGAAGGACTGCAGACAAGGGTCCAGGACAGAATCAAACCTGGGATGCTGCAGCCTTTTGTCGGCTCATCAAGTGAGCTAAAGTTTTAATATATTTTTGATCATGATGGTACTACTCCTGTTTTCAGTAGTGTAAAGTTGCATTTGCAGTAGTACTCTATTTATCTGTCCATTTTGGAAGTACGATTGAGGGTATTCACTTTAGTCACTGAAACAAAAACACACCAGCCACTGAAGAATCATACAGGACAACACGTACATATTTGTTTGTGATTTTTTGGAGGGGGAATGGTGCGTGATTATTTTGACCTAGCATTTATAAGAAAATGCTCACAGTAGGACTGAAGCAGGTGTGGAAGCCCATCGTTGGTTGGTTAAAGTTTAAATGCTGCCCTCTGCTTTCAACAAACTGGTTTGTGTGTTGCTGAAGGCGTTGGACAGGTTGTTTTAGTTATTAATAAGTCCTCTCCAACAGATAAACTGAGATTGGCAAGCTGTCTGTCATGAAGAGGGGGATGAAATAATAAATGTGAGGATTCTTGGAAGGTTTTCTTCACAGTTTATTTATAGTGAACACTTGCTCAGTCCAACACGATACTAACTGATGAATGAAAAGATTAAAGTTGCAACAAGAGTTGGATATTTTCACAGCTAGGCACTTTCCACGGGGCGTACCAGCAGGCTAGGAACTTATGACGGCTCAAAACCAGGACGGGCTAATAGCCACATTCGGCGGTGGGCCCTTTCACAGCAGGGTGGACGGGGTGAACAGAACACGGCCAAGCCCCCGGTCGCCGCTTCATTATCCCGCTGTAACCATCCACATCAGCAGACACCTCCGCTCCAGCCTGCTGGGCCTGCTGCTGCACCGACCACTCGCCCGAGACGAAAGGCAATGAACTCCAAAACATGCCGTTCATCTTCCAGATGGAGTGATTTACTGATTTAGCATGGACTCTCTCCCCCAAGAGCCACTGCACCCATATACCAGCTTTCCCCACTCTGCTGAATAAACATTTATATTCTTTAACTTGATGTTCTGATATTATGAAAATAGAAATCAAGCAGTCGAAATGCATTTGGAACATTCTCTGCATAACCAACCGATGGAGAAAATAGAGAAAAATGACACTGGGGGAGTAAGTGAGGAAAAATGAATATATCTGACTGGACTGCGGTGTTCAGAGGGGATTTGAAATTGTACTGGGGGAGGACGGGAGTGTGGGGTTGCTCCTTTTCTTGCTGAGTTGTGCCGAAGAGGAGAAGGGGCACAGTTACTTTTTATTTCCCCCTTTTTTTATTACCTTCCAAGAAGGAGAGTTTTTTAGAAGCTGGATTTCAATTTCGTAATTTTCTCATCACTCTGATGCGGCCACCTGTCTCTTCCTAAGATCCCCTTCCTTTGTCTCTTGAATAATAAGCCTACGTCCGCATACGAAATGGGGTAAGGAGAATGACCAGGGAGGGAAAATAGAAGGTGTTAGTGAGGGAGGCAAGAAATGAAAAAGTGGGGGAGAGAAAAAGAATATATATATATGTGGAAAAAAAAACACAACACCGCAATAGAAGGTGTGCTGGGGGAGGGAGGTGTATTAAAAGATGAGAGAGGTGACCTTTTTCTCCCGGCTTGCGTCTGGCCATCAGTAAGCAGCCATGTTTGAGAGGGAAGCCATTTTCTTGTCCCGCTCATTATTGTTGTGTTTTATATTCAGCTGTGTTGGGATTCGCTGGTCACTGTTCAACCCTGCAGTCATGTCAGGCTTCAGTTGAAGGGTGTATATTATGTCTGTGTCTGTGTGTGGAAGGTTTAAGGGAGGGGCTGTGAAGGGTAGCCAGGGGCGCTAAGGATTAGACAGAAAGACCACTGGGTTGGAGGCCAGAGCTCAAGTTCATCAAAGACAGACAGACAGACAATGGAAAGCTCTTCAGAAAGCAATTGGGCTCTTAGTGATTTTGGCGTCTGTGTCGTGGGCCGTCCTGCAAAACTCTCTTCTTGTGCATTGCCGTCATCTCCACCTTTTGCTCCTTCATGCCTTCTCCCAGTCCAGCTACCTTCCTGTAAGGATGGCCAGATGCCACGGTGACCATTTGTGTGTTTATTTGCGTGGTTCGTTTTCTCTGTGTGTGTGTGTATGAGGGACAGAGGTGCTATTTTTTCTGGGCATGCGCACGGGGTCAGACTGTGCTCTGAGCACAATACTTGACGATAGCACGGCACACACAGATAGCACACCACCACTACCATCAGTCCTTCTCCCTCCTGCCCTTCTCCCAACCTAACCTCCTCCCTCTTTACACCCCTTCACTAGGACATCTGCTCCCCTAGCGTAGCTGCCATTGTGGTGCTCCCCACTAACAGGGGTTTTAGCCACTGGTGGTGTGAAATTAAACAGCCACCTCGTCCCTTGATGATAAGTGGCGTCCTGTCTTCATGCTGCGGCTATCTCCTGTCACACAGCACAAGGTCACGCTTTCAAGGGTGATCATGGGAATTAGACTTCACTATTGTAAAAAAAAAAAGAAAAAGAAAAAAATGATAAAGAGTGAACACGAAGGAGCAATAGTCGAAACTATCTTTTTTTTTGGTGCTGTTTTCTATTTTTGACTGAACCCCTCTATCTGATATTGTATTGGACATGAAAATACACTGAATCACCTCCATCCTGCAGCACCCACATCCATTTTGTGTCCTGTTTTCATGAAAGTAAACACTTATGTGGCTGTCTCATAGTCTTAATATCATCAAATATTCTATTTGAAACACGGGTGAATATTCTAATTACGTATCATTCACAGAGCCACAATCAGAAGGTGCACTTAGAAAAAGGAAAAGGAGCCATAGAAGTAATGAAAAGGCTTTTTTCCTTGGCAAATTATCTTCTTGAAATTAATAGTTAATATTTTAGTATTGTTATATATTTTTAATTCACCCTTTGCATTTTTGCAAATATAATGTATCCTTCCACATTCATTTCGCTGCGCGGTCCTGATGAGTACTTCAAATGTGAATTAAAGCACTCAATTTTAAGAGGAAAATGAGTAATAATTCAAAGATATTAATAAAACATAATAATGCTATTCAGGAAAATTGAAAGTTGGAAAAACAGAGGAGAAGGAAGGAAGAAACATTAACTCTTAAAGTGTTTAGCGATGCTTTATGGTTACCCGTCTAGAAAATGATGCGCACCGAGTGGATATCAGGCACACGGGAGGTTTTTATGTCACTGGTCAGATGGGAGCGTGAGGTTGGAGAGCAGATGACAGTTGTGTGAAAGAGGAGGACTTTAAGAGCGAGTGGGTTAAACTATTAATTGTCTTGTTTATATAGTAATTACACCTTGTAACTTGTACCATGGTGAGGCCAGTAAGCAGACAGATGGAAGTGTGTGGCAGTGTGCCGGTCAGTGCTGGACACAGCAGCAGGAGGATTAGAGGTGACTCTAGATCACTTTTTCCCCCCTGTCTCATAAGATATCACTTTCTTCCCCATTCACTTAGTCTCTCTCAATTTAAGATAGTTAAGCAAAGGAAATGAAATTCCATTTTTTTGTACCAGGGCTTTTAAAAATAATATTAGAAATTCTCATGATTATGATAGTATTAAAATGATTGAGATGGACTGTTAATGCCAATGGAGTAATTTTCCAGTTCTACTTAAGCCCTAATAGCAGTGATAGAATGGCCCAGCTGGGCCTTTGGCCACATCATTTCCTTTTCCAGGTACAGAAGATGGGCATCCTGTGGCTGAGGACCAAGCAGTTAACAGGCTCTACTGGGGACAGGCAGCTGGAGACTGAATTAGACTGTATAATAAAGTGCAGCACGGTGAGGGTCACATGGATAGTCATGAATTGTGTAAACAATTAACTTTCAATATCTTTTGTGGATTTTAAGCTGAGTAAGTGCGTGTGTGTATCTCTGTGTGTGTTAGCTGTTAAATGCATCTTTGTTTAAATCTTTTATGAGAAATATTAAATCTGTTCAAGTTTAGGCTGCGATGTGGTGAAAATGATCATTAGGTATTCAGCAGAGGCTCACAGCCTACATATTGAGTGATTGGATGAGATTCTTGTGTTTCTGTTGTATTGGAGTGATTCTCCTGCTTGGAGGGAGAGAGAGAGAGGAGGCTGATAGTGCTGACATAGTCTTGGGGGTCCACTCTGCAGTCATGACTCCTGCCTGGCTGTTTGCCCTCATGGGTGCATATTGCAGCAGCCTGTTGACCAGCGTGGCAACTCCAGCTTACACAGCTATTTCCACCCCCTCCCGCCGTCTTCTTTATGTGTAAGTGCAGGCCCTAAACTTAATTACTCAATGTTTGGCCATTCATACTACACAGAAATTTGAACTCATTCTTTCATAATTAATTATTTGTAGTGGTTTAGATTACAACAGTATGAAATTAGCTAAACTAAAACTATAGTTAACACAAAGAGTACACACAAAAAACCCAGATCTTCTTTTTTAAGTTACATCACAAAATTTCATTTTTTTTCGACATACATTAACAGGAGGAAGTGAGTTTTGGGTTTGGTGTTTCAGGCCCTGAAACCAAGTGTTACAGATGTTTGCAATGTCTACACTAAGTTTACTTTAAGTTTACACTAGTTTTATTGTAGTTTCTATTAATATCTTCAAGCTTTGTCAGGGCTTTGTTACAATCACAAATATTTTCTTAAAATTCTTTGCTTAAAACACAAAGACAAAACCCTTCGATATTGGAGCAAAAAGGGTTATTTTGTGTGTGTGTGTGTAATTTTAAATTGATCATCTTATTAATTAATTAATTAATTGGTTAAAACTTTGTTAAATCAAATGCTAATTAATCAAATCCATTTCAATATAAATGTATCAATGGGATATTGAACTGTAGATTAAAAATGATTTACTGTGAATATTGTAATTGCTTTATTGTACATACCATAGAGCGATGCAGTAATTTTGGAATATTTAGTACCAAACGTAATGAGATATGATCATCTTTAAAGGGATAT
>NW_005187513.1:767915-815514 GCF_000239375.1 Pundamilia nyererei | reverse complement strand
ACACACACACACACACACACACACACACACACACACACACACACACACACACACACACACACACACAAAGGTATAAATCATTTTGATGAAAAAATGAGTGGCAGTGTGATTTGGGACAGCTTGGAGCCAGCAGTGATGTCATTAGGCAGCACCTTGGATGATAAGGCAATCCCAGCCATTGAATAAATAAATAAATTAAAATCATATCTTATGTATTCTTTTCACCTCCCTTCAGACCCCTGCTATCACAAATCCTGACCCCTCATCCCTGCCCCCCCTGCCACCACCCCAGCCTCCACCAAACACACATATAACAAATACACCCCTTCGCTGCTGATGCAGTCGCCACAACTGCTCCCTTCCCCCGCATGTCCACCGGCATATCAGGAAAAAAAAAAATGAATGCAGCTTTGTAATAAATAATGCATTTTACTAATACGCATTCAGGTGGAGTCAGTCTTTGGCCCCTTCTCATGCACATCTAGAGTGAAGAGAAATATAGCATCCAAGAAGGGAAGGCTTTCCTCCTGAACTGAAATCGGTGACGGCTCGATAATAGGCTAAAACAACGAGCATGAGAGCGAAAGAGTGAGACAGAGAATGAGAGAGAGGGAACAGAGGAAGAAGGGGGGGTAAGAGAGAGGGAGAGAGTGGCAAGCATATTATAACTCATCCATGTGGATCACACTAGTAGATTGGGAGCAATCCCTTGTTGAAATTGTCTTCTAAATACTTAGAGAGAAGGAGACAGAACGGAGCGGCCAGCCCATCTCAGTGTGCCTGTGTGTGTACTCTCACACTGCCTGCTATCCCAGCCAAGGTAGAGAGACCTCTGACAGACTTCTTGCATGTGTGTGTATTTCACTTTACTTGTGTGTGTGTGAGTGCATGTGTGTGTGTGTGTATGCATGTGCTCTTCCCTATCTTGTGGGCCAGCCAGCTAGTGAGTGTTTGCCTGTGTGTTTGAGCGAGAGGGAGAGAGAAGGTGTGTGTGTGTGGGGGGTATTATGCACCCTGGATGTTGCCTCGTGCTTTAAACAGCTGCCTACAAGCCCAGGTAGTGCGTGCCGGCTTCTAAATAAGCAGCACATTCACCGTCCCCTTCAGGACGGGAGGCTAGGCTGCAGAGTGTGAAATCAGACTAATACAGTGGCGTAGGGCTGAGCAGGAGCAGGAAGCAGCTCCTGCATGACTTACTTAGACCAGAGGTTTAGAGGACAAGAACCAGCAGAAGAAAAAGAGGGGACTGGACGTCAGAGAGAAAAGGGAGGAAAATAAGACAGTAAGGTCAGTACATTTTTTTTTAATTTCTGCTTTTGTGGAATCTTTCTTTGAGTGTTTAGTAGTTTGAGTACAAGTAGTGTGGAGCTGGGACTGAGGCTGTGACTGCTGTGTTTTGCTGGAGAAAGTATTGATCTTTCTAAGTTTGTGGGAAGTGTGCTCTTTTTGATCCTGCCAGGTGAGAGCAGATGGAAACACTAGATGTGGGGGGGCTGGCTTAGAATGGCCCAGTTCTTTATTGTGCGTGCATGCATGTGCGTGCGTGTGTGCATGTGTGTGTCAGGTGTGTGTGTGTTTAGCATGTGTGTATGTAATGGTATAGAATTCTTGTATTTACATAACTTTATGCATAAGTGACTAAATGTACTGTGCAGTGTATTATGGGCATTTTTTTTAGATTTAAGAATTTAAAGTAATGTTCAAGTCGCGTTTGTGTGTGTGTGTGTGTGTGTGTGTGTGTGTGTGTGTGTGTGTGTGTGTGTGTGTGTGTGTGCGCGCGTGTGTGTGTGGTGAGTACACCCAGAAGGGCTATAGTGGACTAGATAACAGGACGGTCGTGATGAACAAAAAAGAAAAAAATTCCTTCCTTTATCCTCAGTTTGCGTTGATGCCGTTACCATTAGACGCCATTGACAGACAGAGAGTCAGTATATGGTCCAAACACACCACCGTCACTGTGTCATGTGGCAGCATGTTACCCAATGAGAGGGTCAGTGTATACAGGTGCAAAAAGACCATGTGACTACGGTGCACACACACACACACACACACAAGATGGTCTCCACAGTCTCAGTAGAGAAAGTTGAGTTTAGCAATGCAACATGCTTTTTGTAAATTGAACATTTAATGCAAATTGAATATTACAGATAATGAGGCGTTGAATAATTTTTTTAAGGTTTTGGAATATACGCCCGGAAGTTTGCAAAATTTTAATTTGAAATTCTTGTTGAATTGAGCCCCCCACAAAAAGAAAAAAAAATCTGGCAAAGGATATTGTTCATCCAAAAGCAGATTTTGAGTTGGTGTGAAACACTGATGTGTAGGTATGAGCATGTGCCAGAATTTAGATGTGTTTAGCCACACACAAGCACAGGAAAAGTGAAAAAGCCTGGACTACCAAATTGTCAGCAATACTAAAGACATCAACACAAAAATTTCAGCCATCCATCACAGCTGTCGGCCTGTTTCTGTGGCGACAGTGATTTATTCTAGGGCTAAAATCCATTTGGACTTTCTCTCTCTCTCTCTCTCTCTCCATCCCTCACTTACTCCTCACACTAAAAACCACATATAAACCCAAATACCATGCACAGCAACTCTCCCGTTGTTAATAACTGTTGATTTTTTTTTCCAGTTGCAATTATTTCGAGTTGACAAGTGTTGATTGGAGAATTATCTGTCCACTTACAGAGCTGACATGGCTCAGGGGCAGGTGTTCAAAATATCAAATATGTTTTACTCTGGTGAGTGTGGGCTTTAACAATTTTTATTTTTCTACTTTCAGAGTAATATTAACCCTGATAGTTTGGTGATAGAGCGTGCATACAAATAATCAAAAGAATCACAGTGTTTACTGACAGCCATTTAAAGCATCAATTTGGCATTTTTTATTTATTTTTTTTAGTTTTATGGGGGCATATTCATAACAAATACAAATTTAGTTTACTCTCAGTCATATAAATGGAATGAAGGGCAGGAAAAAAAAACATTAAACACCTCTTAGTATAATGCAATATTATTCAAAAGCACCAACATCACCAGCCTCAAAATGACTCTGAAGTTAAATCTAGAGCTTCCTAAAAACCATCTAAAGAAATTTTTTTTTTAACTTCCTAAATGAAAGATCCATCTCACAGATGACATTTCAGACTCCAAAATATTTAGGTCAGTGTACTTAATAAACTGATATACATTTGCGAGTGCACATACATTTAGTTAGTGAGCATGCTATATTTAAATGTTCTCGTTGTCATATCATATAAATTCAAGACACTTGACCACATTACTTTAAAAAAAAACAACCAAAAACTGCACCACTCTTTCAAACACTTCAAAATAAAAGAGTGCTCAGTTCCATTTTTTTTTGCCTTTGTGTTGAGGAGACCACTACTTTGAAAGTTTTGATAAATTTCAATAGAAATATTTCTCTCGTCAGTAAAACGGCAGAGACTCGTGCATAAATTAAGGGTTTCAGATAGTGGTGATCCAGATTCTAAGCTCCAGAAATCCACACAGGAAGTAGCTGGTATTCTTACAAGTGTTCGAGACTATTTTTGACATGTGTATTAGCCGGGCGGTTAGCTACTGTTGTGCTCAAGACACAAGAAGAATAAATGTAGAAACATGAATCAGATCTGACATGTGGTGTGTATGTTTCCACATACAGATTGTGTTTATGGGTGAGGATGAGGAGGAAAACAGATGCCTGCTACAATACTGGTTTCCTCCCATTCTTTATACCGCTCTCATTTAATTTCCTCTCTTTTTGTCTACTGCTTCTCTGGTATTTTTTCATATGTCAGATGATAAGTCAGGTCCTACACTGTGCAGGAAGATTTATAAGTCAACACACAGCCCCTAATATCCCCCATCTGCCAACAAACACCCAGTTTCCTAAGCCCATGTTCTTGTCCTAAGCCTTGGCCCAGGCTCTCTGCACCCTAACACTGGTGCGCGCATATGTATGTATGTGTGTGCAGCCATGTGACTGTGTGCTCGCCGCTGTCATGTTGCCCGATGGGTATTTGTCCACTGCTAAATCATGATGATGCTACTTTTGCAGATGCATGGTCAAGGCTGTCAGCTCTTAATATGTTTGTCTGCACAACTATCTTTGATGTTGATCTGAGCTGGTATGTGTGTATCTCGAGTCGAGCAGAGCAGGGAGTGCTGGGTTGCGTGCTTAGCTCTGTTCTGGACTGTGTACATCTGGAGGTGTGACGCTAACGTAGAGACTGAGGCTGGCCAGAGAGGTCACTCGGGCTCTGTGGGAGCCACTACTTTGGGTATGCCTCGCAACAATACGTTACAGAATAAAGACGCTTCATCTGTGTTCATACTATAGATGAAGTGCCTAGTTGGATAAAACTCTTACCCTTACCCTGGGTGTTAATTGTAATACTTTTATATATATCTGCACTTCAGTTTAAGTTAAACTAAAAAATTTTTAAGGGGAAAGTCATAGACTCACTGATCATTTCAAGAATTTTAAAACTTTTTGTGTCTACCTACTATTTCATTCCAGTCCAGCTGCAGTGCTAGTCATGTCTGAGGCCTGTGTGACTGAGGCTGTGAGTGGTTCTGCATAGTGATTGAACTCCGTCTAAGGTCTGGGCCTTGCCATGATAACGTGCCAAACTTAGCTCTGCTCCTAAAATCCTGGATTAATGCCTGCTTTAAGAGCTTAACATGGTCAGCCATTCAAACATGCACTGGATTGACTGGGCTACCCTAGTTGCCTGTTATCTCCTCTGGAGTTTTACAAGCACAGTAGTCAGCGGGGGAGAAATGTAGCAAAATCACAGTCTGTGTTTCTCCACCCTGTACACCACTGATGTGGTATGCTTACGAAAAAAAACATTTATTCTAATTAATATTTTTTCTAATAAAGTTACTGCCTACACTTTGTAATGTGACTTTAATTTAATGTAATTACAAACAAAAACAAAAACATATTTATCTTTCTTTCATTAATCTCATTTTGATTTAAATGCATAAAAATCTTACTTTTTTTATTATAATTTTTATTTGAAAGAATAAATTACAAGTTGTGGAAAGCGGAACTATTTTTTTTTTAATCAAAATTAATTTGTCATTGTCAGAATGCAAAAATTTTAAAATGTTAAGATGATTTTTCTTTTTATTTAAGTCAACATTAACCCTATAATGCTTGATACAGTTTGTTATGAACTACATGTTCATACACTTTAAGTTCTAATTTCCTTCCTTCTCTTTATATACTAAATAGACACATTTGTTGTTGTTTTTTCACATGCTGGCTGCAGAAGGTTCAGCAATATTAGCTTAAGGTCCATTGTTTTTCCTATCCTTTTGTGTGAACAGTGCTTTATAGCACACCACAATAGAGCAATGCAAGATATTTGAGATGCACTGTTTAAATTCACTCATTTGGTTCTGAGGCTTTTGTTAGCATATGAATGCTGGCATGGCAGCTAGTGTCTTTGCTTCAGTCCTTCGATGTTACAAACTCTATTGGCTTTGTACAAAGAGTGACATCTGTCCCCTTCCTATAAGCTATCCACCTCTCTGCTGTGGTGCTGTAGAGCACCCGGGATTGGATGCTGCTTACAAACATAAAGTGTTTACTGACACAGGAAATGGCTGCATCTAAAGAAACGTCACTGCTGCTTTAGACGGCGTTTTTTTTCTCTGTCTGACTGAAACAGGTGCATCCGTAAGTCTGATTTGCTTTGATGGTCAGAATTCCTCAGACAGTGCGCAGTGTCTAATGGGGACTGTGAAAAATTGCACAGCCTCAAGAAGTTCTGAAATCACATCAAGCAGATAGAGAAGCTGATGCCTACAGGGAATTAGTTTAATTACATTAATGTCCCTGATTTATGAAATTCTGCTTGACGTCCTTGTTGCCTCATTTGTTGTTGTTTCCATGTTTGCTTGCATATAGGAAGCGGGATGTAGTCACATTGGCTTGCTTTGCACAATGTCTGGAGTAAATGTGTATGGTCATTTTACATCTTATTACAGCTTATTACTGCAGTCATGTGCGTAATCACTTTATGCTTTTCTCGCGTGTGAGTAACTTTTGCACACTCATCTATAAGCCTGACCAAAGACGGTGCTTTTTCCAGCCTCAGTGTTTTATCTACTGTGTCATCCATGTCTTCAAGAGGACATTCAAATCTCTCTTTTATCATCATGTCTTCTCACAGATAACAATAAGAGCACTGGCATCTTACTCCAAAAAACTAAACTAAACAAATTATCATGCATTGGCCTTCACATGCAAAATTGTTATTTTAGGTATAATATTTTGTTTTTATTTTTTATTTTTAACTGACATGGCATAAAAAAATCTAATTTTCTATTAGTTTGTTTTGGTTACAGTACATGATAAAAACAACACGGCGTGTGGCAGAGTGGGCACGATGGTTTTGTTGTGTTGTTTCAAATCACAAATGGAGATTCTCGCGATGATGTGAATGCACAGGGAAGACCAGAGCAATGCTATGTGCTTGATGTTGTGCTGGGTGTAAGAGTAATGATGCTGGGGTTTGGTGCTATGTTGATTCCATCTTGGCTGTTCTGCAATAATTCAGGAGAGGAGGAGGAGGAGGGGGAGGAGGAGGGGCGGGAGGTACCATTTTACTCCTCCAATCCTCCTCCGCCACCACTGGAATATAATCCTCTGTCTCCTGACCTTCAAATCATGCAGTGCTGCAGTCATTTCAATTGGCCCGGCCGCCATTAGCGTGAAATGTCCTCTAGCCACTCTGCTTCTGCACATGGAAGATTTCCTTTCTCCCAGCATGGCTTCCCTCTTCTACTTTGCTCCTTCCCTCCATCTCGTATTCTCTCCACCATGCCCCCTGAAGCCCGTCTGCGATGGAGGGTGGGAACCTCTTGCACTAAGGAAATGAGCCACCACAGGAGATGCTGGTGGTCAAAGACAGGATGAAAAACACTCACTCCATTAGGCTCTGATATGTTTGTGTTGCACCATGTTCCTTTAGAAAGAAAAATGTTTTTTGCACATATCTTACACGTCATTTGTTTTACGGGCTTTCGTTTCACAAAACGCCCAAGTGCACGCATGACCTTTGTAAGCGAAAGCGTCTTTGTCAAGAAGCACTGGCTTGTATTTGAATTATTTGATATCTTGAACAGATATTGAGCCGAAACACAACAAAACTAAAACATATCGAAACACATGCTGTAACATAGTAGAGTCATTGTCTTATATGCAGCGCCATTTGATTCTGATCCCAGAGACAAGAAAAGGCAGCTGTAAAGTGTTACTGACCCACAGTTTGTGGTCACAGGGTTTGTTGGCACGCGCTGAGGGTATATCCCTTGGCCAAGTAAATCACATCTAGAGAGCAGCCGGTGCCCTCCTTATCATACTGAATAGAGGGGAAGAAGATATACTGACTGAGGCATAGAAATCACATGCCAAATCCCAGCATGTGTTATGTTGCTAGTAGATAGATAGATCAATTATTGAAAGAGGACATATTTGATATGATCTGAATATTAAAAATATATCAGAGGGCAAACAACATTCATGACTGTCTTCAGATCTGTGCTGAGAGATGTGTGTCAAATCTCCAGAGAGATGCTTTTATTCAGAAGGGTCAAGGGGTTCTCTGAATGCTTGATAAGACGCAAGAAGGTTTTTTTTTCTTATTATTTTTCATTTATAAAAAAAATTGTGTAAAAAATGTCAGCAGTACCTTTCAAATTTATGTTTATTACCAGCATGTCTCTTAAATTACTTTCCTTCCATATTCATAACTTCAGATAAATATTCTATGACCCAGAATTCATATAACGATACAACATCATTACACAAACACACATATCCCAGCGCATATTTACCCTGTTTCCAAAAAGATGTTGTTTTCCTGGTTGTACTCTGAGTGATTTGGGTTCACCCTGTCACTCCTTATTATGTTTCTGGGCCAATGACAATCGTAAATGTGTATTTCTGTGTACATGTTGCCTGACTGTGTGCCAGCTCGGGGAAACATTGACCCAGGTGGAGTGGGTGAACTGATGAGATTTGTTTACACAGATAACCACTGTGTCCCCTGGTCTTGTACAAGTCCTCTTCTGAAACCTTCCCCCGAAGTCTGCTTCTCCCCACTGGTTGTTATTACATACAGTGTTTGTATTTATGATTAATGACCCCATTGGGGTATATCCATAATGCTATGACCTCAAGGTAAAATTGAAATGCATGCACTGAATGTAGAGCATTTGTATATTATTGCCCAATATACTTAGCGGCTATTACATTTGTTGGCGCTGGTGAAAATAAAACGAAAGGCTATGAGGTTTGAAATCAACAAGGCCACTCTAAGAAATGGACTTATTGGAATTGCATTAAGTTGATTAGACTGAGAAATGAAAACTGTTTACAATGGAAGAGTGTTAAACACTCTTGTTTTTTTTCCAGCAATAGGAGTACATTGACAGTTGGTCAGCATCAATTAAATCTCCTGATCTGTATATCCTGAGAGGCCGGACTTGTTGTCTTCCAATAAAGCCAGTCTGTGGCAGCAGAATGTTTCATTTCCTCTTGGAGATTGCCCTCAGTAATGCAGAGTGCTTATCATAGTCCTGAAAAAGGACTGCAACAACATAACATTCAGATGCTTGATACCCAGATCAACCTGAATCCAGTGCACACAGCTCTTCTGAGGGCCATTTGGACCCTTTTAGTTTCACTGAACCACAAACATTTAAACGCAGCAAGCCTCTTGGCTTTTAATTGTCTGTTTGATTGATGTCTTAATAATTGTACTGTACATTCTTTAGTTAACGTGTGTATATAAAAAAACAACAATCACACTATTGCAAGGAATTTATGTTAAGGTGATTTCTTTTTCATGGCATGTGTGGTATTTTTGGAATACTATGAGTGCTCTTTCTCGCGGTTTTGTCTGTTTGTGCAGATGAAAATGAAAAATGGTGTCTGGAAGGGACAGGGTTGTGAGGGGGCCAAGCTGTCCCTGGCCATTCATTCTCTTTGGCCCCTCTGTCTAATTAATGGGCCACGTTCATACACGTTATTGCACCAGAGGGTTTGTCACTCATTAATCATGTGACCTTCTGTGGCACAGTTAATGACCTTGGAGGAGTAGATCAGCTGGAGATGGCTGAAGCTGTGGAATTAAATTGTTTCTGGAAGTGGTCATGGTCACATCAGGCACTTTAACTGCCTCCCTGCTCGGGCCTTCTCCTGTTACACCTACACTTGCGCCTCACCCGTAGGTTCTTGTAGCCTCTGCTAGAGAGTAGGACTCCAGATTAGAGCAGGCAGAGAACTGAACTACTGTTGAATTCAAATTACTCAGTTATGACTTAATTGGCCAATTTCCTGCATGGCCATTGCTTGCCACTCTGCAAATCACGCATAAAACGGTTAGCTTGCACAAGCTTTTATAAATACAATTCTTTTATCAAAGTGTTGAAAGTTCAAAAAGAAATTATTGCGTCAATGAAAGCAAAATTTAATTGAATTTTTTTTTTTAAATGTTTCATTATGGGCATAACAATTACATACCTCGGGAGATTGCAACCACTTTGCAAGTTGTGGCGTAACTTGTTGATCTTGATTCGGTACAAAGAAGTTCAGTGCAGCGCCTAGAAGAGGATAAACAACATGTGCGTGTGCTAGCAGTCTGGCTATCACATGCAGCTGTAATTTAGGGCTGAAATGATTATTCGATTATTGGTAAGTAGAGACACAAAATCAAATGAACATTTTGTGATTATTCATTTAAGTCCTTAATTAACCACATACGCCATGCCAGAGCGGGGAAAAAAAAATAATAGCGCAATCAACATGGATGAGTGAGTGCAGTATTTCTAACAATTAATTGAAATATGGGAAGTATAAATTCACACACTTCAAATAAAAGCAAGTCACATTTTTAATTGAGACTTAAAATATTCAACTCAAGTGCCTTGCTTAATTTTGTTAAGCGGGAAAAGAGCCATTATGGAGAAAGCTCAGCCATCCTTAGCATCGGGATATTGGAGCTTCTGCTCTGATTCAGACTTCAGCTTTCTGTGTTAACTGCATATAACTGCAGATAAATATGAAGTTAATCAAAGTAAAGCATATAATGTATGAATGGCTGTGTTGCTGCCATAAGTAGCTCTAGACAGTTAGACTGATAACACATTTAATTTTATGGAACTTTTTTAAACATTTCTATTTCTACCCCTGAGAGTTCCAAAAATCTGAACTAGTACAAAGTAGGACAGTATATTTAGAATAAAATAATATCAATAACAGGATCAGGAGAGATCTAAAATAGTTCTTCCACAAGCAAGGCCATAATAGGGAACCCATGAGTTGGGAGAATTACTATACCGCCTCGTGGCTGACGCAAGTGCAGCAATTATATCTCGGTTGCTACAATATTTATAATTAACTATTTTTGAGCAAAATAATCATTTCACCATGTGTCCAGAGTTTAAATGATGATCTAGTTATGGCTGCCACCTCCTGTTCACAATCGCAGCATAAAAATGTTGGCTTTCTTCTCAGTGACATTGAAATGGAGGGATTTTGTTTATCCCCGTCTTTGTTTATTTAACATTTTGCTCAGCGGGGGAGTTTCAGATAGATTGTTTTCAAGACAGTCCCTGCAGACAGCGAGCAAACACTCTACAGCTTCATCAAACAGAACAATCTTCAACTTTCCCCTTCTGCAGTGTGCAGGGAAATGTGACTGAGAGGAACATCATAATGGAATATGATTGAAAATGATCGTCATAATTTTGCTGTCTGAGTCTGTAACAATATGCTAGCACTGGTTTTTAGAGGATTTATTTAGAACCGTGTGTAAGTGTACCCTTACGCGCACACACACACACACACACACACACACACACACTAACACGAAGCACACTGATGGATGAAAACATTTCATTTTCATGTGGCAAACATTTGCAAGTTGTGTTATTAATGGATACGGGCTTGTGTGATTGATTGTAGATATGTAGATGGATTGTTTTATTTCCTCACTAAAAAAGCTTCAGCAGACACTGGGCCACATAAAATTCAACCTGGGATACAGAAAGGAAGCTAAAACAAATCTTTGTGAGCTGTGAAGTGAGTTTAACCCCGTATGAAATGGGTTCTGAATTGAGTTCATTTCACATTTGTGACTCCTTTTTGTGCAAATGTGAACCTTTGAGGTTTGATGGTGGCACTGTTAAAGAAAAAATAAATAAATAAATACTTTTTTTTTTTAAACCAAAAATGTCACACTCAATAATGCATATTGATATTCAAAGCCTGGTTGGGACAGTCATGAACCTTTGCGGCTGTACTCATTAAAATACATGAAACCAAGCAAACACACAAGCACATACAGCATGGGGACTGTGCAGTTGTCCCCTCTCCGTCTTTTCCACCCTGCATCTCTCATTGCCGTCTTCCTTCTATCTCTACTTTCCACCATCTTTTTCCTTGTAGCAGGCTTGATTAATATTTTCCACTGTTCCGTAACCATGGCAATAAGGTCACTGCATATGATACTTAATTGAATCTTCTCAGTGCTTTTGTGTGCTCCTCCAGTGTCCGGACAATAAAAATCTGCACTGATGACTTCAGGCCCCTTCTTTTTGCTCCACTCCCCTCCATCTTTCTTTTCATTTTGTGCCCCATGAATTTATTCATTTGTTTCCTTTGCTACCTCTTTCTTGTACTCCCTTTCTTTCCTGGCCTCTCTTTGACCTAGTCTTCCTCGCCCTGTCATAGTGTTTTACTCAGTTTTTTTCTCAAACGTTGTTCTTTATGCTTTGTCCTTCAGCAGGATAGTGACATTGTTGTGGTGTAGAGCTAAATTCAGCTTTTTTCTTCCTCTCTCTCTCTCATTTTTTGTTGTTGTTCTTTCTTTTGTTTACACCCACGTGCTGGAACAATACTTGATGAATTCGTGCTTTTTAGTGCCGGAATAATGCACAGTCCTCTTTCCTTGGCCTTTTTGCCCCACTCTTATCTTCTTTCATTGTATATTGCTTTCTCTTTTTTCCCCATGCGTCATTTGCATTCTCAAATCAGTCTCAGGCACAATCATTAAATTGATTTCAAATGACCCTGATGGCTGAAGTGGGGAAACAAAAAGCCTGGCAGTCAGGGAACCACTGGGACACAAAGTGAGCCACTGACACAGGCAGCTCTCTGAGCAGGTGTTCTGATTAATGCCTAACAAATTGGGGTCCTCTAAGATCTGGACATAAGTGGGAGACACATTTCCTCTTCACACAACACATGGACCAACACATAAACACATGCTGACTGAGTCTTTGTTCATGCAAGTATGGAGGCTAATCCATGACAAGAGGGGATACAGGTTCGCAGGGAGAAAACACTGGAGTGGATAAAGAGTGGAGCGGTGAAGAGGAGGTGGTGCTCTGTGTGGGGAGCTGGCCTTTCAAAACACCACCACGGACACAGAAACACACTTTATCGATGTTAGATTGCCCCGAATTCGCTGCTGTAGAATTTAATTCTTTTTCCACTTTATTATTCAGTTTTTTACACAGCTCAATCTGGGACAAGAAGAATCATCCTTTAGTTTTATGTCGCAGAGTGAAATAAATATTATGCCACTGCTAACTTGAATATTACAAACAAATGAGTCATACTATATATATTTAAAAAAAAATCTGCGATCAGTAATATATTCAGGGACAAAAAAGTTGGTTTTGCAGCTGTGCTTCACAGGTCATTTTCCTGAAAGGTTTTTTTTTGTGAGTGTTACTGGATAGGAAGAAGGTTTTTTTTTTCTTTAAATAAATGTATAAAAGTGATCTTGAGGTAATAATTGCACTCAAATAAAACAGGAAAAGACACAGTGGGAGAGAGGACGAGAAAGAATGTGCACATCATGTTGGACACATGCACCATAAAACAACCATTAACAGTTACCTACAATCTGAAGAGACAGGCTATCAATAATGTCACTCTGAAAATTGGACAGGTTTGTTGCTGTGTTTAAATCACTAGAAACTCCACATAGCAGACGAGCACGCAGGTATAAGAAAGGCATCATGGCTTGATGTTAATGGGTTTGGTGGGAGCAGTGGGACACCAGGGGCACAAGAGGACATTGCTCTCTTCTCAATGAGCTACCAGCCATCTGCGTGGTTGGTAGCTCAGTCAGCAAAGACAGTATCGACAATGACTAAACTCAGTTTATCCAGTAACGCTGTCATTTACAGTCTGCTTTGATAAAGATGTGTTTTCATCTCCAAACTCTCCAAAAATTAATCAGATTTACTGTATGCTGTATGCCAAATAAGCTCAGAATGCACAGTGTGAGCATGCTAACAAACAGCAGTGTAATCTCTGTGAAACTCTTAAAAAAATCTTCCATTAAATTTTCTTTTATCCCAACCCAATTTAAGTGTTCAATCTCCAAACTCAACTCAACCTAACACAATCCTTTTAAGCACACGCAAAGTGAATGCTGTCACTTTCAAAGATATGCAAACACGTATGCAAACACTCGCGGGCAACTGCCCCCTTCCTCCCTAATGGGGCATTTGTGTACAATCAAACTTTGTGTTGCATATGAATGGCCCTATTAATGAATGGGACATGCACACAGTGTCTGCCAGCTTTGAAAGCTGAGAGCAGAACACGCTTTCTTTCTGCTTCCGTGTTTAATCTGGAAGCACGTGGAGGCTATAGTATGCCCATCTGCTCCTCTCACACGCCCCTCGGCCGCCCCAGTTCTGCCATGTGCTGGTGTAACAGGCGAGCGTTATAGCAACAAGTGTCTCCACATTACCACGCTTGCCAGCTCCCCTCACTTGGCAGCGAGCCTGCTAAGCTGCCCGCCCCCTTATGAGAAAAAGACTTTATTGTGCCAGGGGAGAGAGCTTAGGGGGCAGAGTGGGGAGAGGTGGGGGATATGATTTACATACTCCAGCTTATGTGACGCTCATCTGATTTTAAACAGCTCCAGAGCAATTAAGGGTCATTAGTCCTATTGTTTTTTGGGGTTTTTTTTTGTTGTGGTCCATGTAGCACTGACAGCATCTGAGGCGAAGGCCCCCCTGTGGAGGCTGCCTGTGGGAATGCCAGCGCTATACAAGGTCTGTCTTCCATCGTTCCTCCCCGTTCGTGTCTGCTTTTCTGCCACCAGCACAGCGTTCCTGTGTGTGTAAACAAACATCTGCACCAGCCTGGTGCTGCGTGGAAAGCCACTTTGGCAAAGATCCAGCTCTGGAGTACGCAGCTGCCAATGGTGGGAACTCTGGGGGGCACAGGCTGCTTATCCTAATTGTTCTGATCATGATGACAATTTCTTTCATATGACATAATCAAAATGAATTTACAGAATTCATTTTTTTTCTCCATGTGTTTTTTTCTCCACTAGAAAAAAAAGCACGCAGAAGCACATTGTAAATGGGAACGTTTCTATTTGAATTTTTGCATGTTTTGGTTTTTCGAGCTACTTGCAGCATGTCGGGTAGCGTACTACTAATCAATTGGACGCAAATATAAGATTTAAATGCAAATATCTACACAATTTAACACAAATAATGATTTTGTTTCTCTACGTAGATGTAGCAATCATGTCTATTGTGATTGCTCTCTTTATGCTGACTATACGCTACCCTGACAAGCGTGTGAGAACGAATACTGTGAAATAATTCAAACTGTGTTCCTGAATATAATAGCGTTCCAAAGTGTGGCTATAATGAAGCAGGTATTTTAAATAAGATATAGTGCAGAAAATAACATTGCCTCAAGGTCAATCGTGCAACTGTAATGAAGGCTGGGATGTATTCTTCAATATGTTTATGTCTCACCTAGCAGGCAGTGCTGTGTTAAGCACCCCCGCTACCGTGAAAACAGGCATCAAAGGCAGCAAAAACATGTATGGTATGGAATGTGAATGTTCACATGTCCATTCGTGGGGCTGTAAGACCCTCCTCAGTTGGTATAGAAAAACACTTACTGCTAATGTAAATAGCAAGGCAGCATAAATCAGAAGACACGTGCAGCCCGGGAGAATATCGTGTAATAGTTATTGCGAAATGAAGTGGCATTGGGATCAATATCCCACTATATCTCACTCTGGCGTAATGGCGCAGAGGGAAGCTGGAGGCCAAGGGAGTCTGGTCCCTCCACCCCACCATGGGCCCATAAATCTGACTGACCTGCAGCCTGCTTATTAAAGTACATACACAATCAGCAGCCGGCATCCAAAAATACATGCTTACTTACTGACCTGGAGTCAGGGGAATGGATGCCTTTACTTTGTCTAAGGGCAAGGGTTAAAGTCTGATTGGCATCATCACTATACTATACATAGAACAGGGCAAGTGTTAGTTCACTGTTGATAATGTCTAATAACATTTAAACATTTCAAGTAAACTTTCAATGCCTCGACTGCAGGGAATTGTTTAGATTAGTTTATGACCGTTGTAAATTCAGCGTGTCGTGTGTAACTTTTAATATTACGTTTATTTATAAATTAATCTGTTTTTATTCATGGTATCTTAAGGCAAAAACTTTTCTGCTGCCACAGAGTGTAGAGCAATTATGCTTTCTAAGCTCTGGCTTGTTCACCAAAATTAAACTATGGTGTACTGTTCACTGAGGAATCTGCTGTGCTGTCAGTAATTATTTCATAATAAATGAAAGGAGAAAGAAAATTGTTTTCAAGGTTGCGCTTCCAAGGTTGAGATTTCCCTGCTTGAAAACTGTCTTTTCAACCTCAAGCTTGAATTTCATGGCCACACAGACACAACTAGTAGGGTTTGCTTTTGGCACAGTGCTCGGGACGAAGGGCGCGTGTCATTCTCACAATTACACAACACAAACACAAAGGGAAAGACATATAAAAGTATAATGAAGATGCAATTTCTCTGATACCAGTGGAGAAAAGGCTTTATTCAAAGCTGTTTGCATTTGATTGTGCAGTGTTTTGTGGGTCCAATCGAGTACAGTATACACTATAGCATGCAGAGATGAAATTATTTTCTCTGCTCAGAATTGCTAATTACGAATGGTCTGAATAGGAGACCTACATTTTGGATGAGCAAGGAACAATGAGCTGGAGTGTGTTTGCGGTTTGGATGTTAAAAGAAGGCAATGGGTGTATAAAAAGAAGAGTAGTTTTTTGTTTTCTCTTCTCTGAGACTTCCTCTTTTCTGAGAAAGAGAAAGTCTTTTAGATGGCTTTTTCTGTATTTTATGCAACACATGTTTGCATAGTGTCCTTTTATTATCCCTCAGGTTGTAATATAATTTCTTAACAAACAGTACAGAGCCTGCAGACAAAAATGAGTGCGACAGGACAATGTAATGATAATGGCTGTCTGTGATTTCCCAGATTATTCTGTTTTTTTCCACTCGCATATAAGTTGCAAGCTTAGTACAGCCTTGGGCAGATAATATTGCCCACTAAGAAGGTTGCTGGCAAATGCTTATTGATAGTAATTGTAATAAACTAATGAGAACAGTGAACTGTGTGGTTAACGTTTGATCCTTTACAGATATCTGTTTGATTGGTACACAACTGAAGACTGTGAACAATGATGCACCTCTCTTCTGTTTTGCAGGACTGTGAAGGAAGCTTCTCTCTGCTTCACAGTTGGTAAGTGTTTCCTTCTAAACTTGTCTTTCTTTCATTGTAGTTTCAGAGCATGTATGAGACTTTAGAGGGAGTACTTTCTTTGAGAAAAGTTTGAATTTTTGTTATATGAAATCTCAGAGTAACCCCTTTAAAACTTGAGTGAAAAAAGTATCAGATAAAGCTTTATGTGTTTAAACAATAAGAGATGGTATGCAGACAGTCTTATTGACACACCCTTATAGGTACATCTTTAATTAATTCTAACATGTAATGGGTTCTTTTGTTATTGTAAATGATGTTACTTGCGTAAACTCTACTGTGCTCATAATAAATAATATTGTATGCAAAAGATTGATGAAACTACACATTTTGCAACCAATCCAATAAAAAGACATACAACTGATAAAAAAGGAGAGAAAGAAAAGAAAAACTGAACAAATATGTGGCACATTTCGAAAGTTCAGACTCTTGTAAACTCAGACTTCATAAACTTGTCAGGCCTTATTTGACTCGTTAGGACTTGTAGGGCAGGTGAAGAGCTGTCCTTAGGAATTGTCAGCTGATGACAGTACAGAGCTTGATCAATTCTCTGACTCTTTAGACCTTGTGGTAACAGTCAACAACTATGAGCTCCTCTAAGCAACTGACTGAGGATCTGAAAATGAAGTTATTTGATGTCTACAAAGCAGAGGAAGGCTATAAAAAGATATCAAAGCGCTTCCACCTTGCAATTTCCACTGTCCGAAATGTCATTAAGAAATTGCCGGAACCGTGGAAGTAAGAAGATCTTTAAGACCGAGAAAACTTTCAGATAAAACTGCGTTCCTGCTGGGCAGAAAGGGAAAGCAAAAACTTTGTATGATTGCAGAGGAACTGCTAAAAGGTGTAGCTCCTGACTCGGGAGTAGTGATATGCAATTGCGCTATGAAGCAATGATACACAAATAGGGTCTACTAAATCTTAGCAGCAACCTGTTCAAAAAAGGTATAATTTGAAATATGAAAAGCATCATGTGAATTAGCCAGAGTCATTTTAGAAATAAGTGCTGGACAAAAGGCCTTAAAACTTAGCTTTTTAATGACAATTACCAAAGGTGTGTTTGAAGAAAGGAAATACTAAGCTTAATACTAAGATAATACAAAAACATGGAGCTTTTGGATAAAAATATCATGCAGTTAGTCAAGAAACTGAAACTAACTCGGTGATCTAAAGTGTACCTCAAAATTCACCGTGAACTACTTAAAAATTATAAGCAGAGCCTTTTGGACTGGCCCTGACAGTACCATGACATGAGTATCATTAAAAATCTGTGGATAGATCTTGAACATACTGTGTGTGCCAGACAGTCTAAAAAATATGTCAGAGGTTGAACTGAACTGCAAGGAAGAGTGTTGAAAATTTCTAATTTTAGAATTGGAAGGTTCCTAGCTTGGCTCAAAAAATTGTTTGAATACTGCAGGCTTTCCATGTCCTTTTTTTCACTCCAAAAGTCAGTTTGACTAAAGTTTTGCATAAAATTACCAACAGGTAAACTATATGCATTCACCAGCTTCTTCATTAGGTACACCAGTTCAGTTGGTTGTTGATGCAAATATCTTATCAGTCAGTTAAATGGGAGAAACGTATGTATGTATACGTGGATGCATACATGGTCAAGATGACTGGCAGAAGTTTAACCAAGTGTCAGAAAGGAAAAAAGATGATCCAAGTTACTTTAGACATGGCACACTTGTTGGTGTTAGTGAGATTGATCTGAGAAACTGTTGACTGTTGACTCTATGTTAGAAACTGTTGATACACTGGGATTTTCCCACAAAACCATATGTAGGGTTTAGAGGAAATGGTCTGAAAAAGAGAAAATATGCAGTGAGTGGCAGTTCTCTGGGAAAAAATGCAAGAGGTTGATGCCAGAGGTTTGGGGCGAATAGCAAGACTGCTTTGAGGGGATAGGTAAGCAATAGTAGCCCAAATATCAACTCGTTACAACCAAGATACGCAGAAGATGCATCTCTGAACACACAACACGTCAAACCTTACACCACGAGCTACTGCAGTAGAAAGAAAAGAACTAAGAACAGAAAAGTGAGGCTACGTTTCACACGCCCTCACCAAAATCGGTCTGACGAGTCTCGATTTCTGTTGTAGTCAGATGATAGGGTCATAATTAGGTACAAACGGCATGAAAGCTTGGATCCATAATTTCTTGTATAAGTGGTTCTGGCTGGTGGTAGTGGTGTAATGCTGTGATATTTTCTTGGCACAATTTGGGCATCGTTTAAACACCACTGTCTACCTGAGTGTCCGTCCCTTTATGACCACCGTCTACCCATCTTCTGATCGCTGCTTCTAGCAGGAAAATTCAAATCATCTCTCGGGTTTCTTGAACATGTCAATGAGATGACAATACTTGCTCCATTAGAACACCTTTGGGTTGCAGTGGAAAGGAGACTCACATCACTGATGTGCAGATGACAAATGTGCAGCAACTGTGTGATGCCGTCATGTCAATATGGACCAAAATCTCTGAGGCATGTTTCCATTACCTTGTTGAATCAAAGAGAGCTCTGAAGGAAAACGGGTACTATTACAGTGTTACTAATGAAGTGATCGGTGAGTGTAACTGTCTATATTTTTCCAAGTTTTGAAAAGAGACAAAGAAGCAATGAATGTAACAGAAAACACAGGTAATGTATAGCCAATATGATGTGCAGCTATCTAAGTCTAAAAAAAGCCATTGTCCTCACAAATCCTTGATACATATTTCTAACTTTAAATAACTCATTTCAGAACTGGACTGATGTTAAGGCAAGCTGATGATTATATTAAAACAACTTGTTGCTATGAGATTATATTATAGGGTTGTAATGTAAGTGGTGATTTAAACAGTTGCTTCTAATTCAACACGAGTAAAATTGTACTTAGTGTAATTCAATAATGTGCTCAAGTGTAATTTTATAGCTGGGAAAAAGACTTACTGTATTAACATGATCATTTGTTTTGTTGCACATGCATCATATAGATTGGTTCTTTATACACGTGAATGAACAAGCATTACAGGGTTATTTGATCAGCATCTTCAAGTTTGCATGCAGTTCTTTAATAAACTTGACCTATTAATAGCACACACACAAACACACACACAGTACACCTCTCTTGAACTCTGAGTTCTATCACTGCCCTGAACTTGAACCTAGAAGGTTTACTGTAGCACATCATTGGTCTGAAGGATGGTCTGATTGTATAGAACAGGGAAGGGGCTAATTTGCAAGTGTGACATCATGAAAAAGGTTGAGGAAATGACTGGAGCCAGATCGAACTCCACTACAAGTCTGTACCACAGGTTAGCAAGAGCCGATGTGTGTGAATAACATGTAAATGAGCAGCACGGACTGACCTTTGTCCTGTGTGTGTGAGGATCTGTGACCAGTGGCTGACCCGTAATCCTCTCCTAAATGATTTGACAATAGAGAGGTGTATTGATCTGGCGAGTCTTCAGGCAAGAGGGTCAAGAGCCTGACAGACAGTCTAAGTCTTCTTGTAGGCAGAGAGGCGCTCCTTTTCTTTTCTACAGACTGTAGACATGTGCTGGGTCATGTGTGGATCAGTCTTCTCTTTCAGTTCCCAGGACAGACAGGCTTTGCACAGCACGTCGGATCCTACGTCACTTGCTTTACTATCTTAATTAGGATAACAAAGAGGCTATGTGTAAAAACAGAAAAAATAACACATTTGGGGGTCATATGACAAGCTCAGGAAATAGTTTCTTTTTTTTCCCTTTGAGACAGCACAAACTGTTTAAAGTAAAGCTTTATGCCTGAGAGCTTTGGTTACCTACACCATCAAATACCCCCCCCCTTTCAACAAAATAACACATGCCTGCAAACTCCCCCTCGGAGCCCCTGGATTTCCCCACTGTGCCTGGGCGGTTGCTGTCTTCTGGGTTCACCCAGAAAGGATTGGCCAGCTCCCACATCTGCACAGACACAAGAACAGAGAAAACAAAAGGAAATTCTCCTGCTGACCACAAGTCCCACCATCTTGCATAATCAAACCATCCCTCTCTCTCTCTCTCTCTCTCTCTCTCGCTCTCACTCGGATTCTTTCAGAGTGACTGGTTTTAGAGCAACATCTGGAAGGAGCAGCAGTTTTCTTTCCCTGTATTTTTTTGGGGAGATTTAGGCCCCCGATAATCCGTCTCCCTGCTCATTAAAGGAGCTGAATAAACACTGGCCTCTTCCAGTTGTTCCTATGAATTTCCTCACCAGGCGTCAGGAGACCCAAGCAGGGGCTACTGGATCAAAGCAGCCGGCAGCCCCATGTGTGTAGAGAGTGAGAGTGCGTTCCGGGTTGGGCCCATTACCTTTCTCCCTTGGAGCCTTAAAGGCTCCTAGGTCACTGCCTGTCAGCTCTTTGGCCCAAGCTCAGCAGAGGAGGAGGAGGAGGAGAAAACAGGAAAAGACAAGAAAAAAATGAGAGTCAACCAGAAGAGATCATTGTGTATGTGTGTATATATAGATAGGGTCAACAAACAACAATATATTTTTGTTGTCTCGGGTAAGCGGGTAAGCTTTTGGTTTCTGTTTTAATCTTTGCCTAACGGGGTTGTGCACTTGCAGTGGTAGTGAGACATATAGTCATTACAAGCGCCTATGTAAAGCTTTAGTCGCAGGTTTTCCAGCAATATGAAAAGAGCAAGCGCATTTTGAGAGTTTATGTGCATGCCACTCTAATGCAGTGACCCCTGTGTGACATTAATTTTCTAATTCCCTGCACTTCCTGGCAATCAACTTAGAGGGGCAGTGGTTCGCTAGAAAAGTTTGTAGTGGAAGCAATTAAAGACCGAAATCTGAAAAAAGTAGCAGGAACAAACAGCAGCAGCAAAATCAACGCAAGAAAAAGGATGATGCTATAATTGTTGCTCAGAAAGATGATAAAAAAATGTATCAGATTGTACCGGTTGCTCACCAAATAAAAAAACAAAACAAAAAAACACCAATTTTAAATGGTTAGTGTAATTAACTTGCTAGGCTACTAGCTACATGATGGTTACAGCTGCGCCTGGAAATTGCCAGTGTTTGTGTTTGTATATGTGCACTGTGTGTGTATGTGTGTGTCTGTGTGTACACAAATGGCCCTGTGGTCGTCATCAGGCTCCCATCAGCCCCTCCATTAGTTACTGAGCTGTGGGTCCGTGCTGGAGCCTACCTGCCCTGAATACAGATTAGGGTAAGGGTGTATGGACAGCAAGCACAATGAAGACAAACACACATGCACGCACATGCTCACACAAAAGATTGCATTAGCGTATTATCTACTTTGACATACAGTGGCATATTTTGACACACACACACATTACAATCAAAGTCACTACATTTCACACACCTAAAGACTGAGCTTTTGGATCATATCCACGGAGTAGTAAAAGCATTAAAACATTTCAGTATTTTTTTTTCCTTTGGCTGATAAAAGCATGATTTATATACTGGACACTGAAACACCAGCTCCTGCAGAGTACACTTCATCTGGTTCAGGCACATCATAGCTTACACATTTTAAAATAACGGCACACACAGCAGAGTACACACACTGTCAGCCTAGCACAAAGGCAAATACGCTTGCATACGTCTCCTTCTCGAGTCGCAGACACACGTGCTCATGACAAAAAGTCTGCAGTCAATCATTACAGCTGGCCAACCAAACACACAGCCGCCATGCTTAGTGATAATGTTTTCACATCTGCCACCGCTATCATAGAGACAATGACAGCCTGAAAAGATTTGGTCCCTTTACATTTATTTCAAATGAATTAATTTTGCTTTTATTGGTTTGTTCTGTGGTTAATATTTTTGTGTGATAAAATGTTAAAAACAATGATAATTTTAAAAAAAAATTCCTGTCGCCTGTGAGGTTTGGACAGAGAAAGACGTGATGCTTTAGACAAATCAGGAATGATCCTTGTGTTTTCAAAGAGAAAAATAAGAAGTGAGTTGTGCAGGTTGAGGTCACGGCTGAAGACCAGGCCAGAGCTTTGGAGTTAACGCAGGAGCTGTAGGGCATAAAGGTTGAGGGTAGGGGAGCGGGTGTGTGATGGCTTCTGTGTGTCTCTCTGGCAGGGCAATGGGACTCTTGGGAGACCTGGGTCATGAGGCCTCCCTCCAGACCCCGCCCCATGCCCCCACCCCACCGCATTACTGTGCCATTTAAAGCCACCCAGCATCTATTTCCTCCAATAAAAACTAATAACCTTTTCTGTCGGAAATCACGGCAGCTCTTGAGTGCTGGAGCAGAGGCCTGACTGGATGGCCTGTAATTGCGGTCCAGTAGTCTCCCTTTAGTTTATTTTTTGCAGTGTTTTGGATTTTATTTTTTTTTCCCCCCAGTCCTTTTGGTCCTCTGCGCTTTGCGGCTGATTGCCTGCGCAGCTCACCCCACACTCAGTAATCAGACAGGAGCTGGAGAGGGGGCAAAACAGCAACTCAAGGACCTTTTATAATTGGGAGGGATTTGGAGGGCAGTTGGGCTTTACATTTGGTGTCAGAATAGGTTGTGATGGTGACTGTGCCAGATGAATAACAGAGGTGCCAAAGCCCCCACCGCAGTCAAGTGGTTCATTGTGAGGCGACTATGAATAGTCTGCATGTATATCTGTTCTGTTACTGTCCATTTGTCATCGGGAGTGTGGAATATTTTTGCAATTCACCTTCTCCGTCCACCATATTTTAAAAATAGAGTTTCACACACATTTTCATAAGGGCTTGGATAAATATTGTTGCTGTGTTATTAGCTGTACCATATAGAATATTTATCATTCAAGTTTGTTTTTGTCTGTCTTTTTCATTTAAAAATTAATGGACTAAAATGTTCTTTGTCAACTGGAATAAACATTAAAAGTCTCTATTTTTTAGTGTAAAATATGGCATTTATAATATTTTTCTTTCTAAATTACGATGACACTGAATGAAGGAATGTAGAAATATCTTAAAGCATTAATTAATCTCTAAGAACATGTTTCAAGTGTAGAGTTTATGCAGTTTATCTAAAAACTGACAGATATGTTTTATTTCTTTTTTTTTCTTTGCTGTAGACACAGCTGTAGACTATCAAACACAAAGTTACTCTCCTGTTGGGTCACTTGTATGCACGTGGGTATTTGATACAATATTTTAGTGCAAATGTTAGGTAAATCTAGGCCAGTACTACAAACAAGAAGTTAGAGGTCTTGGGGTTTTGGGAGGTAAAGAAACACTACATCTGGGACTGGTAAAAACTCAAAGGGTCTAAAGTACTGATCAGTTTTGTAATTACATTAGGAGAAGTGTATGCTTGGGCAAGCTGCTGGTTACTAATTTAAGACAGCCATAAACACCCTCAGGTTTACAGTTCTTCCTGTGGGTCTCTTCATGCACTCCACTGACAAAAAACAGCATGATATCTCTGCTACAAGGAGCCACTCCCCTTCAGGACACAGAGTCCAAACCTTAGGCTTGCTCTCTCACAGTACAAACAAATATCTCTTGTCCAAACAAAACTAGCATACTTTTTGTATGGCCTTGAATGTGCACGTCTTCTCATTTAAAAAGCAATACTGCTGTTCATTTGTTTTACGATGTTTATTCTTCAAGGTATTTCTGAGAATTATAAAGTTACAAAACAGTGTTATACTTTGATCTCTTAAAGGCAAATAAGTAGAAATGGTGCATTCACCCTGCATATTAGCAGTTTATTATAAGTGAATGTGCCATCTGGAAACATTTGTTATGTTACAAAGCTAATGAAATAGTGTTGCACAACGATAAAAAATAAAGCAAATTATCGAAAGATCACTAAATATATGTGAACTGCATTTTTATGTGGTTCTTTATTTTATCTGGACCACATGAGCCATAATAACTACCTGGAGTATTTTTAAAGGTAAAACATTTTTAAAATATTTTATTTATTTATTTAAACAAATGAATGCCTGCTCTTATAATTTTTTTTCCTTTCTTGTAATAAGGCAAGAGGTGCTTGGGGTGGATGGTGAGCACTTGTGGTTGAAGAATTGTGAAATTTTATTACTTCTCAAGTTATTTCTGTAGCAAAGGAGGTTTTTTTTTTAAGAATGATTCCTTTATTAAAAGTACCAATGAAATACTATAAACCCCTAACTACATAAAACTGTATAATTGGCAAATTATAAATAAAGTATCAAAAGTTAAAATAATTATTCTACAGAAAACTGTTGCCCATCAGTTTTAAATAGATTACTATTACTGTTGAAGATGTTTAAACAATCACCGTTGACTTACAAGGCTTGAGCAGTGGGTAGCGTGGTTATTTTATATGTTAATATAATACAGAAGGATTAAAATAGTGTTAATTCTGTTTCCAGAGACAATAGTCAGCTGCAACCGCAAGATGAGAGTAATGTAAAAGATGGATGTAAACAGGCATGAGAGAACACTGTTTCCGATTTATTTTGGCATGTTTTCATTCTATTTTTATATTTCACTGAACAAGCACTGCTTGCCTTGCTTGCCCTGATTGTGGGCGTACAAGATGGATGACTCTCCCACCAGAATATCAGTCCCATCAGACTGAATATCAGACAGCAAAAGCACTTTGCCTTGAATTAGAAAAAAATGTCATGCAAATGCATTTGTAGTGCCTCAGTTCACTGTCGACTTTTTCCGTACTGAACCAGAATATTGCTGTATCTCAAAACATATACTTCCCCAGATAACGCCTTTTAATGGAACTTTCTGACTATCATTATGGCTTGTTGTGCGGCTCAGATAATCCAAGATTATTTCAAGTACTGAGGTAGCCTGTTTGTATCGCTAATTAGATGATATCTGTGTCTGTGTACTGTACCTTTACAGTTTATGGATGCAGTGTCATAAACAAACTTACTCACATTTCACCCTCAGTGGTCTCCATCTTGGCGTTGTAGCTGAAAGGGAGTGATCTCTAATTTTCAGCAAGAGGGACACACCCATGAGAGGTTGTCAGAACTGATGGCAGTGCCAAAGCTAGCCAGCAGCAGCAATAGCTCTCGGGCACTTTAGGTTTCTTATTTTATTTGATGATTCTGATTGTCCTCTTCTCTTCAAAAGACTACATCAAATGTAAGGCCGGAGCCTGACCAAGCTTAAAGTAGTCATAAAATACAGCATTTAAAAATCACTGTCAAATATTGCTGATTGTTATTTCCAGTAACTTCTTGGCGTGTTTCATTTAAGACAATACTAGTCTATCAAAATTGAAGCACTATACAAGTAAAAAGTCTATCAAGTGTTTGCAGTGTACTAGCAAAAGTATCCCAGCCTTCCCTAAAATAACCTAATTTTCCTTAACCATGTTTGAAAAATGTAATTCTGCATTTCTGCAAATTTCCTTATTGTGCTTCTCATCCTGAGTTACCTCTGATGGTATTTTTGGTCATTAAGGTACATCTGGATAATAACTATATGCTTTTAGTAACAAAAGGCAAAATTAAAATAAAGAATGAAAAAACGATTAGGGACTGTCAACATGAAGATGACTATCAGGTACAATGTTCTTGTCAATACTGGAATTTGGATGTGAAAGCTTATGCTGTCCTTTGTGTACTGTGTAATCTATGTCCAGTGGTGACAGACGGGCAGATTAGGTGAAACGGGACAAATGTGTTGTTCTTATGACTTGTAAGGCAATAAGCATGGCTAGAAACTTCAGTTGCTGAGTGTTACAATGTGTGCGTACCATATGTTTACCTGTGAGCTATATAACCAATGTAAATGCGATTGCATTCTTTTCCATTTTGAGCACATAAATCCTAATACTACATATTTGTCCGTTTCAGTGTTTTTGTTTATTACTATTATTATTATTTTAAATTGTTCCTCTATTAGATTGTTCAACCTCCACTGACTGGCAAGCTTTTAGTCTGTTCTGGTTTGGTTTGGCTTTGCTTTGCCATCCCACAAAATATTAATGAAGGTATTGTGAATATTAGCCTACCACACAAAGCATAAGATCTAGAAAGCAGTGGAAAGTCATCCCAATATGTTCTCTAGCCCATCTCAGTAGGGATTGTGAAATAATCTTTGCTGCCTTAACTCAAATTAAAAGTCTCTGCTTTTGAAATAAAAAGAAATAGGTGGAATTTACCCACAAATAACAAGGCAGCTGCACATGCAAAATGACTGTGCAAACATAGGCTATTCACTTCTGAGCACGGTTTAAGTTTGCAGTGTTGTAATGAAGTCTTTCTTGATTTTAGATGATCATACAGTGCTTGCAATTACATACTATATGCCAGAGGCTTGGGGTTAAGTGTTGGAGCGTGACTGTTACACCAAAAATATCCCAGTGTGTCCAAAGGCCTGTCATTTTACCTTGTGAATCAGAGGCAGCGTGTGTCTGTTTTCATTTATACTTCAAGGTGTGTGTTGTTTATGACATCAAACTATTTCTCCCCACATGAAAAGAAAATTTCAGGCATATTAGGAAATGGTGTTTCTACTTCTAACTATGGCACATGCCTGTAATAGTTTTATTCTTCCTGCTGTGCTCTATTCAAAGGTAAACACTCAAAAGTGGTTTGCATGTTTGTTTTTCCAGGCTAAGCCTAATAACTAAAGATTGGGAACTCTGCTTCCTAAGTATGCTTTACACACAGAAAATGTACGTATATGTACATTTTGCTGTATTTACATTAAGATGCAAGGTTACAATCTGTAGTGAGAAAAGGGATTTCAGCCTTTTATGTTTATATTTTAAAATCTTAACATAAAATAATGGCACCAAAAGCTAGAGTATGAAATGGCATATATAAAACAGCTAAGCTAAGAGCTTGCATTGCCTGATAATTTAATGTTTTCCACTTGCTTTTTTTCTCTGTTCTATGTGTTCCTATTTTTGTGTTTCAGTCTGTTACTGTATGTTTGTGTGCACACTTCCTTAATTGCATTAAGAGGATGACGCACTTTCTTACTCTGTTTAAGCTCACTTTAATTGCCTCTGAATGGTGCACTAGGGAAGCAGGGACTGACGGTACAATGTGGACATGCAATTAGCTATCTTTCATAAGATGCTCAAGGGGAAAAGAGAGGGCTCCAATTCATAAAGGAATTTCACACAGAAGGCAACAAATGCTATTTTGTGTCACTGCTGTGGTGGCATCTTGATGGAATGGCATTTCATTCATTAAAGAATCAGACTTTCAGAGAAGGCAAGACAGAGATATCCATTCAAAGGGGAAAAGGAAGGATAAAAAAAAATCTGATGAAAGGGAAAAAATGTGCCGTGGTAGCTGGAGACACCAAGATATAGGTGAGGTGCAAATAAAAAATGAGAAGAGAAAGAAAGCATTACAGGAGACAGGAGGAGGGGTGAGGAAAGAGTGATTGTCAGAGATTGCACTAGAGACAGAGTGAGATATGTGTGCCCTGGTGACTTTCACTTCAGAATGAGTGCACCACTGATGGCACAATGACAGTATGGCTCTAGAAACTAGAGACTGACACATTTCACATATAAGATGCCAAATGTTTTTAAAGCCAGTGTGAGGTAAGTCATTTACAGTATACGACATACAAAAAACATTATTTTTAAAGGAAATGCTTTACTTATTATCAAGCAGACGATAAAAACCTTGCAACCTGGCTTTGTTCCAGAGAAAATGACAATAAATGTGACCTCCTTCTCTTCTTCTAACATAAACTTTTCACCAGTCATTATTGTGGGCCTCAGATCCATAAAGCTGTTATACATTGCAAATGTTACTTTACGTCATTTTTGAGGTGTATCTGAAGTAGATTGACAACAATATGGTAAGCAGCTCTTAAAATGTGATATTAGTTTATGATCCTTTATCTCAGCGGAGACAGGCCGCACATGCATTTTTCATGTGTATAAATTTATAAGTGTAAGGCATTAAGTAAATTACGTCATGCATTAAGTTAATGGCATTGTTGCGACACATATCAGAAGCTTTTAATGCCATGCAGTGCATAGGTAGCTCAAATAGCTCTATCTCTTCATGCTGCCCCTCCTTTTCCTTCTCCCTCTCCTTGTACTCATTTTTCTATGTTTTTTTTTTGTTTTTCCCCTCTTTTCATTTTTCTATGCCCCCCTCCCCCTACTACCCCACCTCTAATACCCCTTCTCCCATCTTGGACAATCTCTCCCTGTCTCTTGCTCTTCTTCCTCTTCCTCTCTCTCTCTCTCTCTCTGTCTCTCTCTCATCCCAACTCCATTCTCCGTATCCCTCCCTCCACTCTTCTTCATTTAATAGTGGACCTCAGAGTGGTTGCCATGTCGACCAGCTGGCATATTACTATGGCAACCAGTCTGAGGAGACGAGGCTGCTGATTAGGGAGAGATGTCTAGTGTAGCCAGGCCAGCGGAGGGTGGGGAAGAAAAGGGGGGAAATGGTGTTGGGGTGCTAGAGGGGGGGTTGTATATTATAGGTCTGAACACTGTGTGTATTTGGGTGTGTATGTATTTATATATGTGTGTGTGTGTGTGTGTGTGTGTGTGTGTGTGTGTGTGTGTGTGTGTGTGTGTGTGTGTCGTGTGCGTCTCAAGAAAATAATAATATGTTCTGCTTGGTCAGTTGTCTTGTAGTAAACCAAATGACATCCTACCTCAGATTTAAAACCACTGAAGGTCTCTACTCTCTGTCAGTGTTTTGTTTTATTTTTCATGTATTTATTTATTTATATACAATAAGTGAGAATTAGATAGGACTTTCGTAATCCTCTCCATGTACTCACCATCTTTATGTAGGATTGAAACGTATAGTTTCTGACTTTTTTCGTCAAAAGATTAATTATGAAAAAAAAAAAAAAGAGTATGTTTCCATGCATGTTATACGGGAACTACCTTTACATTTACCTCAAGGTCCACAGTCCTGAGCTACTTTGTTATGGCGTTTACATAGGCAAAACAGAACCAGGCTGAAAATGCTGCTCTTATTGTATTTGAGCAGAATCATATCTGGTGTTATGACATGTGAGGGACGAAGCAGGCAGAGCTTTTAAAAAGCTGCGCCCTCCTCCAAGAACACTAATGAACGCTGTAGAGGATGCCTCAGACCTCCCAGATCCATCAGAGAAACTAATTACAAGATCCAATTAAAGAGAGAGAGGGAGAAGAAGGGAAAGAGAAGAAAAAGAGAGGGAGAGAGAGAGGGAGCGTTGGGGGTGGTGGGGGGGAGGGGGGGGTTGGGGGTGTCTCTCTTTACCGTTGACCTAGCCAAGCCATCAGCTCATTCAAGACAGTAATTATAGCTTATTTATTATTCATCCTTGAGCTAAATAAGAGCGTGACATTTCAATAACAATAATAAGGGCAGAAAAAAGGCAGCACAAACTACAGACTTACTAATTGCAGTGCTCAGAGATTAAACGACTGGAAAAATGTTGTTATTTACTTATTCATAACATCTAGACCAGTCATAAGAGCACAGCAATTCACTTTGCTGTAAATGAGTCTAAGGGGCTCTTTCATGAGATCTCCCTGGTGGACGTAATCCTCAGCAAAATCAGGATGCCATGCTTCCCTTAACAAGTGTTTTTGGGGGTCTGTATTACAGGGCATGGCCATAATGACTCTCTCTCCGACTGTTTTTATCAGTGACTATGGTTCATTAGGATAACCAAAGATATGTAGTTGGTTGAGCTTAACACTTTACACAACCAAGTAACTTATTCAGGTAATAATTTAGAAAACATATATATGTTTATTCATTTCTTAAAACTACATTATTATCCAGCTATGGCCTAAATTCCTTTTCTTTCCATCATACCATCTTCCCACCTCTCCTCTCCCTAAGCTGAACTTTGAGGCACCTCATTAAGACTGCCAGCTCTTGGCCTCACTGGCTATGGCAGAGGTGAAGAATATCACATAATCATGAAGTGGAGATGGCATTACACTCATCACAAATTATAGATGAGTTTTACTGTGTGGTGTCCTGGCAGACTAGTGCTTAACTTAAGTGACTGTTACATGGGATCTACAGGCTGTGTTTCACCTCCTCTTTGAAACACTCCTTGCTCTTGGAAGTAACATTTATTGAGACTGTCTGTACTAGCATCTGGAATTTGTGTATTATATCACACATTACTGAATATTTTCTTTGATTTTTTTTTCCTCTTCAAACTGCTCCTTCCTGCATCGCTTCACAGAAGCTTAGCCAGATCAAAAGTCACAAGTGGTTTAGTGAGACTTAAAGATGAAGTGCTATTTTATCCAAGTCTGATCATTAAAAGGGCACCTATGATCAATACAATACACATGGATGTTTTTTAGCAGTATTGACCAGGCTCAATGAATATCCTTAAACAAAATCCATGACAGTTACACTTGATTGGCTGATGCATACCTGTATCAGCCATATTAGTGAATATTTTGTTGTCTTCTGTCATTTCCTTGCTTGCTCGGCACTAAGAGTAACTGGCTTTCATCATACAATTCGTATGTTAGGTCTTATGTTGGGGCTATTCCATTTTGGCACTTAGCTGAGGAATAATAATAAAATTTACAGTGATTTGCCTTTGATTTTATCTATTTGCATTTATATCTTCCTCCAAGCCTCTCTTGAAGTCTTAAACCACTAACGGAGTAATGTATAATAGTACAATTTAACGTGAGCCTGCAGTTCACTCTTGAGTCCCTTGCTTCCTTTTCCTCTTAATGCCTTTGTCCTTGAATCCCTGAGGAGCCTTGTTAATATACTTCTGTTAGGTGAATCAGGCAGCCACAGACTTCAGTGTACATGAATAGTCAATATTTAGAGTTTGGTAGCAGCATGTAAACAGACAAATATGTGCAAATTGGTGTTTTAATATACGGTGTTTCATCTCATGAAAAATAAGAGCATGCTGCAATAGCACGTTCCTTATACTTTACATACGTGCTGTTGCACACAAGCAAAGCCGGGCAGAAACCTTGACCTTGCAGAATCGAAATAAGGGGATTGCAGCCCAGTGACCTGTGGAGGATGGGAGTTTTCATTCACATGCCTGGAAAGCTAAATCTCACCCCACCCCTCTTCGTGACTTTCCTCTTCTCCCTCTTCCACTTCCAGTCGTGTGCCTACCTTCTACCTTCCCTGTGTATGACTAAAACAAGCAGGGGGGAGGCTATACCACTTATCAGCTGATATAGGACATGTCCTCAGACAGTGCCATTGATTGTATTGACTGATTAATTTGTGATTTTCCCATACAGTTGACTGCTTGTAGCTTTAGATGACGGGACTGGGCTTATATGGAATGATTAAATTTTCTCGAAGGGCTTTGGCGTTTGCTGTAGTTCATAAATGAAAAAGTTAAGAAAGCCTAAGATTCTATCTTGTATATTTCTTTTCTTTTCTTTTTTTTGTCACAAGAGACTATTCAGGATTCACAAATTAAGAAGGTAAACATCAGTTCTTCTTATTCTTTATCATCATGACCTTCACTTTGACCTCTTTACCATGCAAATGATGCGGAAACTGTCCACATGATTACACACATAGACCATACTTACAGGATCACATCAGATACACAGACAAATGCACTGCCCTTTTGCTCTCTCAACACACTAACAGAAACACATACAGACTGACCAGATCACACCCCCTTGGGGCTGTGGGGCAGTGCTTGAGTGATGTCTCCCCAGGGGGCTGATATTTTATAGTTTGTGTCCATCAGTGCTGTAGCCTGGGGCACCAGGGTTGACAGTAAGTGCTCTCAACACCGGTGACACTGATTCATCTGAGCTATGACACAGATGAGAGGGGAGAGATGAGGGACAACCAGAAAATATTAAACACATAAAGTAAAGTTTCTGTCCTGTGTTTACATGAGTGCATACTCTGTGCGCGTAATCAGAATTCAGTACATTTCAGTGTTAGTGAACACCAGACTGACTTCTCCTTTGTGATCTTTGATTGCAGGTCGATCGCAACACACATGGCTGTACTATGATATGGCGGGCTAATATGGGCTAGACTAGGCGAGACTAGAGTTATTGGCTTGAGGAAGGGACGGCAATCTAACATGGCATTTCAATTTCTCATTCTCCCTCATGGCTGTGCTGTGCACTGCTGCACCTCTTCTACATATATATAGGGAGGACGCCTCTGAACCCCAGCCTTCTGGATGCGCATACTAAGCAATCAATGTGTCACCTCTTCCTGACAATCCTATTTTTTCATATGGGGGCCATGCTCATTTTTTCTTGTCAGCAGAAGGTAATTTGCTGTATTGTGATTCAGTCCTAAAACTTGGTGACGAGGTGTCTGATAAGTCTCTATCTCCCCTCTGTCTCCCCCATTCCCTCACAGCATTCCATGCATCACCCATGCTAAGGAAAAAAAAAGAAAACCAAAAGAAAGCACCCCCAACCCCCATTCTGTCTACACCCAACTGCACCCCCACAACCCCGTCCCTTCTTTCCACACCAAGCCGAACATAGTTGTATCTGAGGCGGGCTGCTAAATTAGATAAGCGGGGCTGTGGCGCAGCGCCCCTGATTAATAAAAGATGCAGTGCTCCCTGGGGATGGCCCCTCTGAGGGCCGAGCAGAATCTACCCACAGACAATGGAGTTTGCTGGCACACAATGAACAGGAAATGGAGAGAATAAACCAATCATGGAAATATAACATTTAAAGCAGGACTATCCTGTGACCCTCTCTAGCATTATGCATGCATCATAATAGATAATAACAAATGTTGGAAGTGAAAAAAGAACAAAATATTAATATATTCATTTATTTTGAAAGAATATCCTTCTATTGACATATGTTGGATAGACAAGAAGAGGTCCTGCTGTTTTAGGATATTCAGGAGAGCATTTCCAAGTCCTTTAGCAGAAATCCCGCATGGTCAGTGTTGCTCTTGCCACAAACAGTGCACATTTAAAAATGTACTTTTTAAAAAATATTATTTTAAGATGACCAAACTATGAAATATGGGACAGAACCTTAATCGCTGGTGTCATTTGCTTTCAGACTCTTATTTGAACAGTGATAACATTGCTTTTTGTGTGTAAATCACGAAAGACTCCTAATGAATTCGGAGACAATCCTAAAACAAGCTCAGATGTAGACAATTAGAACAAATTGTTGCTTTATTTTTTACATTTTATTTTAATAATGATGTAAAAACAACAACAACAACAACAAAAAAAACCCCAGTCTAAATAAAGTCAGCCAATTAATGCATGTTTTAAAATCCTTTGTTTTTCAAGCCTTGTCTGCAGTTCACACTTGTCAATAGTTGGATATAGTTAAGTTTAATTTAAGCTAAATATTAAACGTGTTTTTCTTTCAGTCGTATGAGGTTCTGGTTATTTTATTTTTCAAAATAGCAACATCTTTTGTAGCTCTAGTCATAATGTTGGATATGAAACAAGTGCCTGCCACATTAATATGTAGGGCTGTATTTTGATTCATTTACATGTTTTTTTAATTATATTTAAAATTATTTTTAAATATAGCAATTGATTGGGTGGGGTTAACAGTAAAAAAAATAGTTATATATTAAGTCTAGTTATTTTCATAGAATACATTTAGAGAATTTGCTAAATGAGAGAGAAAAAATTGTACTACTACATGTAGTTAGCTGCTACAGTTAATACTTAGTACATATTTTGTCACATGTTTCATGGTTTAAAGAAAGACTGTCATCTTGGATTTTAGTTTTTGCGTACACTGCTGGTCCACAGAAGTACTCCTTTATAACAGCACAAGAACGATATGAATGTAAATATTGTTTATCTGCAGGAGAGTGTGCAAAAAAAAGGCTAACACATGCTCAGCTACCTTTCACACCCACATCGTGCTATCATGTCATTGCAGTCTTACATCAGTTCCATTCGCATTTGCCATCTAATCGCTTTGTTACCAGGAGAATATTATCCCTCTCACTACTCATGTTTATAAGACAGCCAGCAGTGATCCTGTTGCCTATGGAGACCACTGAAATCAAGGCTATATAGCTATCAGTGTTTCCTTTCAAAATTTGTCCTCTAAATTGTGCATTTAATGCTGTTCATACGAATACTTACATAATAATACAAAAGCATCCCCTTAAACCCGCCTTTCTAACGCCGACAGATGGGTTTACCAGGCGAATGCAGGGCTACATCACCACTAAACAATCAACATGAATCCATCAGCACATAGGCTCTTATGTGCGCATGTGCACTCCTGCAGCCACCGGGCTTTAGCAGACGTGTTTCTCCTTTGCTCTGTGTTAGTGGTGATCCATGTGATTGCAGCATGGATCATGAACACTAAAGCATTTATCTTTAAATAACCTCCATCACCCCCGTCGCTACTGAACAATAGCGGGACGCTTCTAATTTTCTGCACTGTAATGGTAGTCATATTGAGATGAAAAAGGTCAGGGGTTGGCTTGCGAGGTTCTGATTGGTTTGGTGTGTCACAGTTCCCCCGGAGGAAAAAAAGGTGGAAAGTGATATTTCACTAATTGGACTGTCCTACAAAAGACCATTTGAGGTGGTGCGTAGAACCAGTTCTGTAATGATCCACCAGTAAAAGACTAAACAAAAAAATTTGATTGTGAAGTCTTGCGTCAGCAATTTGTGCTGCTTTTCCATGATCAGTGACACACAGCCTATAGTTTCCCACAAATTGTATTTTAAAGTTTAGTGATTCAAATTACCTCCCACCACCTAAAACCAGCATGGATTGATGGGTTTTCTTTGTGCATATGTATGTGAATGTGCAGTTTAACCTGCCTTTGACCTTCATGTGCTCACATGTATTCTCTGAGCTACTGTTATAAAACTCTGCATTGGGCTGTTTTGAAAGGGAAAACTATTTCTTGTTGAAGTAGATAATATAAGGTATTATGCACTGATTCCCCTCAATCCTCAAGCTGTTAGAGTAGCTGCTCCAGTCACATGCACCTAATTTAGGACATAACTCATGCATTTATATACTGTTTGATATTATGTAAATTCCCCAAAAGGGTTATGGATCAGCAACAGTAAGGAAACTTGTTTGTTTGTCATTTTTTTGTTTTGTTTTTCCCTGCTTGTCAGCTTTTGCATAATCTATTTGGTGAGGTGTCTACATATTTTTTTATTCCAGCCTGAAGACCAAATGCATCACATATTATGCACTGACCCAAACTGCATTTGCCAAACAGCGATTCAGCCAGTGGGAGTGGTCTGATCTTGTTGAGGAAGCTGCCCTTTAAGGTCATTACAATGGTCATGTGATAGGCTAGCAGAGCCCCCTGGGCCATATGACAAACCGAGCTGCCAGGCCGAGGTGTGTGTCAGGGGTGTTTTTCCACAAAGCATTCCATAAAAGTGTAACTGGGCTGTGTTTGCCCTTTCCTCCTGCTATGCGTTCAGCCAACAGGCCCCTGAAGATCTCTTAAAAAGTGCTGATCCAGAGAGCTGGGTTGGTGCTCTTGTAATCCTTCTAGCTCTGCTCCACCTCCCTTCACATTCCCACCCTCTATAGCTCCTGCATCTTCCCTCACATTCCCTCACTGTCTCCTGTGGATGCATTGCTCTGGTGTGAGCGAAATAGGTGATTGGATGACGAGGCTTGCTTGGGCCCCAAGCTAATTACCACACATGAGAGCATGACTAAATAAATCTTAAGTGCTGCTAATTGCTTGGCAGTGAAAACAATAACTGCGGTACTTGCCCAGAGGCTCTGGCGTAGTGAGGGGCCGGGGCACTGGGGACCGGGGGCCCTGGCACTGGGCCAGTAGAAGACACCAGTCGAGCGCCTCACCCGCTCTGCCGTCATGTTAAAGTCACACACCACTTGGCACTGTCGCTACATGCGCCATCTGCCCCCACAGCCACCACTGAGTCTAACACTAACACACTCCCTACAGCCCTCATCAGCAAAGAATAACGCATACATGACAGGCACAGACAAACTCAGTCTGTCTGTGGAGCCATCATACATCACTGCATTAATAAACATGAATTAGTAATGGCACAATTAGATGGGGTTGTTCTGACATTTACTGGTACAATAATGGCGTTCTCCTCTCTGCAACCCCCTTTAGCCTGTAGTGAAGCACCATCAGATGCAGACATTTAGATGTGAGGGGTTAAAAGGGTAGAAATGTCCCTGCCTGTATTTTTTTTAAATCAGAAAGATCTCTATCAGTGTTGTGTGTTTATATTTTTATATTTATGGTCAGCTAATGATACTGGCTAAAAACGTGAATTCAAATCCTGCTTTGGTTTGGCTTTATTCTTTCTTGCTCTCTTGCCATATGTATATATGTATTTAAACAAGTAATTGTGTGTCTGTGTGTGTTTCCCTGTAGGTTGCATTCTGTGAGTGAAGAACACATTTGGTGTGGCCCAAAGGTACGTTCAACACAGACATACTGCCAGACCTAAAATACTGAATGTGACATGACAAAGTTTTTAGCTTTGTCACAACACTCAGCAAAGATAAATGCCACAATTAGCACAGTTAATTTAGCAGATTCTCTGCACTTTCTGACAAATGTTGTGCGACTGTGTTTTCAAGTAGTCTTCATTTGAAGTCAGTAAATGTTAAAATACTGTCCCCCATAAAAAGACTGAGCCAGTGCAGTCATTGAGCACCACTATATACTGGTAAATATGTACACTATCGAGTTGTTTGATAAAGCACTCTTCCAGGATTGATACTTTTATTTAATGAAAAATTATAAAACTAACAAAACATAGCTTAACATGGATATTATGAGCAGTTAACATGTGTATGTGCAGAAGATAAATATGCCTTATTTTTTAACACATTTCTGAAATAAAAATATTGCTTAGAAACACCTGAAAATATACCAATCAAAACACACAGTCGGTTGCAGATCTTGTAAGTTCGTAGGTATCCATATTTTTTAAAATTTCCTTTGGTACTCTTTTTTTATGGACACTTTATTCCATTTTTAATTATTTTATTTGTTTTGCTCAGAGATGAATGGGGTTCGTAGTCATCTTAGTGCCACATTTACCTTCTGCCACTTCCACATCCTCCTTTTCCCTGCTAAACAAGTCTCTTCTCATTTGTACTGTCACTCTTCTGCAGTGTTTTACAGCTTTCCCAGGGGACTCGTGCGCTTTTGTTGGCTTTTCTGTGTACACACACAGCCTAATTGGTTGATTAGTTCAGGTTGACTGCCTTGTTAATTGAATAGTAATTTAGATTTGATGTGTTTAATGAAGACCCTAATTTATTGTTTGGCATTCTTCCAAGGATTTGTTTTTGACAGTAGGAATCAAACGAAAAGGATAAAAGGAAACAAGGAAATGACTGCAGCACCCCAGTTCTGCTTTGATAGCACATGAATTATATCTTTGAGAGAGTTGATATGGCTTAAGTGTTTATCTTCCTGAAACTAAGCAGATATGGACAAAAGGAGAGTAACAATAAAAGTAAAAGCTATTGGTTAATTGTTCTAACCAATAAAAGAAGATGGATGGATGGATGTTTATGTAATTATGATGAAACATTGTTTAATGGGTAAAGCTCTAATTTTGAGGCTGTATCGATCAACTCCTGGCTTAACTCTCTTAGGTCTTAGGCTTTGTTGGTTTATGGCACAAACTGATTTATTTGACAAGTAGGTAATGCAAATGTAAGTGTGCAATTTATAACCTTTGCAACTGCTTTCTTTCGTCCACTTTTTTTTAGCCAGCCAAGGTTGTTGACTAATCAACTTTAGCTTTGCATGGGCAAACAAGACTTTCATTCATTTGAATGGTGCCAGGATAGTGTTTCAGGAAGGATGCCAACATAACAGAACAGGGCTGTTTGCTGAATGACGACACAGTCATCCAACAAGGCATTGCACTGGCCAGTCAAACAAAGGCTAGCACACAGTCTTGTTGCAGTACTTCAAAACATGCAGCTTGTAACTGTACTGTAAAGCCTGTCTTTCCTGTACAGCGTTTTGCCACATGATATGGTACACCACCTGCATTTGCTGTACTGTATTTTCACAATTATATTAGTGCAGTAGTACCTTAAACATGCCCCCACCAGTGCAACCCCCAGTATTGTTCTAACACAGGTCCTGAATCTTTGCTGTTTGCCACTCAAAAAGTTCATGTTAAGAATATGGACATTTATCTTGAATAAATAGATTATACTAGTTTGCACTGTAGCTTTATATTTCAGATTTATTTAGGTGTCGTGATAATTAGTCACTTTAGGGACATTTGTTTATATCAACACATATGTCAGAGACCTGTGACAGCTTTTTTGTTTTGTTTTTTTCACCCCTAAGCTGATCGAAACATTTTTACTCAAAGCACTATGGATGGCAGTGGTTAAAACTGCTTGCTGCTGCTGCTGCTGCTGCTGCTGGACATGTAATGTGTGCATTACGTATATTGACAAAGTCTGATACAAGTATTCTCATCCTGGTGTTGCTAACTTTCCTCTCATCATCTGAATGCCCTGGTTACCAATACTCCATCTGCTTTTTGAAATCCAGTTCAAGTGTGATACAAGTAGTAACTCAGAACCAAACTCTGCCACAATATATAATCCCTCAACTGCACTTGTCAAAAAGTGTAATCTGTTTGAAGTCATATAAAATCACCATAGTGAAAAAATGTATTCATTCATACATGAAAGTATAAAAGTTTACAAAATATATGTTTATACATTTGTGATTTAATTTTTTCCCTCATTAGAAAATGGCATAGATTCATTGAACTCTGTTGGGAGCCACCCTGACACCCTGTCCAGAGCAGCATACTGTTAAACAGATTTGTTTTAGTGTGAAGAAGTGCTGCCACAGGTAAGGGGAAATAGTCCCACAAACATAGAGAGACTTATATTGTTTTCTATGTTTTTAAATTCTTTTTTGCAGTTTATTAACAAAATTACATGTGCCTTTTCCCTTGGTACATCACATTCATTTGTCAAGTCCAACTGATTTTTCACAACGAGTGAACCTGTAGAGCGTAGAGGCCTCTTTCTGTTTTTCCACATCAGGACTCCAGTGCATAGTGAGTTCATGAGTATCAATGAGCATTTATCTCCTCTCAAATACTCAGTTATGTGCAAGATAGTCACATTTAAAACCAATCAATGGAAACTTAATTTCCCTTTAGATTTGGAGGATGATCCCAAAAGCTTTTGGCTCCTCCTCCTGCAGTGCCGTTTGTGGCCTTAAATCGATCATTAATTTTCGCTGGTGAGCTTTGTCGACTAAGTCCTCTCTTCTGTAAAATTTCCACATAATTAAAATATTTTTAAAAAGTCTATTTAATCCAATGATCTGTAAAAATGTGAAAACTAAAATCCCAAAGACAGCTATATCCGCACCACTTAAAAATTGCGATACTGCAAACTGTTTTCCATAGCATACACTATCTTCATTCAGCCATTTTGATTTTTAGAACTGCATTGTTTCTTCCTATGTGGGTGTGTCCAAGTTGCAGACTTTTACTTTCCAAGAGGTCCAGGATTTCCCAGGAATATCCAGTTTTGATTTTGCTGTATCACCTGAATTCATGACAGCTCTGTGTGCTGGGCCTTCTTTGTCACCAAGGAAAAGTGCCGACCATTCCAAGTACTACTTTTCAAAGAGGAAAAAAAGGTAGGGTGTTCCTGGAAAAAGCAAAGAAAAGAAAAATACAGTTAGTAATAAATAAACTAAGCTCGGCTTTTCTTTGTGGAACATCTAATTAACTTATCAGCAAGATTCCTCACTTCTCCACAAACTCAGTCTCTTTGAACCTCATGCAGTCATGCACACTTATACACATGCAACAACCTTAAAGTGCTACATACTACAGCAGGCCAAACTAGTGCAGACATTAGCCACCTCGGGTGTTGGAGTCACCCCCTTTTGTCCATACATGTACACATTTCTTCACACTATTTCTACCCTTCCGTCACTTACCCGCAGTAGTCATTAGTCGCCCTTATCCCTCCCTTCCCTTAATGAGAAAGCAATTACCATTGGTTTCTCCCCAATCCCAGCGGCCTGGCAGCGTTTTCCGAAATCTTCCTTCCACCTGCCTTCAGCTCTGCATCTGCTTCTCTCTCAGATTCCCTTCTCTTCCCTTGCACCTCTTCTCCCTTTCACTGTGGCTGCAGACTCTCTCTCTTTCTCCATCCTCTCTGCAGCCTCTCTCTTTCGCTCCTCCCATCTCTGAGCTCTAGGCTGCTCTGGGTTTTAGACGGATCACTCTCACAATGGTTGATCAATACAGGTATTGATCCACTGGCAAAATGTTTATAAAATCATTCTGGGCAGCTGCGGTGCAGCGGGGAGGGTAGGCGGGGCGACAAGAGGGCCAGCGTGCCATGCCATTCGTCTACAAGAGAACCAGCGTGGACCTGATTGGCTGTCTGTCCGATGCCTTGCCAGGAAGAAGGCTGGCATAGTGTGCATTTGTGTGATTGTTGCCTGGTATAACACAGCCTTCCCTAGCTTATGCTGCTAAACGTCCCAGACCACCAAAGGAGAGTAGAGCTGTTTAACCCGTTCGGCTTTTGATGTCGACTGCTTGGGAAGCATTGGCATCAGCAAAGAAATTAATTTGCATAAATTAGCAAGCTGCAGGCAACACCAGTCTAATGATCCACTGTCATCTCACTCTTCCATCCTCCCTGGGGAAAAGACTCTTTCTATTTAATACCACCCTGCTTGTCTGCATGTCCACATGCCCACTCTGGGAAATATGCCAACACAGAAGCCTTGTGTCTGTTTCCCTTACGCAGAATAAAACACTTACAACGCCACAACTCCAAATATTAGTAAACACGAGGAACTAATAGGTTGCCGATGTGGGGAACACCTATTCACAGCATGTCCCTCTTCTACTGTGAAGAGGATGATGTAAGCCAGCCTGGGGACAGGACTTCCCCTTTGATTCCCTCCAGACTCTCACACTTTGATAAATAAAAGAGTTTTCCAGTCCTTGTCGATCTTTAGCAACATTAGCAGCGGTACGTCAACCATAGCAGGCTTCTGTGTTTTTGCATTTAAAAGCACGCTGTCACTCAACTAGGGAACACTATACCGTTAGACCGGCCAGCTCAAACACTTAAATACTTCAGCGCATTGCAACCGTAGATTCAAGTGGCATAGTTTATCAGTGACTTTGTAATCCAGGGAGGGGCTTTTGCTTATGTCTTGTTAAATGATGATGTATGAGATGTTTCATTGCACAGAGAATAAAATTTGCAGTGGGGAGCACAGTGCGGTGTAACTTTTTCCAGAGTCGCAAATCTTGTTGAATCAGACTAACATCTGTCAGCCATAAGAACAGGCAGTCGAAGTGACCGAGATTCAACCTCACATCTCTGGGTTGTGCGGCTTTGTCTGTCCCCCTCCCTCTCTGGCAATAACCCTGGACCCAGATACCCAAACACTGGCCCAGACCACAATGCCTGGGCCTGCCCAAGCTCATCTTCTGGTGAGGAATGGTGTTAAAACTAATTGTGAGAGATTATTCTTGCCGCATTGCATTTTAATTAGCTCGCTTCTGTTTGGTTCAATGTGGAAAAGACCTCTTGGATATTTTAGGCCATATCCAGTTGACTAACCATGGATTCCCGTGATTATGATGAGCACACATGCACATACAGACACATGGCGTTCGCAATCAAGTGTCACTCACACATATGCTGGAGAAGGATAATTACTCTTAACACATCCACAACTAGCCACAGCCCATTCATTACCATAACATGTTGTAATGAAGTTTAATCCCTCATCATGTTGTCTGTGGTCGGAGAGTGGTGTGTGGCTGTTATCCTCTGCTCCAGATGTCTTCCAGGCTGTGTCTTTTTCAATGCTGTGCTAGACTTAAGACATGGCATTCAGTCCACCACCTTTAGACATTCCCTTCATTTTTATCTCAGCTCTTTCTTTCTTTCTTTCTTTTACCCCCTTTTACTGTAAATTCATTTTGACCTCATCCATCTTTGTTTCTTCCCTCCTCCGCTATCCCATTTTTCACCTTCTGTTCCTTCTTCCACATACCCTCCCATCTCTACGAGAGTGTGTTATTTATTTCATCTGAATGCAGGGGCTCTTTGGTGCATGCTTCTCACAGAAATCAATTTCAGCTCAGACAGCATAACCAAACAAAGCACTGCACTCATTTCAGCACGGGCATAGATGTAACCCATCTCTCTCATTTTCTCCCTCCTGCTCCTTTATTGGAAGACATTTTGTTCTCACTCTGATGCCATTATGTCAATCACTGCAGACATGTGGTGATGTGTGAATGCAGCTACTAAATGAGCCATGGCAAGCAATGATCATTAGAGACTACAGAGTTTATATATGTGTTAATATATATGTCAATTTTGTTGCATATGATTGTCACCTTTCAGTCTGTGTGAATAAATGCAGGTTTTCAGTTTTTATTCAGTTTTATGACTTTTAGGGTGTGCGTGTGGGATGGCGTAGCACTGAATTTCTTTCATTCATCATTCTCAGAATCTCCTTGTTCATACCAGACGACAACGCCGAGTGTTGGTAATAAGCAGATTTCTCTCAGTGTTGTATGAATGAGAAAGACTTGAGCTGCCCGCTCTCCTGTTTCCTTTTCTCTGCCAGCCATCCTCTTTGTACAGCCGTTGAGACCACCAGTTAATGCAGCTGCTGGATTGGCCTCTTTCCTTGCTCTGCTTTTATTGATTTCAGCCAGGCACAGAGACAGACAGAAAGAAAGGGCCTTTTCAGGAAGAAGTTAAATGGTCAAGTAGCGGGTGGAGGGTGGCTTTCACCACTTTATTGACGAGGTGGAAAAATGTCACTATTATGGAGGCCCTTGCAGCAGATAGCGAGCTGATTGGATGAGTGCCCCCAGGTCAGAGTGGAGCACGTTCCCCCTGCAGCCAAACGAGAGCAAATAAAAGGGCAGAGGAATCCGCTTGAACTGGAGGTGAGGTTTCTCTCTACCAGGCCTCTCTTTAGGCAACGTTTCTCAGGGTGTATGAGGCAAAGTGCTTGGAATTTGGACTGAGGGCCGGTCTCTGGTGGACTTCTTGCCTCTGAACTCTCTTCTCAAAGCGTTGTGGGTTTGCAAGATTTTATAGCTCTTGGGACTTCCATGTTTTATGTGTTACACAAGGCCGTGATACGCACAGATGTTCAACCTGCACTACACTGCCAGGACTGCAGCTTCATAGCAGGAGTTTAGAAAAGAGTGAGAGGGATGAATTGATGAGAAATGCTTGACGATTACATGGGTTACACAGAGAGGCGGTGTGCGAGGGCAGCCGCATCCAAGACACTGAAATCAAAAAGGAATTTGGCACAGTTGCTTATGGGTGCCCTACTGGCCTGGCGTGAGTCTATATTTGACCCTAAACTGAACATAGTTAAAGTTTTGCTTAACATACACGGGGGGCAGGAACACTAGGCTCACTGTATCACAAGAGAACAGGCAGGTGTCGCTCTTTTGACTGCCTCTCGTGTCAGACAAAAAGGATTATTCATGTATGAAAATTAAAGGGAAAAACGTGACGGGAGATTTAGAAAGAGTGACTGGGTGTACAGTAGTGCACTATACAAATGAAATTAGCTGTTGAATCGGACTTGTGACACTGAGAGCCTACGACAGAGATGCGACTGTGAGTCCTGACAAATGGCCGAAGGTTCAAATACAAGCCACTTTCATGCCAGGCCTGCTGACGTCAATCAGTGTAATTAGCCTAGCACATCATCTGGTTGGCTCCTCCTAGCAGCATAAGACAGACCTCTGGAAAGGTCAGCATGCCACAGCAGAGACAGAGCAGTGCTTAATCAGAGGTGAAATGGTTTCTTTCCAAATTGATTCCAGTTAGGATCAGACAAGAGTGTACTGTGTCGAGCCACTTAAAGACTTGAGGGAAAAGCGGCAGGCGCTTTTAAGGGGGCTTTTAAAACAAGACATGAACAAATAAAAACTGTTCTGGTGACATCTGGATCAGGGCCCAAAGAGCAGTGGGCCATATGAAAGATCTGTCTGTCTCTCTATCTTCATCTCTTTCTGGTCTCTTTCCCCTGTTTCACTCAGCTCTCTCTGTCTATCTCTTTATCGCCTTCTCTGCATGAGGCACAGTATACATTCACATGTGGGTGCACATACTCAGATGAACTGAGGAAACTCATTCTGTCTCTGCGGGGAACTTTGTCCCGCTACACTGTAAAACTTGCAAAATCACTTTTTCTAATGTTGACACAAATAGTATGGAATAAATATTTTGTCTTGGTGCTCACAAAGTAAACCAAGTACCATTAATGCTGCATCCCTGAGGCATTATAACTTTTTACACCCTCTTTAAAACTCTTTTTACAACAGGCATGTCACAACCATGTATACATAGAGGGAAACATCTGAGCCTGCCCGCACCCACACACAAGCATCTGCACACTGCACATTCACCAGCTCTCTTATGCTGAATGCATAATACATGTAATGAAATAATGTTTCCAGTGGGGATGGCTGTGGCTGGGGGATGGAGATGCGCGTTGAATATCAATGTGACTACCCCCAGACTCGCTGGTTCAATTGGTGTGATGGTGGGGGGTAAATGAACATGTGGGAGTAAGAGAAGCTTTATCCCTTTGCCCAAAGCTAAAGTGAGAAGTCCACACAGAAAGAGGATGGTCTCTTCTCTGGCTCAGTCAGTCATTATGAACTTGAGATTCATATGTTCTAGCTGGTGGTCTGCATGGGGTGGGTTTAGTCAGCTGGTCTAAAAGGAAACTACCAGCTCCTGAGTATCCATTGCCAACTAATAGCACAAAGACAAACACACAAGCTAATGGCAGAGAGGAAGGTACTGTCCTTTATATCACGGTCAGTCCTTCCACAGAACATATTCAAGCTACATGATTTTGACCTATTCTGAACCACATACTCGCCACAAAATCTCAATGAAAATCAACTGAGAGACAAATTACATTTTCCCCCGTGCCTCACCTTGACTGACTCAAGTGAGCTCATCTGTTCCAGCTTGTCAGAGTGAAGATGCTGTGTCTCTGTCAGCCAGGGCTTTGATGTTTTAAACATTACCATTAATAATGTTTTCAGGATCAAAATTAATTTCTTCCCTACTATGTCCTGTTCTCTCCATTCTGTGTTGAAGCATGCATAAATCAAGACTGGCTACCTTTGTCTTGAAATTTTGAGGTCAGGAATTTGGGATGAGACCAATCCCGAATGTGGCCAAGTAGAGTATTCTTTGTGCGCATCTCTCAGTGGCTTTGTGTGTTTGGGCTGTGCTTTTTGCAGCTTCATTACGGGACTTAAGTAGTCGTGTTTTTGATACTTGCGCCGAATATGTGAACTTGCAGCACAGAGTGTTACTGCATAGTGCAACAGTCTGTGTGTGAGTTCATGTAAACTGTCGGTGCTTTGAGGTACTTTTCCGTGACCTTTCAGTGTAACGCTCAATTTTAAGGAGAGGCTGCTGTATGGTCTAGAAAGCATGAACCTTTGCCCAAATTACTCAAACGTCATTCATAGATGTCTATGTTTTTTACTACAAAAGTTGTAATATTGGAACTGTCACTGAGTTGGCTTTGGGTTGTCGTTCAGTGCAGGATGTGGCAGCTTTTGAATTAGTCTGGATTAGACGCTAGAGAAGTATTTTTGTGACTTCCAGATGTTCTGTTATCTATAATTCCCAGCTGTGTTCTGAGAAGTTAAATGAGCTCCAAAGTTCCTGTCCAAGTTCTGTTATACTCATCAAACTCAGGGAAATGTAATTAGTGCCTATTTGAGTTCCCATCGCCTAGCAACTCCCTCCTAAATAAACACAAAAAAATTCCCTTCCATTTTCATTTAGCCACACCTCTTATTTGCCAAGCACCTCCTCTCGAGTGGCTCTGGCCATACCCTTACTCTGGGGCCCTGCAATGTGAAGACAGGGTGAGGAATGTGTGAAGCATCCAAGGAAACATGAACTGCTATTTTCCCACAAGTATGAAAAAACAGAGGCTATGGTGGAATCTTTCTGACGCAGTCAGCTAGTGGGATGGCTGCTGTACATTTGGGATTTGGACAGAGGCTCAGGTCAGGGTGTTTTTAAAGCTGTAGTCTTAGGGCTTAAAGATCTAAGCTGAGACTGTGTAGGTGAGAGAGAGCTGCTGAAGAGGTTAAAACCTGATGAGTAAACCTGGATGGAAAGATAGCAGCAGTTGCTGGATGGTCTCTTTTGGGAGCGCTCCTGCTATTTCATTTTTAACAGCATCTGTGGGGCAGCCTATTAATTGTTTGTTGGCCAAACCATCATTAAAAAAGCAGACAGCAGGGTGGCTTTTACCGAGATGTGAGTGGGAGCAGAGAGCTAAAACAGGAGAGAGGATCACTGAAGAGGCCCCAAGAGGCCCTCATAGAGACCCACATGATTACCACGCTACTGTTGGCTCTGTAATTCCTCATACATTAAGACACAAGGTTGAAAGGAATTCCCAAACACAAAAACAGAGAAAACTTCAATGAGTTTTTCTTTCCTGATCTAATTATCGCTGCCCCCATAATCGCTGTTATATTCATCATAGTGCTCCGTATTTATGGGGTCTGTTTTCATCATAGTAATAATGTCACTCTGGAATTCCCATGCAGAAGGAGAGACAGAGAGAGCGATAGAAAGAGACACACATCAGAGTATGTATACATACTCTGATGTGTATTTCCACTATAGTGGATGCAGCCAGATATTGTTTGAAGTTAAGGAAGCCACAACAGGAGGACCACTCCACCTCCCTGCAACTGTCCCTTTATTTTGTCTGCACTATCCCCCCCGCTGTGGAGTCTACATATAATCTGTGTTGAGTTCAGCCACTACTGATCCTGGTCTGGGTGTAGACTGCATCCTGGAGCTGGCAGTGAGCCTACTTGTGTGTCTAAGGCCCATTTGAGTTTGGAAGCCCACACAAACTTATTCGTCTTCCTTTCTTCTGTTCACATTTTGCAATTTCACTACATCAAAAACCAATTTCTTTCTTTCTTTCTTTCTTTCTTTCTTTCTTTCTTTCTTTCTTTCTTTCTTTCTTTCTTTCTTTCTTTCTTTCTTTCTTTCTTTCTTTCT